>NC_041402.2:163118844-163493844 GCF_900747795.2 Erpetoichthys calabaricus | reverse complement strand
TGGCTGTAATATGCGTCACTGTATTGTGTACCTTTAATTTCCTCTCGCAGTAATACTGGTTTGTATTTCCGTAAAACGTCTCTAACTTTCTCTGACAGTAATATTGCACCATGCCCCGCGCATGCGCACTTCATCAGAAGACACACACACGGACACCTGGACGCAAATAGGGATTTTATATATACAGTAATCCCTCCTCCATCGCGGGGGTTGTGTTCCAGAGCCACCCGCGAAATAAGAAAATCCGCGAAGTAGAAACCATATGTTTATACGGTTATTTTTATATTGTCATGCTTGGGTCACAGATTTGCGCAGAAACACAGGTGGTTGTAGAGAGACAGGAACGTTATTCAAACACTGCAAACAAACATTTGTCTCTTTTTCAAAAGTTTAAACTGTGCTCCATGACAAGACAGAGATGACAGTTCTGTCTCACAATTAAAAGAATGCAAACATATCTCTTCAAAGGAGTGCGCGTCAGGAGCACTGAATGTCAGAAAGTGAGAGAAAACCAAACAAATCAATAGGACTGTTTGGCTTTTAAGTATGCAAAGCACCGCCGGTACAAAGCTGTTGAAGGCGGCAGCTCACACCCCCTCCGTCAGGAGCAGGGAGAGAGAGAGAGAGAGAGAGAGAGGGAGCCAGAGGAAAACAAACAGTGAAAAATCAATACGTGCCCTTTGAGCTTTTAAGTATGCGAAGCACCGTGCAGCATACTTAAAAGCTGCACACAGAAGGTAGCAACGTAAAGATAATCTTTCAGCATTTTTAGACGAGCGTCCATATAGTCTAGGTGTGCGAACAGCCCCCCTGCTCACACCCCCTACGTCAGGATCACAGATAGTCAGCGCAAGAGAGAGAGAAAGAAAAGTAAGTTGGGTAGCTTCTCAGCCATCTGCCAATAGCGTCCCTTGTATGAAATCAACTGGGCAAACCAACTGAGGAAGCATGTACCAGAAATTAAAAGACCCATTGTCCTCAGAAATCCGCGAACCAGCAAAAAATCCGCGATATATATTTAAATATGCTTACATATAAAATCCGCGATGGAGTGAAGCCGCGAAAGGCGAAGCGCGATATAGCGAGGGATCACTGTATAGATATATACAGTATATATATATATATATATATATATATATATACAACAGTATATATATATATATATATATATATATATATATATATACATACAGTATATATATATATATATATATATATATATATATATATACGAGGGTTGTCTGGGTTCCGCCCGGAATCACTCGAAATAAGTAGCCAAGGATTTTTTTTTTCTATTGTTCTCATGTACTTTGATCTTTTTTAAACTTTTTCCAAGTATTCACCACCAACATCAATGCACTTTTGGGCTCTTCTGACCCATGCCGCAAAACACTCGCGAAAGGCTGTCTTTGGGAGGTTGTCCAGCTGTTCTTTGACAGCTGCAATCAGTTCCTCTCGAGTTTCGAAGTTGTGGCCTCGCAGGGGTTCTGTCACCTCGGGAAGAGCCAAAAGTCACATGGTGCAAGATCAGGCAAGTAGGGTGGCGGGTTCAAAACATTGACACCACTGTCTTCAATGAAGTGCTTCGTCGCATTAGCCGTGTGGGCTGGCGCATTGTCATGATACAAAAAGTGCCTTTGCAAGTTCTTGGACCGGCCTCTAGCCATCGCAGAAAAAACGTCAGGCAGGCACTGAGTGGTGTACCACTCAGAGGTCACAGTTGTCCTCTCCATCAGCGGAATTGACATGACAATGCCATCGATGTTGAAAAAGATGGCAAACATGGTGCGTTCCACCGAGCGGATTAAACCATCAGAAAAGTCGTAAAAAATCATCACTCGAAAGTCATGCACGCACGGAGTCGGGAGCTTCGCCGCTAGCGCTGGCTGCGCACTCTCAGTTCGTTTGCTTCTCATGTTCATTCTGAAGGAAGAGAGGGAGCAAAACATCTGAACAAAAACATGCAACCACTTGAATAATCCCTCTACATAGCAGAACAGGTTTCGACAGGCTGACACTCGTCAAATGATAAAATTCCGCGCGGAACCCAGACAACCCTCGTATATATATATATATATATATATATATATATATATATATATATATATATATATATATATATATATATATATATATATAGTGATGCTCAGGTGTGTGCTGCCCTAACCCCAACACAGACAGGCAGTACACAGGTTCAGCAGGCAACACACACTTTTATTTATATCTGGGGAGCACTTTTCTCTGCTCCCCACAGCACAACAGAGTACATAAAGCACCAACATAGTCCCTTTGCCGCCACACAGGCTTCACCCTCTTCCTCCTGATTCTGGCCGTTGGATGCTGGCAGACTCCAGGTGCCCAATGAACTTCTTCCAGCAGCACTTCTGGGTGTGGCAGAAGTACTGCTAAATAGGGCCATGCAGCCCCTGACGGTGGCAACAGGCCCCAACAGGGTTGAGCTTCTATGCTCATGACCCATGGCCCTGTTGGAAACCAAGGGGGCTGCCCTCTGTCAGTCCATGGGAGGAACTGTCCTGGATGTACTCTCTCCCCCAGTCCTTCCATAATCAGAGTGTCCCGACCGTCCACCACAATATAAATATATATATGCTATACCCCCAGTTGCGGCCAGTTGTGAAGAGGGGGTCTGAACGCACCCCAAGGAGATGCGGTCGCTCCTCCGAAACCCCCTCTTAAACGGTGATACAATTGGAAACAAATAGTTTTTTTTTACCTCCTCTTTGCTCGATCAGCTGCTGGCTTGCTGCTGCTGCTGCCGTGCCACATGATCTGCATCTCGCGCAGAGCTTCGAACATTTAAAAGCCTGTACAGCAGCTGTCCTACTCTTTGTCTTTAATTTCCAGCCTCAGGCATGGTTAAATCCTTTGGCACAAAGTCTCGTCTTGCGGAACGTGAGTTCTTGATATATTTTAGTGTATTGTTTAAAAACAGAATAAGAATTTGAAAATCTAACAACATCCCATTAAAGCTTGATAAATTCTGAAAAGAATGATACCAAAAATATATATGTAGGTATTAAAATAAGCCCTGATTTAAAGCGTGACAAAAAAGTGACATAAAAATGTGACATAAAATTGTTGCACAAAATTGTTGCACTTTTAGGCTTAGGATTGTATATACAGAGAGTAGATACTGTACGTATTTGGTGTATTTATGGAAGCTGTACAGCACTTTGGTCGACTTTTGTTGTTTTTTAATGTGCTCTGTAAATAAAGTTGACTTGACTTATTCATATTAGTTTTGTTTTGCTACTGTATTCTGGCTTCCCTATACACTAACATGGCACAGCATATTGGTTGTTCACTCTGCATTGGCCCAGTATGGCGGCTTGAACTTCATAAATCCAGAGTTCTGACAGCTGAGATGGTTGAGTTGTCGTGCTCTCCCATGCTCTCCAAGTGTTTAATGTATAAAAATTACAAAGTGCTACATTTGGGCAACAGGAATGTCAAATAAATACAAGATGAGAGACCCTGTCCTTCAGGGGACAACCTCTGAAATGGATTTAAGAGTTTATATTGACATAACATTTTCATGATCTAAGCAATGCGCAGAAGCACTTAATAAGGAAAATAAAGTGTGGTTATATCATAAAAACTGTTGAGTATAAATTGAGGGATGATGTGCTCAGACTATATAATGCACTAGTGAGACTGCATCTGGAGTATTGTGTGCAGTTCTGGTCATGGCAGCTCTTGAAGCTGTGCAGAGGACAGCAAATAAGTGCATCCCAGGACTTAATGGCATGTTGTAATCTGACAGACTCAGAGAAGTACGCTGTTTTTGTCAAAAGCAGAGAAGAATGCATGGCAACCTAATGCAGGTCCTCAAAAGTCTCAAAGGTGTCCATAAAGTACATCCAGTGGAATTATTTCAGCTTAAGGGCAAATCATGTTAATCAAGGACACTGTGGAAATTAAGAAGAAGTGCATTTAAGTTGTGACAATGCGGAATAAACTACTGAGACAAGGAGTTAAAGCAGAAACTCTGACAACCTTCAAGAAGGATCTAAATAAGATACTGAGACATGTAAGCTAATAGCTAAACAAATGAGCTTGACGGACTGAATGGTCTCTTCTCGTTTAGCATATCTCTTATATTTTATGTTTAATGTTCAAGTGACTGCAGACACTGCAAAGAAGTTGTGTTGCTTATATTTAGCACAAAAAAAAAAGTCAAGGGACTAAACTGTGCTGCTGCTGCTGCTGCAGGCCTGCACTCCGGGGACTAGGGTTTGATTTCTGAATCACTATGTGCCTTTCTGTTCATTTCTCCCCAACTTTGCATGATTGTTTTCCCTAATACTTCAGTTTCCATACTTAAGAAGTAATTCATCTGCAGTTTGTAACTTGAAACATGAGCGAGTACACAGTGTGTGTGAACTTAAATATTCCTCACAGTGGAGTGCTGTCCAGATGAGCTTCCACCTCATGCTGCCGGCCGAAACAGATTCCAGCTCATAATGACCATGCAATAGACAAAGATTATGAAAAAAATTGACATATGAAAAAAAAAAAACTCAACTGAACTGAAAAGCACAATAAGATACTGGCACCCTTACAGCCCTGAGGATTATAGCCATTATCTGAATTCTTAACAGCAAAAGGAAAAACAAGAATTGTCTTCTGATTTAGAAGATGGTTGGAAGGAAAACCACAGCTACTTCTGCCCCCTCACCCATTGCATCTTCACAGCACCAGCTCAAGACTGTGAAAAAGAAAAGCTCAAAAATGAAGCCTTTGAAAGAACTTGAAATGTCTAGTGATTTCATATCATTAATGAGAGATTTGACAGAAATCTAGTGATATGATTAATCAACCAAGAAATATGTTATAGCTGCACACACACACACAAGGCACCTAAAAAGGTTAGCAAAATTGGTTGTCTCTTATTTCCTGCATCACACTTGAAATGACTCACAATGGGCAAAATGTCATTGTCATGCACAACATTTCATTTTTCATAGCACTGACCTGGGGTTTGCAGCGGTTGTCCTCTCTACACGTTGTCCAAGTCCATTCATGGTGAATCAGAGGTTGGAAAAGTAGAGCTTCTCTGTGGGTTGTGATGGCTCCCTGATGCTTTCTTCCACTTGGCACATGGCTCTCTCCTATCAGAATGAGTGCCACTGCCCTTCAACTGGCTCTCTATATGTGTGAATGAGAGAGAGAGAGAGAGGGAGAGAGAGAGAGACATGGAGTGGGGGTGGAGGTGGAGAATGGAGGGCACAGATGCTGCTCTTTGTGAACGAATGTCCTCTTTGTTCTAATTTAGAAGCAGTTGATAAGCATACATTGAACCATTTGACGTGTTCAAATTAAGTGTTTGTTTAAGCTGTATTTCCAGGTTTCCCTTTGCCAGAATTATAAAGTAACTTCTTTTCTCTAAAATCATATCTTTTTTATTCAAACTTTGTAAGCTTTTCAGATAAAAGAAAAGCTTTAACATTACAGACTGTATTTTACTATTATAGGTTGGAACATCTGCAGGAACTGATTGCAATTCAAAGTTAAATTCACTTCCATTGCTGCAGAAATGCTGTAAGTCATTAACCTTTTACTTGTTCCACAAAAATGTGCTTTGTTCTATAGCACTGAAAATTACATTATTTTTCAGTTTTTGGTAACGAAAACTCATTTTTTTTTAAGTGTCTGGCTGTTTACTGCTTAGAGTATCTGTGTACCATTTCAGTTTTATAACTAGTCTTGAACTACTTAAACTTTAATAAATGTGGATAATAGGTGTGTGTGTACATAATATACATACATACATATACAGTGGAACATCTGGTCACAACCGTAATTTGTTCCAAAACTCTGGATGTGACCCGATTTGGCCACGACCTGAACATAATTTCCACATAAGATTGTATGTGAATACAATTAATCCGTTCCAGACCGTACAAACTGTATGTAAATATTAAATATATATTTAACAACAAAAATAGTTAATTATATCATAGAATGCACAGTGTAATAGTAAACTAAATGTAAAAACATTGAATAACACTGAGAAAACCTTGAACAACAGAGAAAACTAACATTGTAAGAGTTCACTCTAGACCCTTATGAATCGCTTGCTGTAAACACTTTTTTTTGAGTTTTAAGCACAGGAAAAAAAAATTAAATGCCACTTCTCTTGTGAAATTTTTCACACCATCCTCTACTGGCTTTATATTCCTCACCTTCGCCACTCGAAGAAGGATTTTTTTTTTCAGCAAATCGCCATGAATCTTCCTGGCTTTCTCACATATGATTGCCTCGCTTACGCTATCCCCTGCAAGTTGCTTCTCGTTCAGCCACACTAGCAACGGTTTTTCCACCTCTTCCAGCACTTGAGGCCTCTGCTTGGTTAACATTGTAACTCCTTTTGCAAGATAAGCTGTTTTGTTAGGCCCTGTATACAGAAACAAAAGAAAATGGGAAACGGAGAATGGCAAATCATTGGCACGTACGAATGCGCGTAGGGAAACTGGCCGCCAGTGTTTTTGTTTGCCACCAGAGCGTGTGGTCGTGAACAGATGCAAAATTTTGGCAAACTTTTTGATCGTAACCCGATTTGTACGTATTCAAAAATGTTTGTGACCAGAGGTTCTACTGTATATATAAAATCCTAAGCTTGTGCAACGATTTTGTGCAACGATTTTATGTCACATTTTTTGTCATGCTTTAAATTGGGCTTATTTCATAACCTACATATATATGTTTGGTATCATTCTTTTCAGAATCTATCGAAGTTTAATGTGATGTTGTTAGATTTTCAGATTCTTATTCCGTTTTTAAATTATTAAGCAAAAAATATCAAGAACTCACGTCCCGTGAGACGAGAATTTGTGCCAAGAGATTTAACCACACCCGGGGCCTGAAATAAAAGACAAAGAGTAGATGACAAAGACAGCTGCTGTACAGGCTTTTAAATGTTCAAAGCGCCACGTGAGATGCAGATCATGCAAGCATAGCAGCAGCAGCAAAGAGAAGGTTAAAAAAAAAAAAACTGTATTTGTTTCCCATTGTATCACCGTTTAAGAGGGGGTTTCGGAGGAGCGACCGCGTCTCCTTGGGGTGCATTCAGCCCAACTGTTCACAACGCGAGCAGCAAAGACATGAAATGGCTGGTGTGTAGCGCAGGCTGGGGGGGTTGGCGAGTGAAATGAGCAGGGGGTAACCCCCTAGTATATACATACATACATACATATATATATATATATATATATATATATATATATATATATATATATATATATATATAAAGAATATACACATATATATATATATATACATACACTACATATTAATAAGCATTGTACTTCTCCAATTATATTACATATATACAATCAAAGTGACTTTGATTTCCTTTGTGAAAATAATATGAATGCGTACTTCCTTACTCTAAGACATTTTGGGGCAGCAAAGATAAAAAGTGAAGAAGTCAAATCAGAAGAAGATCCCTGGACTTTCCCCTTTACGGCCTCCAACCCCACACATTCTGATCTTTAGCTCTAAAGAATCCACATCACCTTCATCATGGCATCAGTCTTTGACCAAGGAGTAAGGAAGGTGCATAGGTGCTGCTGATTATCCTTTCTGAGTAGTTTCCAAGAAGGCAAAAAATTGAGTTGTGTCTTTTCTGAAGGATGCATATTTTGGTGAGACGTTTTTTTCCTTAAATTTATCAATATTAAAACTTTCAAGGTATATTTTCACAATAAACATAACACCTTCTAAGAGTGTCTGTGCAGATTATCTTTATGTGCTTTGGTATCCATCCACGAAACAATACCTTATAGGTTACAAAGATTGCTGATGAAAGAAAGAAAGAAAGAAAGAAAGAAAGAAAGAAAGAAAGAAAGAAAGAAAGAAAGAAAGAAAGAAATATCGTTCAAGTGTTCCAAAAGCACAACGCTACTATAATACAATCTTGTTAAACATCCTGTAAATACTATATACAGTATGTGACTCTGTATTTAAGCATACACATACTGTATGTACAGTTTGCAGTATACATTATAGTGTAAAAAACATTTCTGGGTTATTGTAGAATAATAAAAAGTCTTTGTTTTTTAACATTGTTCGTACTGTATGTTAATTATTATTTATATTTGCTGTAGTTAATTGTCAGTCTTCATGTGAATTCTTCAACTGAGTCTCTCATTTTTTTGGAGGCCATTTTCAGTGTTGGTATGTGGTGCCACCTTTAGGGTGTTGCTGAAAATAAACTGTAAATTTATTTAATGACAATATTAGCATTAATTATTATTTTAGGAGATCCTGTAGAGGAACAGTTTAGTAATGCTTAGGAGTTACATTTTATTACTATTTTTACAAAAACATACACACACATACAAAATATGAATAACTGTTGGTAAGCTTCCATTTCCCTGCAATTTCTAGTTGTATCAGGTGACTGTTGATGTGTGCTGATACAGGATTCACCCTTTTCGACCTTTTTTACATTTTTCTTATTACCATTAGGAATTTTATTGCTTTAATTTGCCACTGACTGATATACAAAAATCAAAAACAGAAAACAAAACTGTATAAATCATTAAAAATAAGTTACAAAATAAAACAGAAAACTGCTGATTCCATAAACATTCACCCTTTTCAGTTCTCAAACACATTTAATTCAGTTTACAGTCAAGGAGGCTTGTGCTCATCCCAGCAACACTGGGTTCAAAGCAAGTAGTAACTCTATATGGGGCATTAATCCAACTCAGGGCACACTCACTGTCAGTCATCTTTGCAATGAGAGATGAAAACAGAATGAGGAAGAATGTACAAAGTCAGCAGAGAGGGTGTAAAGGCTGGTGCTTGCATCCAGGAGTCTAAAGTTGTAAGAAAGTGTCATCGTGCACTGTGTTTTCATAAACATCGACCTGAATTTTTTTGAGGCATTGTTGTCAGAATGTACAGTATATATAAATGCAAGGTTTATTATGATAAATTACCTTACAAGAGGCTTATTTAATAAACTTAATCAAAAATCCAGTCCTTTTCTCTCTTACTCTTTTTCTCTCACGGAACCTGACAAGGCTGTCCTGTGGGACCCCAATTCCCAGCATGCCTTGCAGATGTCTGCACAGGTAGCATCACCCAGAAAGTCTGCCACCTAGCATTTCGGTGGAGTAAGTAGCCCTGCCAGGTTGTCTCCCCCTGTCCTTCCATCCTACTGGTCCTCAGTCCTTCCCTACCGGGAAGCCAACGTACTTACCTGCAAATTGGCACACTTTATCAGTCTTCTGGCAAGGGAAGGAAACATTTTGCCCTTCTTTGTGTAAACTTTGTGCCTTATCCTCCCGGCCAGAAAAGGGATCAGAACCCATCCCAAAAGGGATGTCCTTTTTTAAAAGCAGCTTTATTTTTCTGTAAGACCTTGTCCTGACAGATAGATCTTTTTCAAAGATTCCCACCTCTTGTAGAATGCAATAAGTTTGCCTGTTCTTCTTAGCACATATTTTTCAATCCCTGACATGAAGAAGCATTCGAGTAGCATGACGCCACCACCTTAAAGCTTCTTGGTGGCAGCAGAGCACTTGGTATGATGTGTGGCATTACTGTGTATAAAACTATCTTGCTTGCTATCAGGGCCTCACACAAACTAAAGTTTAGGTCTAAAGAGAGAGTTTCCCTTTAAGCATGTTTATTTTGCCACTTTCCCATGAAGCCCACATTTGTTAAGCAAATTGCTGCCATATAAACTGTTTTTCCTTTCAGCTGTAGAGGACTTTAGTACCTTTAGGGTTGCTGTACATCATTTGCTGTCCTCCTTGACTAGTGCCTTTGTGGGATTCCCAGTTCTTTACCGATATGATTTGTTTTCTCCTTTTCGTTAATTGTGATTCTAAATAATCTTATCCTGGATTTATATATAATATATCTCTGTTTAGGTAGCGGATAGATAGATAGATAGATAGATAGATAGATAGATAGATAGATAGATAGATAGATAGATAGATAGATAGATAGATAGATAGATAGATAGATAGATAGATAGATAGATAGATAGATAGATAGATAGATAGCGCTGAAATAACTGTTGCTGGCAGTGAACACAATTTCAGTATCAAATGTAGAGTGTGAACATGTTTTTTTTTTTTTCAAATGCACTTAATTTGCACAGCAAATGAATGTCCTTGTATGCTAACGCTACAGCGTCACAGCCTCAGTAAACCTTGTCAGCCACCACTTCTAATGCTCACCCCAGTGCCCTGTGTCAGGTCATCGATTGCCAAGGGACATTGCAGTGTCTTCAACACATAAAGCACAGCTGGGAGCTACAAACACGATCTAAGACAAAACTAGAGGCTATATCTAGGCTTTGGGCCTTTCTAAGATTTTAATCAACCTAATTCAGTTAAGTAAGATGAATAACTTTATTTAGTTTTGTTTAACTAATAATAGTTTTTTTCAGTATAAAATAATGTGTGAATATGAATGCAAATTACTAATTTATGTGTGAGTATGAATGTAAATTTCTAACTTAATTTATTTTTTAGACTTCTATCATAATTCAGAGTTAAATGTGCTGCACTTTAATGCCTCAAATTTTATTAGTTATTGTAACTACAATAAAATGGCCTCAGCTTCCTAAATTATTGACTTTATGCTTTCATCTGTTAGACTTCTGCCAGCCCTCCACAGCTCCATTCTCTCTTTTCCTTAAAGAGTGTCAGTCACTTGTAACACCCGTGTGCAAAATACCCTGCGGTAATTGGGGGGTCATATTAGTGTTCTACTGTTGGCTGAACCCTGAACCCTTCCTCTAGCACGGTGATTCCCAACGTGGGGCACACACCCCACTAGGGGGAAATTTGATTTTTTTGAGGGGAAATTCAAGAATTTAGGTAGGTTAAACAATTTATAAAATGAAAAAACAGAAATTCACTGTTAAAAATGATAGAAAAAAATAAATAATTTAAATTTTTATTTTTACAGAGACATTTATATATTTATAAACATAGAAACATAGAATTGTATAATTTTCCAACTAGCTTGGGTTTTTCTACTTAGAAATCGTTTTTACCATTAAATTAATACGAATTGTAACACTGATTATAAGATTTTGCAAACTGTATAACAAAAGTATAAACCGATCAAAATATTACAGAAAAAGATTTCATTAAAGTTATTTTATATTTATGAATATCACGTCTCTTATTATATGTTTTCAAAACTGTATTTGCTGTATTTTTATATTACTTCATATTATATATATATATTTTAACAATTTCTTAGTGATTTCTTTGTCAGTACTTCAACTATCCTTTCCCTTTTTTGTTTCCATGTTCTTTGGAAGCTTGTTTAGACCAAGTTAATGACATTATGGGCTTCCTCCACATGAGTAGGAGTTCACGTTTTGAATTGGTAATAATAAGAATAATGTATATGTTACAATGGGGGACATCATGATTTTAGCGAGGCCTAGGTGGGGTATGGCCAAAAAAAGGTTGGGAACCACTGCTCCAGCACCATGGAAGGTGCAATATGTTATTCATGTAGAATGGTACAAGGTAAGATATGCATATCTTAGGTGGACAAGTCATAGGCAGATATACAACCTGCAAACAAAAGCCACACCACCTTGTACTTCTCACCAGCGTCACCCAAAACTGCCACTTTTCATGGGACATACAGTAAGCACTAAGAGCCTATGTGCATTACTAAAATGGCCCTTTCATCATGGACAATATAGTAAGGGAAGAGCCTAACCATTACTTTTTTCTGAATTTGCATTTGAATGTTGTCATGCATGTGCCCATATAGGGGACACCTTCAGGGCTCTGCTGAGGTAAGCAATCCCACCCCTGGCTGCTTAATTCCTTTTGTTTCACAGCTCCAAGGCGCATGTTGCAGAATATGCCGAGACAGGAGTGGAAGTATACAGTATATTCAGCAAGATGACAGGAAGAAGGTCGTTTTTTGGGACCATATGCTGTGCAAGACAGAGCTCTGTAGGAAAACCTTGGCTGAGGAACAGAAGAGTTTATTTTTGACAATGAAGTCATTCTCGTCTATGTGATCACACACTTTAATTTAAAGTCTTTCTGTGCATTAAATGAGGATCACCCAGCTGGTACCCAGCCATTGATTGGGTGTATGCTGCAATTCTGTTGCTGTTCACAACACCTCAGAGTGAGCACTGAGGTGGAAGGACTGAGACACACACTGAATTACAGTTCACCCCAGTAACAAAATTTATTTCTGTAGCACATTTTTAGACAAGGCATGTAGCATAGAGTGTTTTACAGGATGTTAAAGAAATAATTACAATGAATAAAGAAAAACAGCATATTAGTAAATGAGAATAAATCAATATGCACTGTGAAATGACACAGAAACACAGATTAAGATTTGGTAACCCCATATAATGTGAAGAATAAACTCGCATTTGGTTGCGGTGATGAGAGGAGTCCAAAATAGAACTAAAGTAAGTGACTGATTTTCTAGTTATGAAGGAAGATGGTAGGAAGGGACTGGTCCACCAGAGATGACGTGAGTAATGGTAGGGTCATCAATCACCAGTTCTGCAGAGGGAGAGTGAGAGAAAGGATCAGAGAACTGTGCTAATCCCTGGCTTGGCAGGGGTGATAAAGAAATAATTGCACCCCAAAAAGCATGCGTATTTGAGTGTGTTTCACTCCACGGTTAATTGAGCTGCAGGCTGATCACGCCACATACACATGCACAAGCGGGCGGATCAATCGGGGCCTTGAATGGTGAAGCGGAGGAGGCAACACATTGCACCTGTGCCCAGTTAGGCTGGTGAAATAAGAGGAGCCTGCATGTCAATGAGGGGGAAAATGAAAGTTTGGCAGAAAGAGAAAGAAGGGAGATTAAAGAATGGAGAGGAGGCAAGAGGTGGAGATAGCTGGTGCAAGTGAGAAAGAGAGAGATCGGGAGAGAATGCAGACAGCTGGCAAGAGAGACCCTCAGAGGAGCGTGAGGCCGACGCTCAGGGCTGGAGAAGGCTACTGCAGCTGAGTGATCAGGGAGCTGCAGTAACCCATTGGTGCGACTCACTGTGGAAGTTGGGGAGACTGTGTGGTGCCCCTTGGTTGCTGAGGGCCTGGAAATGAGGACCCTAGCCTAAGAAGAATGAGGTCCGGAGTGGTGGCCTGTTGGGAGCCATGGGACTGCAGGTAGAAGATTGTTGGCTGTGCCTGTTGGCAGGGCGTCTACTTTGCTGCAAGGCCCTGTGTGGGGTAAGCAGAGGAGACATCAGTTTTAAAGGGACGCATCAAGGTTTTTAAAGGACAGCTTCCTGCTTGGGAAATTTAACCTCACTTTTATAGGATTATTTATTGGACTTGTTTTAACCTCCACCGTCACTTTCTGTTAAGGAGTATTTATTTATTATTGGAGTTAGAGCACTGCCCAATTTATTTGAACACTGTTTGCTTTTGGAATCGATTTTAATAAAAGCACTGAGCACTTTTTTGCACTTACCCCTTGCTGTATGTACTGTATGTGTCCTGAATTGCCTGGCTAACGATTTTTTAATTCCAACTGCTCAGATACTGGAGGAAAAGACAAAATTTGCAGGGGCTTCAAGGCCAAATGACTGAACGGCCCCCCAACTGAGCATTCCATCAAACATAAATGTGCTTAGGTAGGTCCTATTGTTTTAAACCTTTATCCTAGAAGATTCAATGCTGTTGGAGTACCCACAATCCTTATAACATCACAGGCTTTTCCTGTTAATCAATGTCGAAAAAGCTAAATTCAATCCATTGGTATTCAATATTGTATAATAATGAAATGTGAAAACTTCCCAGGGGGTGAATACATTTTTTAGACACTGTATACCCATAGTACTGTACATCATGCAGCCATAGTCAAGTGGTTTAGCTGTTGTTTGACCAAATATTAGTAGACTCATGACCTAATTGACTTTTACTGTGGTGTGATTGTTGGTGTCAGCAGTGGTGTTTAAAGCCCTCCTGAAATTTTCAAATATTGCAATCTCTTAAGTTGACAAAAAATAGAGTGATAAAAATAAAAACACACAATAAGTGGCAGTTCTGTGGGCGAGAAGATGCTGTTAATGAGATTCAAGCTAATGGAAAGACCACAACTACTTTAATAAGGTCACTTAATAGCAATGCTCTGCAGAAGGGCATCTCTGATTAGACCAGGCACCACATCTTGAAGTGGATGGGCTACAGCAGCAGAAGGCCACAGCAGATTATACTCGTGTAAGCTAAGAAGTGGGAGATGAAGCCTGACAATCACCTTAACTGAATGATTCAAATTTGCAGAAAAAAAAGAGGTCCTAACACTGATAAATCTCAGGTTCTGCTGTGATACAAGTTTAGTATAAACAGCGCAAATCCATGGATCCATTTTTCCTTGAGGCAAAGGTACAGAACACTGGACATGGTTTGGGGACACATTAGCCATATTAATACCAACCAATTGACTGTAACAGCTTACCTTTACTACTGACCAAGAGTATGGCCATGTCTCAAGACATGCATCATCTCAAGCTTGTCTCAGGAACATGATGGTGACTCCAGCTTATTTCAATGACATACCTAGCCGCAAGCTCTCAGTCCAATAGAGCACCTTGACATGAGACTGAATTTGAGATTTGCACATTGAATATGTGGCTTAAGATCTCCAGGAACGGTGCGCTCTATGAAAGAATGGACAGTACTCTAGAGTATTTCTAACTCTCTACCCCTTTGTACATTGCACTTGTACACAATTTTTAATAATAGCAATTTCTGCTTCACCTAAATTATTGATTTACCAGTAACGGCGCACTGCTCGATAACATGCAGTGAATACACTTGACTTGACCATTCATAGTTTTCATTCTCTTTCTCTGTACGTTTAGTATTCATTTGCTCAGCGGTTGATGTGCTTGCTGCTTCCTGAGCAGCTCTTCTTTTCCCCACCCTAGCAGCCCACTTCTTCTCTTCTTTCGTTGGCATCTTTAAAATTAATTAAGTCAGTGTTTGTGTTGCAATTACTTGGTACATTTTCTTTAATTTTTCACTTAAGCTGGCACTTAAGTCTTCAATCTGCCTTAAGAATGATTTAAGATATGAAGAAGTAGGGGAAGTGACGGCGAAGGTGGTAGAGATGAGAACGGCGCCCATACGCATGTGCCGCACGGCTGCCCTGCTGGCCACTGCTGAGAGTTCATTCTAAAAAAAAATAAAATAAAAATAAAAAGAGAAATAACCTTGGAGGTCA
The DNA here is from genome assembly GCF_900747795.2 of Erpetoichthys calabaricus. Classification (NCBI taxonomy): domain Eukaryota; kingdom Metazoa; phylum Chordata; class Cladistia; order Polypteriformes; family Polypteridae; genus Erpetoichthys; species Erpetoichthys calabaricus. Next base: position 163,478,622 of record NC_041402.2, on the reverse strand, counting down.
ATTATCACCCTGAAAGCGGATAGTAGAGGTCACGTAGTATATTGTGTACCAAATTTCAGGTCAATAATTCAAACGGTTTGCGAGCTACAGGTGATTTAAAATCCTGGACAGACAAACGAACAGCCACAGTGGCGTATTATAGAAGAAGATTGCTGTAACTCTCCCCTCTCATCTTCTGCTGTTTAGAATCAAGAAACTTTCAGATTTTTCAGCACTCTTGCACTCCACCTTTCTTCTGGTAAAAGTTGTGCGTACTTCTGCCAGACTAGACTGCTGCTTAGATTTGTGATTTTGTATGCTGACCAGGGTTGTCTGCACTACACTACAGCATTTGATTAAGCACAGCAGATCTCCTTATTAATAATTGCAGTAGAAATGTAAAAAAGGACACGACTTTGAGAACATTTTGTAGCATGAAGACACACTTAGATTTTAATTGTGGGAACGCTCTGCCAGCAGGTGCAGCTCAGCACAGCCCAGTTAGGTCTTTCTATTAGTGTCCTGTTTACAAAGAGTAAGTGAACCAAATCAACAGGGTGCCATTTGCAATTGTAATGAAATACTTTAAATACCAGGATGCCTTAGGCTCAGGTGAAAAGATTAATTTTTCAATTATTTCTATTAAGGGGTTGAAGGTGTTTCAGGCAGTTAAGAATGTATTATACTGCCACAGCCAAAGTGTTTTTTTGAACAAATGTACTTTAATGTATTTATTTGCTGTTTATATCTAATCTCACAATAACTTACCACATACCGTATCTATCTATGCATCTTTCTTATACTGCGACTTGCAAACACATCTGATTTAGTGCATTAATGCTCAGTCTCTCTAATATGGTGCTTTTAAAAGGTATCTGTCTCTTTAGATATCTGGATTAATGTGGGAAAATCTATATTGTGACTTTCATACCTATCATATAGCAAGTTATATATTATATAATATATTATTATACTACAGTATTCACCCATGCACATTCTACATATTATATTATACCATATTATAAGACATTTCAGATCAGGGTGTTGCAGAGGTATCGCTGCTGCCTTGCAGTAAGAAGACCAGGGTTCACCTTCTGGGTCCTCCCTGTGTGGAGTTTGCATGTTCTCCCTGTGTCTGCGTGGGTTTCCTCCAGGTAGTCCGCTTTCCTCCCACAGTCCAAAGACATGCAGGTTAGGTGCATTGGTGATCGTAAATTGTCCCTGGTGTGTGGGTGTGTGTGTGCGTGTGCCCTGCGGTGGGCTGGCGCCCTGCTGGGGGTTTATGTCCTGCCTTGCGCCCTGTGTTGGCTGGGATTGGCTCCAGCAGACCCCCGTGACCCTGTAGTTAGGATATAGCGAGTTGGATAATGGATGGATGGATAATATAATATAATATACTGTAATATAATATAGAAATGATTGTGTTGTATCTGCTCCTTCACTGGGCTGCTTGTGTAGAGTTTTCACGTTCTCTCTGTGCATAGATGGATTTCCCTCCGATTACCCCTAAAGATATTTATGTTAGGATGCGATGAACTTGCACCCTGTGCTAGCTGGGAAAAGCTCCAGCCCAGATCCCCCTGTGACCCTGGCCAAGATTAAGTGTGTTAGAAAATGACATAACACATTTCAGATCTATCTATCTAAGACCCTATTGTATATGAGCAGCTCTGTTGCACATTTTAAAAACAAGGCAAACATGCATTTAGGCTAAATATTGAATTTTGAAATGTTGAAGAAGAAACATTTTAGATCTGTTTCAGTCACTGAACGTTTCATTTTCATTTTTCTCTATCAGATAACATGAAAAAACATATTTTTAAGGTTACTTTTAATAACACTGCTTTTAAAAGTGTAGCACAATACAATTTTAATTTTGTAAAATAAGGCTGAGGATTTACTTCATTGCTCTACCCATACCACGTGAAATGTTAAAATTGTCTTTCTCACCATTTAAACCATTTTTCCATGTGTATAAAGACCCAAGGTTGAATTTGCACTCTTTTGAGGATAATGAAGAACTGAAATGCACCTTCATGCTTTAACTGGTTCTGGCCATTTCCAGTCCCATCAGCTTTTGTTCCATGTTTCCTCTGGGCAAAATACTTTGTGACATTTAATTGGAAATCTTTTTAATTGGTCTCTGCAAACAGGAGGTGACTTTTGGCTGGTAGTACAGTCTGTACATTGAACATTTACAGTGAAGCTGCTATTTCCATCCTGGGATTTCTTCAGAAGAAGGTAAGGAGATTAGTAAGGTTGCTTTTTAAGATCACTTCTTGTTTAGATTTAAATAAATAAAAAGGCAAAAACAAAGCTAAATGGTTAATCTAGATAAACATTTCTCATTTAAAAACACTGGAATAGACTAGTACTTTGTCCGGGGTTATTGCCTGCATTGTACCCAATGCTATATGTATATATGGCAGCTAGAAAGGCAGTAATATATATGAAGAAAAACTCTCTCTCTCTGTCTCGCTGATTAGATAGATAGATAGATAGATAGATAGATAGATAGATAGATAGATAGATAGATAGATAGATAGATAGATAGATAGATAGATAGATTTTTAATTTTGTTTTTCAATGTACAGTTCAGGATTACAAAACAAAGTATTGTAAATAAGGGGAGAAATAAACAAGTGACATTTTGGGATACAGGAGACACCCCACAGGTTTTGGGTTTGACTTTCATGGAGTGCTGGAAAACATGCATGAAGTTAGATTCCACCTGTTTGATTTTTGGAGGGGCATTTGAGAAGAGAACATACTAGAGGGTGGCTGACATAGTTGCCATTATGGGATATCTGATTTGTGAGATTTTTTTTCTGTTTTGAATAGAACTGATATGATTGCTGATTAAATGTAGTCCAGCTAAACTAGCAAAAATGTGTGAAGTGCAATGTTGATTAAGAAATTAACAACCCTGAAAATATAAAACAAATTAAAATTTAGAGCTGATATCTTAGATTTTGACTAAAAAATGCTACTTCTTGTCACCCCATCAATAATGAAAATTTCCCTTTTGTTGTGTAGTGTGTGTGTGTGAGTGTTTAAGGCTGACGTGTTTTGGAATCTTCTGAAGAGTGTCCTGTCAAATTAAGATTGACTTACTGAGTAAATTCAATCCATTCACACCCCTTATGTTATTTAAATTCTGGCACAGTGGAGCGGTGCTCGCATTTCCAGGATCTGAGTGCCATTGAATCTGCGCATTCTCTCTGTGTTAGTAAGTTTATTCTCTGGTAATATGTTTTCCTCTCATAGGAGTGAACCTTAGTTTACCTGGCAATTTGGTCATGGGACAGTGTGAGTAATTCTGTATATATGTCTCCCATTATTGACTTCTATCCCATCCACGGTTGTCTTCTACCATCTGCTGAAGTTTGGCAGAATAGGCTCTGGCCTTCTTAGCACCCTCTCACCTCTGATTTAATAAGCAGATTAGGATCATGGATAGATGTTATTCATAACACCGTTTTTGGTATAAATGAACTTGAATCTTGTAAAGCGGGGTGAGCAACATCAGTTCAAGGTTACCTGTGACCCTGCCCTGGATAAGCAGGATAAGAAACTGAATGGAAAAATATAATATCAAATAGGAGGTTTCACACGGTGTTGTAGTGGCTAACACTGAACTCTTATACTCTCTGGGTAGAGTTTCCACAGTTCCTTCCATGTCTGTGTGGATTTTTCTTTGCCTACCTAAAGACATGCAAATTAGGTGAACTGATCCTGTGAGTGTTGATATGTGAATGAGTGGGGACAAACTTTGGCTTCCTGTAACCCTGAAATGGATTAAGCAGTTCTTACAATATAATGTATAATATAATATGAAGGACGTTCAAAAAGTTTCTGCACTTTTATATCTTCGTTGGAAATGGTGAAGGCGGGAGGAGTAGTAATTGGGCATTAAAAACTTGGTATAATGCCGGGAAAATTGCATCACAAATGCAAGTGAGTATGTAGAAAAGTGATGTAATTTGTTTTTGAAATTCTTAATAAATAGAGTTAAAAAAGTGTGGAAACTTTTTGAACACCCCTAATATAATATAATATAATATAATATAATATAATATAATATAATATAATATAATATCCAATGTCTGTCTGTCTGTCTGTCTGTCTGTCCGCTTTTCATGAAAGAATGGATTTAGATCATGCTTTTTCTATAATTTGCTTGAACATTCCGGTTGATTTTGCGGACTTCTCTCATTGTGCTATGTATCATAGTTTGCTTGTGGTACCGATTTATTTGTGCTAATGCAAGTGAGATGCAGCAGGCCAAGGGGAAGGGGGGGTGGGGGGTACCCTCCTCACTCATGCACCAGCCTCAGGGTGTTCCTTACCTCCACTTAGCTAAAGAATGAGAGAACTACTTAACAGATTTAGATTGGACTTTTTTCTATAATTTGCTTTGACATTCAGGTTGATTGTACGACTTTTGAGACTCTCATTGCACTAAGAATCATAGTTCGATTGCAGGAGCGATATATTTGCGCTAATCCGAGACAGAGGCTGCGGACCAAGGGGAGGGGGAAGTGTGACGTCAGGAGTGGGGAGCCGGGCAGGGTCCTGCTCACTGTCCTGTTTCACTACTACGGGGGCAAAGCCGCGGGGGACAGCTAATATAATGTAATATAATCCATATTACTAACCGAGAATGGTAAACCGGAAGGCATGGACCCAGGTACACGCCGATGGACGCAGGAGAAATAGTGCGCAGGCGCCTACAGCGCGCGTCTCATAAACCGCAAGCGAAGTGTGATCCACCGCGAATGAAGGAGTCACGGCTCAAACACGAAAGAGCTCAACTAACGAAGGAGTCACGGCTCAAAAACGAAATAGCTCAACTAACGCCACACAGAAAAGATGATTCTGCACTGCACCCCAGAGTCAAACGGAAGATGCTACGGAGTCCACAAAGGTCCACCAAGATAGTACGGAAGGCGCGAGAAAGTACAAAAGGCGCAGGCACCTACAACACGCTTCTGAACTAAACGTCCACACTACACAGCATGGTCTGGGTAATAAGAATAAACGAACTCTCCGTATTAAACGTACGGCATCCTCACACGTACAAACCATATAGCATATCTGAATCACATTACAGTGATGCATTATTAACAGCACAACCACCCGCCTGGATAAAATCAATGAACGCAGGCGCCTACAGCGCGCATCTGAAATGCTGCAAGCAAAGCAGGCACGGCTTCAAAAAGAAAGAGCTCGACTGACGGGGCTACAAAAACGAGCCCGCCTGGATAAAAAAAATGAACGCAGGTGCCTACAATGCGCTTCTCAAACAACGCAACCAAAGGAGTCACGGCTCCAAAACGAAACATCTCAACTAATGGACATACAGAAGTGAGCCCGCCTGAATACAATTAATGAACGCAGGCGCCTACAACGCGCCTCTCAAACAGCAGAGTCATTAGATAAACGGCAAAGAAAGGAACGACAAACAGCTGCTAAACAATTCCGCCAATTAGCTGACAACGCATTCTGTAATGAGTCCACTATTAGTGAACATTCATTAGGATTAATGAATATCATTTGCTGTCATTGTCATTCACTTAACTTCCCTGAAGAAACAACTGGCAATACAACTAATAAGTTTACACGTTGTTGTCAAAAGGGTCAGGTTAGACTGCCTCCTTTAAATGAATATCCTGAATATCTACGGAAGCTTCTAACTAACAATGTACCCGAAAGTAAAAACTTTATGGACTGCATTAGATCCTATGATAGTTCATTTGCTTTTGCATCTACCAGGGTAAATATCAGGCCACCAGCTGACAATGACCCATACTGCTTTCGCGTATGTGGACAAATATTACATTGGATTGGAACAGTGCACCCTCAACCAAATCACGAACGCAAATATGCACAAATCTACGTGTTAGATCCAGATAACGCAATCTATCAACCTATAAAAATGCTACATGAGGTTGAAAGAGAGGCCAATACAAAAGCAGAAGCAGACAAGTTCTGACCTGGAATTACCTTTTACACTTAAACGACGCCAATTTCCCATTAAACTTGCATTTGCCATGACAATCAACAAGTCCCAAGGACAAACCATGGACAGAGTTGGCATATACCTCTCTGAGCCTGTACTTGGACATGGACAACTTTATGTTGCCTTCTCAAGAGTTCGGCGTTCATCTGACATTAAATTAAAGTTATAGATACTCCATACCAAGGAAAACTCATTCAAAGACAACACACCATCTTTACTACAAATGTTGTGTATAAAGAAATATTCCAATACATCTTTCTAATGTGCCATGCTATGGGTTCTTTACTTCCTTTGTTCGTCATCTACACCTTTACACTCCAATATATCTCATACATACATCAATGTATTTCGGGTTACCCAACACCAGGGGTTGGCAAGCGAAGCGAGCCGGGGGCGGAACCCCCTAATATAATATAATATAATATAATATAATATAATATAATATAATATAATATAATATAATATAATATAATATAATATAATATAATATGTGAGGTGACAATGCTGTGATAAGATGTTTAGTGTGTCTGCCACACTGATTCTGTTCTCAGTTGCAGTCTGCGTGGAGTTCATATTTTTTCCTCGTATCTATGTACAGTAGTTTTTTTACCTCCCACATCCCAAAGACATAACAATTTTGTTAACTGTAGATTTCAATTTGGCCTTGTATGAGGGAAGGTGGATTTAAGTGATGGTTGTCACTTGTACTTTGCGCTCCCTGGAAAGGCTATGCCACTCCAAAATGCTAACATGGAAAATAATTAGATGCAGTAAGTGGATAGATGGGTGGTTGTGTGAATGTAGTATATACTGTAGCTTAAAACCAAAGAATAGATGGAGTATAAAAGTGAGAAGAAATTGGAATAATTTCTGGGTTAAGGAGAATGCAAGATGGCAGTGCATCGGGTGTCATTCCATCCAAATGATGAAGCTCAGGGCTCACAGTATACACATAGTGAAAAAGGTCAAGACAGTGTACTCAAACAGAGAAAACCATGCAATGTACTAATTAACTACCACAATTATACATAGACATTTAAATACAAGTTCCTCGGATCAATGCTTTATCTGATCTTTTGACACGATAGATTAAATGACTGGTGCATAAACTGGAGGCAGAGATTGTGATCAAGTATAGGAGAAATCCTGTCAAATTTGGTAATTGCACACAGGCCTGTACTTTGCATGCATTTATTTGCTTTTTCAAAAAAAAAAAAATCACATGCTTGGATAGATGTATGTTATTGACATGTTCTAAAGCTTCCATGCTGTTCCAAGAGTTAGTATCCTGTAAACATGATACAATAATATAATCTTTACACAATAGGGATGGCAGGTCTTACTTGTTGGCCCCCGTATTGGTAACTTCATAGCAAGAACTGAGTAACAGATGGCTTTAAGTGAAACACACTTTGATTAAAGTTATCAATAAACAAAAAAAAAAATGAGAACCATTCAGGTGCATAGGTTTCTGCATTTGAGAAGTCACTCACAGAATAAATCATACAAATAAATCACACAACTTTATGTCTTCTTTCATACATGCATATACTGCACACAGTATGTTGTCCTTTTAAAAGCGTAGGTTTGCTTTAGGGTTAGTTGATAAATTTACCTTTTTTCATAACAGAAAATTTGGAAGGCCAAAAAAAATATGGCTAGGGGATTTTCTGTCACTTATTTTTGCTTACAATATTGCTATTAAAGACTCCTGGATTTGCCAAAAGTTGCTTTTTATCTATTAATGTTTTATTGTAAACACTTGAAGGTATACAGTATTAAAACAAGAAATGTATTGAAGGCTCTGAAAGTGGAGGATCATCTATGTCTTTATAATTGAGATTGTTATTCCACCATGTGCATGTAAGGACTGACTAAAACTCTTTCTACAAATGGCCAGCTATGGTAACACAGCACAATTTAGGGCAAGAGTGCAGTGTATGGCTACTGCCAGTATTTGCTGTTCTTTTACTTCCCGTTTGGAAAATTAGTTCAGTGAATGAGACCGAGCGTGTTGTATAGTTCAAAATAGCTGTATTATTTATCTTTTATTTATACTTTTCAGGTACCTTCCTCCCCTTCTTCATTTAATTATATTCATATACTACATTAAAAGCTCACTGTTTTATGATTGTTTTTCAAGAGCTGTGTCATGATGTCGACTTTGAAAGGATGAATGACTTTGTGTGCCTTAGGTCTAGGCTGCCTGCTTGTCAGGTGGACACCGACATGCCTTGCTGGCTTTCAGAGAGCTGACTCAGAAACTGGGAAGCATGGCCACTAATCATTCAGGGATCACCAGATCTTGACTTCAGATGTAGGTGTCTTATCGGAAAAAATCTCAGGCAAAGAATTAGGTTGAATTGGATCATGGACAGCAAGTTGGTGCAAGGCTTACTGAAGCTACCTCACAGAAATAATCTTCTGGGTTTGAATCCTGCACCAATTTATGGACTACATAGACTTTGCAAGAACTTTGTAAATTTCCCTGTCTCTGCATAGGTTTACCCTGGATGTGTGAGTGGATTTGTGTCTTGTGCTTGATACTGAACAAATAGGCATCAGTTGCCTATCTCTTTAAAATGTATTTAATAGATTTGACTATAATATAATATAATATAATATAATATAATATAATATAATATAATATAATATAATATAATATAATATAATATAATATAATATAATATAATATAATATAATATAATATGGGCAGCATGATGGTGCAGTGGTAGCGCTGCTGCCTTGCAGTATGGAGACCGCATCTAATTTAGTGCCTAGTGTCTCTCTAATATGGTGCTTTTAAAAGGTATCTCTCTCTTTAGATATCTAGATTAATGTGGGAAAATTTATATTGTGACTATTGGGCTGTTTGCATAGAGTTTGCACGTTCTCTCTGTGCATAGATGGATTTCACTCCGATTACCCCTAAAGATATTTATGTTAGGTTAATTGGCAATTGTAAATTGACCTGGTTTAGTGAGTGTAAGGGTGAGAAGGACAGGTGACACATCCAGTTTTTGTTCCTTCTTGGTGCCCAAATGTTCTAGGATTCTCGCCAGCTCCTAAAGACACAGAAGTGGGTAAGGCTAGAGACATAATCAATCGACTATATAATTTAAGGCTACTGTGTGTGTGTGTGTGTGTGTGTGTGTGTGTGCGTGTGTGTGCGTGTGCGTGTGCGTGTCAGTGAGACAATTCTTCCAAGCATTCTGATTAGTTGGTTTGGCATTGGTCTGATGGATAAGTTTGGCTTTGGTGACACGATCGACAAAGGAAGTGTCAGGCAAGAGATGTTGAGGCACACGTGGAAGAATAAAGACATGTATGGCATGCTGAGAGTTGTCTTCAAAGACTGGACATATTCCCAAGAATATGAATGATGTTTTCATAGCAGAAAATGGGGGGGGGGGTCCATCTATCACTGGTAGATCTTGACAGCAGGCAAGTAATGCGACTCGAAATGACAGAGTCTGAGAAGCAAGCAATACAGGAATGCACCTGAGACAGAGAGCACTGGGTTCAGACACACAAGGATACTGAGGAAAGGATCTGAAGGTACATGGTAAGATATATCAAATGTCAAATATGTTAAAATGTATTATATTACATATCTTCAAAAGAATATGTGGCTAGTATGATGATGCAACAGACAGTGTGCCTCCTTCAAAAGCCTGGTCAACAGATGAAAATTGTACTGAGCAATTTCAAATACTATAGATGAGACAGGTATAGTAACTACAGAACAACTTGCCTTTCTGTATTTTATTACATCATATTATCTCCACTCATACCAAAACCAAATCATTGTCATAGAGAGCAAGGCAGAACACAATCTCAGGCAGAGGGTCAGTCCATTAGACACAGCCACATTCACAAAAGAGCTAATTTGGAATCACTAATCAATCTAATTCTCCCTTGGGAAAGTAGGAGGAAAACCCATCAAGTCATGGTGGGAATGTGCAAATCCCACACAGACACTGAACAATTTCAGGACATGTGTTTAGAATCTAGGATGCTGGATCCTTGGGGACACACCACTACCATGTGCCTATATATTATATTATATTATATTATATTATATTATATTATATTATATTATATTATATTATATTATATTATATTATATTATATTATATCCACTAAATACACTTTAGAGTGATAGGCAACTGATGCCTATTTGTTCAGTATCAAAGATAAGGCACAAACCCAGTCACATACCAAGGGAAAACCTATGGAGAGACAGGGAAATTAACAAAGTTCTTGCAAAGTCTAGGTAGTCCATACGTTGGTGCAGGATTCAAAACCAGAAGATTATATCTCTGAGGTAGCTTCAGTAAGCCTTGCACCACCATCTGCTTTTCCCTGCCTTGTGCTCACCTACATTTCAATCAATCATTCTTAAATAATGAGCCAGTGTGGTCTTTCTTTCATTTATCAGTAAACTTTCTTTAAGAATTCTTGTTCTTAGCTTGATTTATGCAGTATATATAAACACCTGTCACTTTTTCACCTTGTTTAGTATCTTAGATATTGAATATTACTAAGAGTCCAGAAAATAAATAAAGACAACCTACCAGATCAGAGGCACACTTACACGAGTCATGGCATTGAAGGCCGCACTTTTGCCATGGATTCAGGATGTCTTGTGAGTCTGTTTATGTGCTTGAGTACCTGCATAATCAATTACTGTGAAAATATATTTTGAGAAAATGCTGATACAGGAAGCAACTAGTTGACTTTGCTATGGAACTAATGTGGAGTTTGGTTTGGGAGGAGTTACTAAATGCGTAGAAATGAGAAGTTCTTACAAAGTAGAGCTGCACAAACATGTGTGTGTCTTAAAGGGGAGGACTTTAGACCACTTGTTCAACTTCACCATGAGCAGCTAATGATTTTCTGGAGTTAACCACCTGCTTACCTGAACTCTGTTGCATTTCTCAGTCCTCATGTTCAAAGAGACTTGGAAAGGATATCAGAACTTGGGAGAAGGGGGCTGGGGTGGAGGTGGATGCTGTATTTGGGGGCTCTCTCCAGAGGCCTATAATCTGGCACTCAGCGCGACACATTTCAAACAAGGCTTGTCATTCTGTTGTGGGGTGTTTAAACTCCGACATGTGCACTAGCTTAAAGAATTTTACTGAGGATTAATTCTACAGCACTCATAGTGCAACTTGGAAAGAAAGAAAGAAAGAAAGAAAGAAAGAAAGAAAGAAAGAAAGAAAGAAAGAAAGAAAGAAAGAAAGGGAGACACTGTGCTCTCAGCTAACAGGTATGTTCAATAGATTTTTAACATTTTTTTTCATTTAAATCTACATATATGTTTTTTTGATTTTTCAAGAAAGCTTTATTTTATCTAATTTGTGCCTGTTCTTCAATGACGCTGTTTGCTTGTTTCACTCAGATCGCAAGTCATGCTCCATTAGTTTTATTATGAAAATGTCGACCTGAGTGAGTTACGGTTCAGAAGCATTCCTAATATCTTTCCCAATAATGTGTCTCGTGCTCAGTGGAATGCTGCTGCCACTGCGTTTTTATGCTGCCTGCTGAGATCCAGTGCCCGGGCCAGTACTTGCTTGGGCAGGTAAAAAAACTGGGAGGGGAAAATAAAACATCTGAACTTTCACCATGTGAGTTTGTAAGCAAATGATTGAATATTTTAATTATATTTTTTAATGTGCAGCACTTAATTTGGAGCATTGCAGTTTTCCTCACCTTTGGTTATTAATTATAGGAAGTCCTTAATGTTTTAATTTAATTACGTATCAGTCTTTTTGAACAGATTTCAAATCAATCTATCTATCTATCTATCTATCTATCTATCTATCTATCTATCTATCTATCTATCTATCTATCTATCTATCTATCTATCTATCTATCTATCTATCTATCTATCTATCTATCTATCTATCTATCTATCTATCAGTGTTATGAGGCTATGAATCTTTAATTTGGTGGAAACCCGCCCCTATCTGTTTTAGACTAGCCAGCATAATATTAACATTGTACACTTGTACCACAGCATGTCACAAAAAGCCAGGAGAGAATGGAGGAGTGAGTGCAAGCAATGCAGATGGACACAGATAAGAATCTCATGGCAAACGGGAGCATCAGGCCGAAGCTATCCATTATCCAACTTGTTTACTTCAGATCAGGGTCAGAAAGGGCCTGGAGGGTTGCTACATTATGGAGCACACCCACAAGGCACTCATAAAGGGACAATTTAAAGTGACTATTTAACCTCACATGCATGTCTTTGGAATCTGGGAGAATAACCCAAATACCCAGAGAAAAACTTATGAAACACAAATACAACATGTCTTCAGTGAACAAAACGTCAAGCAGACATGGGAAGAATGTTGAAACTGTAGTGGGCCATACTCTGGACTCTGCAGCTGTTAAGTGTTACACTCTTAAAAATAAAGGTCCTGGAGTGGTTCTTCAGAGTGATGCCATAGGGGAACCATTTTTGGTTCCCAAAAGTCACATCCACATGAAGGTTCCAGAAAGAACTTTTATTTATTTAGATCCATAACAGGTTCCATTCATGAATAGATGGTAAAAGATTTGTGAAATACCAATGGCTCATGATCTTAAAAGGATTCTTGCAACCTTCACAACCACAGGCCAAGTCCAGGTTTACTTAATCGGTTAATTTCCTGCTAGATACATTAAAGATTTAGGTTTTCTCTACATATTAGACAAAAGGAACCAACTTTATATGGAAAGAACCCTTCCCAGAATGAAATGGAGCTTTGACAAGCAATTGTCTTAAGGGGAGCCACACATCCCACTGAAGAACCATCATTTTTAAGCTTATGAAATGCCTGTGTGAGAGTGTATGTACTCATTCACAGAAATTTTACAGAATTTACCTTTAATTTATTACTGGTAATTTAAGGTAACTAAATTTCTACATGCAGATAATCAATTGACTATCTACCATCATGTAGAAAATAACATAATGTGCAGATTACAAACAAATGCATATTGATCTCAGTTTTAATTGTAATTATGCACCACATAGTGTCCATCTGGGCAGTGTCATTCCATATATAATTGTGTGTTCCCATAAGGTTATAATGGAGTTCAGAAATCCTGATCGAAGAGTGGGACATGGTGGATGTAACTAGATGTTACAAACACAACAGCCTTTCTGCATGCAACGAGTGCATCTCATGTGAAAGGTCATGTGACCAGATGTAATACAAAGTGATTACACTGCCAGTATTGTGCTGTACTTAGTATTGTTATTTTAATGTGAATTTTCCTTACTTGGGCGGCACGGTGGAGCAGTGGGTAGCGCTGCTGCCTCGCAGTTGGGAGACCTGGGGACCCGGGTTCGCTTCCCGGGTCCTCCCTGCGTGGAGTTTGCATGTTCTCCCCGTGTCTGCGTGGGTTTCCTCCGGGCGCTCCGGTTTCCTCCCACAGTCCAAAGACATGCAGGTTAGGTGGATTGGCGATTCTAAATTGGCCCTAGTGTGTGCTTGGTGTGTGGGTGTGTTTGTGTGTGTCCTGTGGTGGGTTGGCACCCTGCCCTGGATTGTTTCCTGCCTTGTGCCCTGTGTTGGCTGGGATTGGCTCCAGCAGACCCCCGTGACCCTGTGTTCGGATTCAGCGGGTTGGAAAATGGATGGATGGATGGATTTTCCTTACTTACAAATAAAGTGTATTCTGTACAACAGTGTATGCTTCACCTTGCAGGCAGCACATCCTGCATTTCTGGAGCATTCTAGCATCACCTCTCTGCATTTAGTCAAAACAGACACATTACAGTAACACATATATCTGCTAAGTATTGTATATAATATGGCATACACACAACGTCCAAATCGCATAATGCCCTATTTCACAGAACATGTCATGGACATTAATTGGCATATACCTGTATACTGTATACGTGAAACTTTCCATAAAATTAGTTTCACAGGTGATTTCACAATTGCAAAATGAGAAACTCACTAAGGAGACTTTGGGTTTAGAAAACAATTAATATTGCTCCCTGTGCTCCTTTGTGCACCTGTGTAACCATCCATTTGAAACTGATAAAACCAATTTTATTTATGCCTCTCATTCACATCCTAAAGCAAGAGTGCAGTGCATTTTTTAAAAATGTGATATGTTGTATGTTTTCCATATGAAGACACAATAAAACACACCATCATGCACAGTACTGTGTGTTCTCCATAGTAAAACTAACTATACAGAAAGCCTCCACTGTGAACCCCTCGTCATTATTTAACAACTTCCTTTTCCTAGCTGATGATATGCACACTTACTGTAATTTTTTTCTGTACTAGAGGTGTTTATTTAAATAGATAGAGATACAGATATAGATAGACAGATATACATGTAGCTAGAACTTCATTTGTCTCCAGGGGAAATTTTGGCTTTTACAGAAGCTATTTGAATAAATAAATACATAAATAGGTAGATAAGTAAGTGAGTAAGTAATTAAATAAATTAATACACACACACACACACGCACACACACACGCACACACACGTACACACGCACGCACACGCGCGCACACACACACACACACACGCCCACACACAAACACACTTAAAAGGAATTAAAAAAATTCAAAGAAAAGTAAAGATCCGACTTGGCAGTCCCAGTCCCAGTGCAGCATTATGCAGATGTATTGCTGTTTTATAATGGAGCTCCTCTCCTGGACACACTTTTGCTGAATTACTCATTGGCTGAAACACTCTCAGTGTTAGTGTGTCAAGGAGGGGATGTGCAGCATTGTGCATAATGGCACTCAGTTTTGTTTTAAACTTCTCCTTCACTACTACCTCCATGTTGTCCAGAGTGTGTCGCATAACTAAGCCTCCCCTTTTAATTAGCCTGTTGATTTGGTGGGCATCTCTTGAAGAGATGTTACCAGACCAGCACACCACAGTTTAGAAAATCACACTGGCCATCACAAATACTTAATGATATGCAGAAGCATGGGGAATTAATGCATGAAAATCCATCCAGACAGGAACTAAACATCTTTCTTCTTGTGTCAATAAGAACAACAACAACCACATTTGTTTCTAGAGAACATTTTCAAACACAGAATGTAGCTCAAATGGCACAAAATTTAAGATGAAATGCAATTTATTTTACAAACTTTTTTGCAAAACAAAATGCCAAGTTGCTGCAAATTCAGTTTTGCACAAATTGTTTTGCTTATTGCTGGTGATGTACTAGCAATGTATTGTAAAATTCATGAACCGGTGAAATCCCATCGGTTATTACTTTCTTTAATAGAGTTGTTAAAGGGCAAGAAATTATTACACATCCAAAATTATCTTAAAGATATGCAGTTGTTTTATATCAGTAGGCTTTTCGCACAGGAAATTTCTAAATCTTGTGGCCCAAGGAAATTTGTAGCTGAAGGCAGGGTTCACAAGTCTGGGTCCTGACCTGGGGGCATTCTGAATAATTTAAGTCACGATAACTATGAACACTCTACATACTGTCAATATAATAATTTTAATCTTATAATAACATATAATTCCCAACCCCATACGCTGTCAACATGTTGTTAATTGTGTGGTTTAAGAATTGTGAGAACACAGGATTGTCTTGTAATCGGCAGCTACAAACTCAGCTTTAAAGTCGGGGTTGCCAGGTCCCTAAAAGGTTTACAGCCCAAAGACAGTTTAAAAATAGCAAATTTGCCCAATAAAATAGCCCAATGCCTGAAGTTGACAAAATGACACACCTAAAAGCAGGGGGTAGTGAGAGGGTTAGGTACACACCATCACATCAAAGTCCCCTCAGAGATATTTCAGAGTATATACCATCACACAATGGGGGGGCCCTGTAAGAGATTTTACAATGGTAAAGAACATATAAAAGTGAAAATAGCAGGGGAAGATTTGCCAGCTGGTTGAAAAACATGGTAAAAATGCAGTATTTGACAAATAGCCCAAAATACCACATTATTTATAAAAAAATACTTCAAAAAATGCAACCAACTAGAGCCGTTTTTTCCCCACAAATGATAAACAAATATAGCCCAGTTGGGCAAGGAAACCAAGGATCAGTCACTACTGCTTAAAGTGTCTCCTGTGTTGCTACCACATACCTATGGTAATCATTGTTAATAAATCATACAAGTATTAAATATTTCCCAGTGTCTGTCCAATTTGCTCCATTTTCAATTTGTATGTTCATTTTCAGACTGGAATCCAATTGGAGGAATGTTCCAGTACCTCCGGAAGAGATTTGCTATCCACCTCACGGAACGTAAACCCAGGAGGGCCCGGCTGGTTTCTAAAGATGGCCACTGCAATATTGAGTTTGGCAATGTGGAAGATCAAAACCGTATGGCTTTCATTATGGACATCTGGACAACAATCCTTGAGTTACGCTGGAGATATAAGATGACTATTTTTATTTCAGCCTTTTTGGGTAGCTGGTTCCTCTTTGGACTGATGTGGTATGCAGTGGCCTATTTACACAGAGACCTTCCTGAATTTAGACCGACGATTAATCACACTCCATGTGTGGAAAACATTAATGGACTCACCTCGGCTTTTCTCTTCTCACTTGAAACCCAGGTAACTATCGGGTATGGTTTCCGGTGTGTGACAGAACAGTGTGGGATGGCTATCTTCCTCCTGGTTGTCCAGTCTATCTTGGGGGTCATTATTAATTCCTTCATGTGCGGTGCAATTCTGGCAAAGATTTCAAGGTCCAAGAAGAGAGCCAAGACGATAACCTTTAGTAAAACTGCTGTCATTGGCAAGCGAGGGGGTAAACTTTGTCTTCTCATCCGTGTAGCCAACCTACGTAAGAGTCTTCTTATTGGAAGCCGCATTTATGGCAAGCTGCTGAAGACCACAGTGACACCTGAAGGGGAAACTATTATTCTGGACCAGGTTAACATCGATTTTGTAGTGGATGCTGGCAATGAAAATCTTTTCTTCATTTGCCCATTAACCATTTTCCACACAATTGACAAGACAAGTCCTTTTTTTGAGCTGTCAGTGGACACTATTCATCAGCAAGACTTTGAGCTGGTAGTCTTCCTAGATGGGACAGTGGAGTCTACTAGTGCTACCTGCCAGGTAAGAACGTCCTACACTCCAGAAGAGATTCAATGGGGTTACCGCTTTGCTCCCATTGTCTCTAAGACAAAGGAAGGAAAGTACCGCGTGGATTTCAGCAACTTCAGTAAGACAATCCAGGCACCTACACCCCATTGTGCCTTCTGCTTGTACAACGAGAAGGAAGCCAAAGCAAAAGTGAGAAAAGGATATGACAATCCAGGCTTTGAAATGGCAGAAAGTAGTGAAAGTACAGATGACACCAAAATGTGAAGGACACATTACCATGAAGAAAGGGCTTATCCAGCAGATGTATTGTTTCTGAAGGCGATGTAGATGATGGATGAATTTAATTTAATTTTATTTAATAGTCGGCAAGAAGTGAATACTAGCCTTTAGATGTCAGAAAGTGCCACATCAAGCAGAAGTGCCTAATTTTAGCATTTCTGCTTTAACATTGTACTACATCAAAATTTCTCATTATGAATATTTGGAGGATAAAAAGGAAGTTATAGAATGCTGCTTTTCAAGCACTTCATTTGATCGGTACACTGTCCAAGATGAACACAAACCATTTTCAAATAAGGGAACAGCCACTAAACTGTTGAAATTATATTTTCCAATTTGTTTTTAATGTGTATTTTTTAAATTTTTGAGATCTGTAAATCAGTGCATCTCACTTTCTTTAGACTTGGCATTTAATTTCACTCCCATCAGTCCTGGGGGATGCTGGTCACTAAATGTGCTTTCTTTAACAGAGTAGGTTTCTTTTGAATTTTGCTTACAAAACACATGCAGGTGCTTGTTTTTGGTGTTTCCTTTCATTCTGGACACATTTTGCACAGTTTCTTCCTGAAGAGATCTGTTTGTCTGACCAAAATAATGCAAAATGTTTAAGAATAACAGGTGAAATGTTTCAACAAGTCATTCATATTATTAAAATCAGCAAACACGGCCAATGCCTGTATAATAATGCTCCTAAGGATGCAGTAGCAGCAAGTCTATTAAAAATGATGAAGCTTACATTGTAAATTGTAATGAAAAGAATATGTTTTTGTAAGAATGTAAAAGGTGTTTCATTTAAACTCTCACAGGATTACTCTTAAGACTGTTTTGATTAATACCTTTTTTCCTGAAAGCTAAGTTTGAAAAACAAAGGTGTCTGATTAAGAATTCCTTATGTAAGGCACTGCTTGAAGCTGTTTCTGAAGTCAGAGTCCCTACAGAGCAAAAATGTTTTAAAGAGGTAGTAATCTAAATATGCAGCACTAGAGCATAGCATGGGAAACATAAGGAAAATAACTACTGTAATACATATGAAGATAGCACAAGTAAAATATAATTAAACAGGTGAGATAAAGCACTTATAAAATATCCACCACTTTGGATTTTTCACATTTTATGCTGAGGCAAGGCAGAGCTATTGAAATGAATGGATACCTTTAAATATCTAGGATCAGTGGTAGTCCAAGATGGAAAATTAGCGGTTGAGATAACCCATAGAGTGCAGTGTGGATGGAACAATTGGAAGAAGGTATCAGGAGTATTGGTGTGATTGAAGAATTAATTAAATGAGACAATCAGAGGTGCAACAAAAACAAGAGAAATATCTAAGTATAGGAAAGTAGGTTGAAGTGGTATGGACATGTGCTGAGGAGAGACAATGAATATGTGGGCAAAAGAGTGAGAGGAATTTAAGCACAGGGAAGAGAAAGCGAGGGAGGCCAAAGTGGAGGTGGATGGATGAAGTAAAAGAAGATTTGAAAGAAAAGGGTCTGACTGAGGGGGAGGTGCAGGACCGAGCTATTTGGAGAAGGTTGATCAAGCACATTGACCGCATATTAAAATAGGGAAAGGCGATGAAGAAGACGATTTTGAAGCAATATGCATTCTTAATGCTTTTAATTTAGATTTTCTGACATTGATCAACAGAAAAACTCTATACTGACTATCTGATAACAAAATTCCATAGATTCCACCAGACTATACACAAATAAGAACATAAGAAATGTGACAAAAGAGAGGAAACAATTTGGTCTATCAAGTTCATTTGTTTAGCTAAAGCTAAGATGTCCAAATTTCTCATGAAGATACGTCTTAAAGGTTGTGAGGGTTTTTGCTTCAACTTCATGTCTCAAGAGTTTTCTCCAGATTCCCACAGCACTTTGTGTAAAGAAGTGTTTCCTGGTTTCAGTCTCCAATGCAAAAAATGAATTTGGCCTGATCTCCTGTATCAAGGTCTGGTTTAGGTCTACATGCGGTTTTCTCTGCTTAGGACTAAACAGGTTTAATTCTCGAGTTTGTCAGATTGTGACATAACTTTAAGGCCTGGGATACACTTGGACACTCTTATCTTCACAGCTTCAAGTGCTGCTATGTTATTTTGTAGTGTGGTGACCAGAACTGCATGTAACACTCAACATGTAGTCTCACTAGTGCATTAACTAGTTTGAGCATAACATCCCAAGATATATATATTCAAGAGGTTCTTGTTAGAAACTTGCTGTAAAGTTATAGGTTAGAATGGTGCAATAGTTAGCACTGGTTCTCTTCACATCTGTATAGGCTTTTCTTCAGATATGGTGTTTTTTCTCCTAAGTTCCCAACCACCTGTGCTTTACATTAATTACAGTTACATTATGCCATGGCACTATGGGCCTGAAAGAGCCCTGGCCTGTTCTATCAAGTTTTGCGAACTGTCTCAATTTTTTGTTTGACGTCTTCAATATCACACCTTGAGCCTTCATACATCCTCCTCCATATCACCATCTCTTATGTGGTCGGCCAGGGGGGTCTTTTCCCTCCTGATATTTTATGGAAGACTTTTGCAGATACCCTGTCATTAGGCCTTTGTCAAGGTGGCTGATCCATTATATCTGATGACAGTTGGTGGGGGTTGGGGGTCTTTATACAGTTTGTACAGCCCAGCATTGGTTAAGATTTACCAGACACCATTATCCTGTATGGGCCAATACATTTTTCACAGCACTTCATGTTACAGGAAGAAATAAGTCCACATCTCTTGACCTTATTGTGGTGGAAGGGCAGCAATGTCCCCTTCATGGAGTAGTGCATAAAAGTTGAGACTCTGGCACTTTAAAGTTGGAGCAGTCGACTTGGGGACCATACACCAAAAATAAAGGTAGCTATCCGGAAGAGCTATGAAGGCGCCACCCCACTGCGTTGTGAGCAGGGCTAACAAGCCCACCACGGAAAACGTATATGTTATGAAAACCACAAAAAGAGAAAACTACTGGCTTTAGGTTAATTGTTAGCATTAAAGTGTGAGTTCCAGTCTATTATGGACTGCTTCCCTGTCAAAGTGAGTGCCTGTGTGTCGTCTGACATTGCCAGGACAGGTTGGAGAAATGTATTTATTTGGGTGGAAAAAATGTATTTTATATTCAATTAAAAAATACCTGAATCGTTAGGTAGTCAATCATTTTGAAAGACCACTTGAATATTCTGTAGTTTGGAGCTAACGTGTGTGAACAACAAATTCACCATACAGTAAATGAATCAGTACAGTGGTTAACAGTGGGAGCATAAAATGGCAATATTGACCTCATTAGACCATATACCCATCTTATACTTTGTCTGAGTGTTACATACAAACTACAATTAACATATTTACAGTTTATTTTATTTTGCCGTCTTCTATGGAGCCCAAATATATGAATAACATGACCCACTGTGGCCGTACGCCCAGATCTTGCCAGTCTTGCATTTGAAGTGGTCTTAGTCTTCATGGTGGCGTCTCTGGCTATCACCTCCTATGTTATTCACATTTTTACAGTTGTTTTTATTTTATTTTTGTACATTTTTAATAGATTTTCTATATTTTGGGGACTTACAGTAGATATCACTTCAAAATGTCAGAAACACTTTCTTAGTTTATTATGCTTTTTTGTTTCAATCAGTTTTTGGTTTAAATGCCATTGTTATCACTATTTTGTGTATTTCTTTGTATGTTGTCACCCTGTTTCTGGATTTTATGTGTGTGTGGGATGCTAGATGTGTGATGCACCTTCGCCTGACCCAAGACATCACAACAGACATGCCATATAAAATGGTTACTCACATTCACCAACTTTAATTTGTTAATGGAAAGACCTTGTGAGGGACTACTTGTCTAACAATCAAGAAAAACAAACCTTGGAAATTATTCTAGTTTATTTTTTTTTGTTTGGTTCTCAACATTGACCTTAGTTTGGTCCTTCAAGGAATACTCCACCTTTTTATGTGCTGCTTACCTCATGTAGTTTGTAGTGGTAAATGGGAAAATTTTTCAATCTCATGTTTTTATACAAAATGGAGATAACGATGTTTAAAATATAATAGGGCATTTGGTGACCTATGCTGGATGTCAACAATCAATATCAAAAAAGTCCATGAAAAACTTTTCTCACTCATATCACATAAACCATATGCTAGCTCATCCGGTCGTTTACTCACATTGTTCCAAACACGTGTATTTTTAATTAAATATTGTTAAATAAACTGCTTCCAGAAAACGATCTTTTAAACAAAAGTGAAACGTATGAAGATGTGGTCGAGTACTTGAATTGAAGACCTTCCTCCTGTCATTACTCTGATATTCATAGTGGTGAGCTACCACTCGGCTATTTAGAGGCAGTCTATGAAAAGGCACAGGTGAGTTGACCTTCTCCTTGTTGAAACATCTCTGATATGCACAAGTATGAGGCACATGCTCTTCTTGATAAAGTTTAGACTTACTTTTCTTTAACTTTAAATTTTTGGTTGTATGCATCTCTCAGTGCATCCTTTTTCTTGATATCACATGGAGTCTGACAGTGTTACTGTGAGAATAAGCTTTTACTGGGATGGACTTCTGACCAAAGAATGAGGTTCCATTGAAATGTTTGGTGTCATCTGAAAAAGCAGCAGCAGAAGAAGAAATGACATTTATATAACACATTTCTCACTAATCAAAGTGCTTTACATAGTCCATGGGGAGCTGCTTCTGTCCCCACCAATATGCAGCATCCCCATGGAGGATGTGATAGCAGCCATTTTTACGCCAGTACATTCACCACACATTAGCTATTAGGTGGTGTAGTGGTAAGAGAGACAATTAGCCAGGTATGGAGAGGATGATTAGGGGACCAGAATGACCAGGCCTTGGTGGGTATTTTAGCCAGGACATTGGGAAACCACCCTCCTCTCTATGAAGGATGCTCATTGCACTTATCACGACCCTGAGAAACTTGACTTCTGATTGAGTTATGACTTAAGGTCTGTCAGATCTTCCTATCAGAGTTTCTTCCAGTTTCCAATTGTCTTTGGATTGTGTAGGACACCACTGTACTCACTGACACTTTGCAATTTCTCTAAATGAAAGGCCTAGACTTCCTAGGGTAATAATGCTCTGTTTCATTTCATTTGTTAACTGCCATGTTCTAGCCATTATGCCTAGAATATTGTCCAAGTAGTACTTTGGAGGGGGAAGTAACGCAGTCTGTTCCAACTCTGCTTTAAGACAGACAGAGGGTTTGTAAGTAATCAACAGACATTGGGACACCTGTGCAAATTGTTTGCTTTAACTTGCAAGGTCTAAATTACTTTAATTGCTGAAGAACATCTGTCGGTTGTAAAATATTAGTTGTTCCCTAAAGAAAGCCCATTTGTAATATTCTGAAATTGTCTTTTTTTCAGTTTTTGGTAACCTAAACTTTATATCTAAACCTCTGGCAGTTTACTGCTTACCTATTCACCAATTTAGGTCATTAATTGCATTTCAATGGATTTAATACAAAGAAAAACTAAGCTGTTCTAAAAATTTTGAACAATAGTGTATGTTTACTGAACTTATCAAGTAATTATGGCAGCTTGATAATATTTAAAATTTAAAAACTTTAGAAAAATCATTCTTAAAGTTTTCTTAGCAGCTATTAGAAAATAAGCCAGCAGAAAGTGGATAAGAATGACAATTGGGGAATCTAGAAAATAATATTAATTTTGTCCTGCATGGTCGATGGAATGCTGAAAAGGGCTACACCAGTAGGTAATCTGTGTTATTTGTACAGTTAAGATAGATTTATGAGTAATTAGTACTAGATGGGCAATCAGTTAAGGTCAAATGTTTAAATATATTAAAATATAAAATCATAGAAGATGTATTTTTATTGTAATTAATGAAAAGAAGCACAAATTGGAGCACAAGTATGTTTGACTCAAAATACTGTTGGAAAAAGTTGAGCAAAGGCTTGTCTACATCATGAACATTACGATGAAACTGAATATTGATTTAAGGGTTAACTGTGTATTTCTTATAATAATATATGTAAGAAATTATCAGATCTGTGAAGAGCATTATATATGTATTGGAATCTGACGTTCTTGATTAACAGCCTCTGTTCCGAGGATTAAATGTTAAAGGAATGTTATTTCAAGGAACAAAAAAGAACAAATAATCTTTGGAAGATCAGTCAAGGAATATGGAACGTATCATCTTTTCCCTTTGGTTTATAATTCTTCCCTTGGTTAAGAAAATCTGGAGATAATTATGGCCTAAAAGATTATTATTACTGCTTTATACCAAAGATGACTAACATTCATTTGTAATTTTACATGTTACATCAACATAAGAATAAAATCAGTCCCTTGACAAAAATTTAATTAGATGGGAAATGAAAGCATAATGAACAAAGTGGTCATGTAAACAAAGCTTCGGCCTTATCTTTACAACGGTTCGCTTACTGATGAGAGGTTCCTTTCAGTTATCTTCTGAGACACACCAGGAGCTGCACATATACTGACCTGCATCCTAAAAAAATGAAAACAACTGACTTTTCTCACAAACTCTCTTGATTATCAGGTACGAAGGATAAACATATAACATGATTATTGCATTAAAGGTCAAATTGGTAATTTAAAATTTATTTAAGGTTATGAGCAAAAGGCAAAAGCAATATTTGGAAAGAAGTCATCCACTTAATGTTGAAGGGAGAAAACCATCTTTTTCTTATTTGAATATGTTTTGCACATTTATTGAATACAGATTTTGCCTAGTTTTACTTTATTAGTTCATGTTTATTATCTGCAGACTGGAAACAGTTCAAAAATAAAGTACAAATACATGCTAAAGAATAATCAAACTCTTCTATAAAATGTGCGCATACAGTACTCAGAGGAAATATTTTGAAAATACAAATTAAAAAAGAACAAACATGAAATTTTCTACTTTTTGTTGCGGTTTTAGTAATTTAATTGGATTTTGAGGGTAATGTTGAGGAGTGGAAATGTAACACGAATCACTTCACCACACGGCGGCAGCATTGCCTGCTGTTCACGACGGTCTCACAGTTCCCGGCCGTTTCATTGTTTTTTCGACCACTAGATGGCAGCATTTACACAGCAATATACGAAAGGTTGACGTCCGGTGCTCAGTTGGTTTTCCACCTCGCACCCGATGCTGCCAGGATAGGCAGCGGAAATCCCACTACCCTAAATTAAATTACGAAGCTTTGAAAATGATTTATTTTTAAACTCAACTCCTCTCGTTTCATTTTCTGAAAACGCTTGTTTTGTTGAGAGTCTCGGTGGCAACACGCTATGTTGGAACTGCAAAGGGCAAACCGACGTACCATACCGCTTAATCTATTTTACGGTCGCTAGACGGAGCTTAACCCGGTAGTGGTAGACGCAAAGTAGGAAAGAGCCCCTGAAAAGGGAACCAGTCTATCGCAGTACCCACTCACGCAAATATTCACACAGGACCAATGTGGAATGGCCAGATCTCTTAACCTGTGGTGCTCGGAGGAATCTTTATACGATCATCCTTTTTTTTTTTTTTCTTACGACAATAATTATTTTTCATACATCCGTTTTTTTTACTGAAAGGTCCAGTGGGGCGCGAGTGGCCGCCGCCAATGGGTGGCTGGGATTTTGTGCATCGGCTTTTTGACGGTCCGCTAGTGTGAGCAGCGGCGGCAGGCAGTCAGTCTTGGCAGGTGATCATTTAGGTCTACCGACAGAAATCCACCGTTCAGCCACTATATGAGTATTTATTTTATCATATATTAAATATTGTTGTTGGTAGACCACTCATGCAGACAAGAATTTAATTAGACAACACACTTATTACACAATATACAACACAGCAAAGATTACAATCATACAAATCCAGCCTTAATGTAACACAAACAGGCCTACTACACAAAAAATAAAGGCATAACACAGCCCAAAACATGTAACCTAAAAAAAAAAAAGCATAGTGATCTAAGAAAATAATATTAAAATAAAGCCTACCTATAACAGACATTTTAACACAATATAAGAAATTTAAACAAATAGCCTAAAATAATAAAGTAAAATGTCTACACCTTCTGGACACTTTATTAGATACACCTGTTCACCTGCTTGTTAATTCAAATATCTTATCAGCCAATCACATGGCAGCAACTCAATCCATTTTAGCATGTAGATATTGTCATGAAGACCTGCTGAAGTTCAAAATGAGCATCAGAATGGGGAAGAAGGAGGATTTAAGTGACTTTGAATGTGGTATGGTTGTTGGTGCCAGATAGACTGATGTACTGGGATTTCCACGCACAACCGTTTACAGAGAACGGTCTGATAAAGGAAAAATATCCAGTGAGTGGCAGTTCTCTGGGTGAAAAGGCCTTGTTGCTTCCAGAAGTCAGATGAGAATGGCTAGACTGGCCACTCCTATCAGTTAAGAACAGGAAATTGAGGCTACAATTCGCAGAGGCTCACCACAATTGGACAACAGAAGATTGGAAAAACATTGCCTGTTCTGCTGAGTCTCGATTTCTGCTGCGACATTTCGGATGGTTGGGTCAAAATTTGGCATCAACAAAATCACAGCATGACTCTATCCTGCCTTGTATCAACGGTTCAGGCTGGTGGTGTAATGGTGTGTGGGATATTCTCTTGGCACGCTTTGGGCCCCTTGGTACCAACTGAGCTTCGTTTAAATGCCACAGCCTACCTGAGAATTGTTGCTGGCCATGTCCATCCCTTTATGAAACCAGTGTACCAATTTTTTAATGGCTTCTTCCAGATGGATAACACACCATGTCACAAAGTTCACTGGTTTCTTGAACATGACAGTGAGTTCACTGTACTCAAATGGCCTCCACAGTCAGCAGATCTCAATCCAACAGAGCACCATTGGGATGTGGTGGAATGGGAGATTCGCATCATGGACGTGCCCCTGACAAATGTGCAGCAACTGCATGATGCTATCATATCAATATGGAGCAAAATCCCTGAGGAATGTTTCCAGCACTTTGTTGAATCAATGCCATGAAGAATTACGGCAGTTCTGAAGGCGAAAGGGGGTCCAACCTGGTACTAGCAGGGTGTACCTAATAAAGTGGCCGGTGAGTGTACATTTCATATACAGTATGTTATATGTATACAATTTAAAATATGAACAATAAAAATAGCAATAATATTATTAATAATCAATTGTACAATGCTGTGCACATGTGCATGTTGCACAGTTTCTGTGTGATGACAGAGAGTTTGTTGGTAAGCTCCTCCTGCATCTTCTGCATCGCTGTCATTGTCGTTCTGAAGTAATCTGTAATTTAAAAAGGGATGGTGATGACACCATTATTTTATCATTGTCTTGAGAATGGCTGCAATCAGTCACAAGTTACTTACTTGGTGTTCATGGCAGCACTTGTGGTTCCGGCCCTGAATGGGAACTCTCCCTCCTACCCACCCAATGCTTGTTGCCAGGGGGTTCCACTGAGCAGAGCGAGTGTAAAACTGCTCCTTTCAGAGAGCAGGAAAAACATTTTGCTCCTCAGTAAAAATGCCTGAGTTTGACAAGTGCTGTCCCCAAAGAATTAATAAATGCACCTGTAAGATCCAGGAGTGCTTTTAATATCATCCATCCATCCATTTTCCAACCCGCTGAATCCGAACACAGGGTCACGGGGGTCTGCTGGAGCCAATCCCAGCCAACACAGGGCACAAGGCAGGGAACAGTCCTGGGCAGGGTGCCAACCCACCGCAGGACACACACAAACACACCCTCACACCAAACACACACTAGGGCCAATTTAGAATCGCCAATCCACCTAACCTGCATGTCTTTGGACCGTGGGAGGAAACCGGAGCGCCCGGAGGAAACCCACAATGTGTATTAAAATCTAATATTTTAAAATTGTAATTAATCTTTGGTTTATCAGAACTGTTTGTTTCAGTTAACATTTTCAGTTGCCTGTTTTTGCTTTTAAATTGACCCAATTAAGCCCTTTACGTGCTGTAAAAACAATGTGCCTAGTTCATATCAAACTGAAACAAAATATCAATTTATACAACCTATAGTGGCCTTAATTGATTATTTAGTTTGCATTCAAATAAATTTACCAAACGGTGAGCCTATTATGTCTTTAGAATGTTTTGGTGCATGTTCACCTTAGGTAAAATATGATAAAATTGAGGCATTTAACTTTGTCTCTGTGAAAGAAGCTGCCCATGCATGATCAATGAACATTGTTGACCTTGAAATTAATAAATGCTGCCAGTGGACCACCACCGGGCCTCCAGGTATAATAGTGGTCGGCTAGCCAGGAGAGGACCGATGTTAACCTGCTGGATGGTTACCACTAGAGTTCTAGCAGCTTCTTCTTCTTCTTCTTCTCTCGGCTGCTCCTGTTAGGGGTTGCCACAGCGGATCATCTTCTTCCATACTACTGGCTGCTAAACGAGACCTCGATAAGTGAGCGTGGATGTGAGACCTGCAGTTTCCTGTGAGTGACTAGGTGTCTTTGTTTATGGTTGGTTTCTGCTAATCGACTTTATTGGCACACTCTCTTAAAAAAAAAGGTGCCAGAGGAGCTCTTCTTAGTGATGCATTGGGAAACCATTTTTTGTTACCAGAAAAGCCATCCTTATCAAGGTTACAGAAAAGTTATCCATTAGATCCTTAACAGACCCCATAAATAACCATGAAGAGATGATGTAGGATTTGTGAAATTCAAATTGCTTATACTGATCGGCCAGTCGCTAGCAAGCCAACAGTGAGCCGCCGATTGAAAACTCTGTCGGCTTGCTGAAAATCCCTCCAACCACCACCACCACCACCCCCGGGTTGGCCTACTGACGATCTTGTGCCGTCCCAAAACAGCCAGCAAACCGACAGATGTTTGCTTGCTTACTGGGGAGCGACTCTGTGTCATCCCATTATCCATATAGCAGCGAATGCATACACGAGCACTTGTCTAACCGACCAGTTTAGAGATCACACATTACACGACTGGGCGGAAGTCAGTCGTAAACCCCGTTACAAACAATTTATTTTCTCAGAAAAATCTTTCGTGAATATAATCCACATTTGCCTTTTTGTGCATAATAGATGGGGGATTTCGAATAACCCAATACTACAGCGTCACCCCACAAGATTAAAAACTGTACACTTTTAAAAATCCTGGTTCTTTAATGGCACTTTATGGTACTTTACTGGGTTGTATGGTTCCTCATAGAACTATTGTTTGACAAAGCTCCATTTAATTCTGGGAAGGGGTTCTTTGTGCTATGAAAATCTTAATATGAAGTGAACAACCAAAATCTTTATTGTATGGTAGGCTATACAGCAGGGCACTAACTGATTTAGCAAATCGGGACTTGGCCTGTGTTATTATATGCAGCAAGAGACCTTTTAAATTCATGAGCCATTGGTATTTCACAAATCTGTTACTATCTATTCATGGTTGTTTATTGTATGGAGCCTGTTACAGATCTACAGTAAATAAATAAAGGTTCTTTTTGGAACCTTCATGTTGATGGATCTTTTTTCAACCAAAAATGGTTCTCCTGTGGCATCGCTCTGAAGAACCTCTCTGACACTTTTATTCTTAAGAGTGTATTCTCACCCGTCATCAAAAAATCGTTTTCTATCCCACAGCTTTAAGCACAAGGCACAAACCAACTCTGGATGGACATAGCATGTTATAATTCCACGCTTACGCATACCGGGACAGCCTAGTTGCCGTTTAACCTAACAAAATGTCTGTGGCATGTGTAAGAAAATCATAAAAAAGAGGAAGGCTCGCGTGAGTACAGGGAGCACATGAAAATTCCCTTGCAGACTGTGTTCAGGACAGATACTATATAATATCTTATATTCTGGGGCTGTGTGTGAGGCGACCTTATCATTTTGGATCCCAGTTTATTTATTACTCTTATATTGGTCAATGCCACTTTGGTGCAACTTCTCACTCCCTGATGACCTCCTAATATAATCTTCCTAAGCATCACCTGAACTTCTGTGCTCCTCCCATGTCCAGCAGCTTTTTCCCACTGGTACTGTGGTTTTCAACCACATCCCAAATATATTCATATGTAGTAGGTTAGCTGGCACATCTAAATTAGACCTCTATAAGTGAGTGTGGATGTGAGCCCTGCAGTTTCCTGCGAGTGACTGGCGTCTTGTTTACGGTTGGTTTCTGCTAAGTGACTTTATCGGCATACACTCTTAAAAAAAAAAAAAAAAAAAGGTGCCAGAGGGGTTTCTCTTGGCGATGAATTGGGAAATAATTTTTGGTTACATAAATGCCATCCTTATAAAGGCTCTAGAAAGAATATCTATTAGATCCATAACAGAACCCATAAATAACCATGAAGAGATGATGTAGGATTTGTGAAATTCTAATTGCTTTGTGACTCTTGATGTAATCATCCGAGTTCAGGTTTTCTTGGTCTGTTAGGATCTTGCTAGGTCGTCTACAGTTCATTAAAGATTTCATTTTTGTGCACTTAGAATACGTTTTTCAAAGCCCACGGGAACAATTTCATATGCAAAGAACACCAAAGAATGAAAAGGTGCTTTGCCAAGCAGGTTCTTCGAGAAACCAGACGCCAAGTATGCCATTGTTGATGTTCATTTTTAAGAGCACGTAGTCTCTGGGTTACAGCAAATCCTTTTTTGGTTTAAATGAGTCCAAAAGTGAATGGATGGATAACTTTAGGAAAATGTCAGTTATTCAAAGAGCTAAGCATAAATATCAGTGACTTATACCCAAGTGGAGAATAACATAGCTGAGCCAACTGCACACCATGATGGATAACAACTGTGCTTCTCTTGAGTTTGGGGAACCAGAAATGTGCACACATGGGTATCAGGCTCATCAGTGCCTGTTCAAGTCCGTTAGGAGCCCAAGGTGAGGTGGGGAATCCCTAGGGATGAAGGGTTTGGCTTGATGTTAGGGAATGGGTGACAGTGCCCCTTGGTGTCCTTGGCAGGTGGTCAGTATTAGACTTCGTTAGTGTCTGGAGCGCACGTCCCTTCAGATACATAATCAGCATCCCTCTGTGTTGCAAAACATGGACTTTGTGGAGCACGTGGCCCTGTACTTTCATAAACAACGCCCCTAATGGATTGACTGTCAAAGACTGTAATAACCATTCCAGTTTTTTTGTTTTTTTTGTTCCGGGCACCTTGTAACATCTCTGGGTGTCTGCCCTTGCCGCCCATGTCTATATTTGCCACTAATGCTGTTTCCATACACATGTCATCCTTGATGATAGGTCCAGAATTTCTTCATTTTCATCATCCTCTTATCTCCAGGTGTGCTATTTGACATTGTCTACCCAAATTATGTTGGTTTACATGCTGTTTTCTTACGTGGTGCACAAAAACACAAAAATTGTGTTTCACAAATAGTTCAGCTGCTGCTACTGGACCTGGGATCGCCAGACACTGCAGAAATCCAACAGGAACCATCCATATGAAGGTTCTGAACCTTTATTTATTTAGATATGTAACAGGATCCCATAAACAACCATGAATAAATGATCACAAATTTGTGAAATCAACTGGGTTCATGATTTTAAAAGGACCCTTGTTGCATACAATCACACAAACTGTAGTTCAGATGTTCCTGATCTGTAAGTTGTCTGGATTTCTGTTTTTTCCACATATTAGGGACTTTTTCAAAAACAAAAGAAGCAATTTCATATGTAAGGTATCGTTTCTAGTGTAAAATGGTTCTACAAGGCATCTACACAACCCAGAAAAAGTGCCATTACGGAACTGATATTTACAGTTTTTAATTTTTGAACTTTACGCAGTGTAATGCCTGTCCCATTCAAAGTTTTCTGTAGCTTTGCATAAGATGGAATGAGCCGTTTCGTAATTACGCATTGGATACAACGACTCCAAAAGAGGTAGATGAAGTGCTACGCTTTTATCACAAAAACTGAATTTGTAATCACTTTTAAAGCTCGAACACGTGCCTTGCATTTGAGACAGACATTCAAATCACCGTACCAACCGTGAGCAGTTTGTGGACTGCAATCAGCCCGACTCGCGTCGAGTGTCTGCGCCTTTGCGCGTTTTACAACACTCTAGTGTGACATTAGGTAGCAGCGCCCAGCTCTTGATCTGAATAAAGAGTTTAAGAAAACAGAAACAAGTTAAAGTAGAAAAAAAATGAGAAAAAGAAAAAGGGGCTGTGAAAACTAGAAGGCAACTCTGGAATTCACGTGGATTGGGATAGTGCGAAGAAGAGACACCCGTAACATATGTCACACTGCTGGACTCCGATAAACGAAATAAATGATTTTTTACAGACGAGCCATTGCACCGAGGTCGGTATGTGTTTATTCTAAAAAAGATGGTGAATAATTAAAGAATCAGACTTGTTCATGTCTAATTAATTTTAGAAGTATCAATTTCAGCTTACAGTGGTGTGAAAAACTATTTGCCCCCTTCCTGATTTCTTATTCTTTTGCATGTTTGTCACACAAAATGTTTCTGATCATCAAACACATTTAACCATTAGTCAAATATAACACAAGTAAACACAAAATGCAGTTTGTAAATGGTGGTTTTTATTATTTAGGGAGAAAAAAAAATCCAAACCTACATGGCCCTGTGTGAAAAAGTAATTGCCCCCTGAACCTAATAACTGGTTGGGCCACCCTTAGCAGCAATAACTGCAATCAAGCGTTTGCGATAACTTGCAATGAGTCTTTTACAGCGCTCTGGAGGAATTTTAGCCCACTCATCTTTGCAAAATTGTTGTAATTCAGCTTTATTTGAGGGTTTTCTAGCATGAACCGCCTTTTTAAGGTCATGCCATAGCATCTCAATTGGATTCAGGTCAGGACTTTGACTAGGCCACTCCAAAGTCTTCATTTTGTTTTTCTTCAGCCATTCAGAGGTGGATTTGCTGGTGTGTTTTGGGTCATTGTCCTGTTGCAGCACCCAAGATCGCTTCAGCTTGAGTTGACGAACAGATGGCCGGACATTCTCCTTCAGGATTTTTTGGTAGACAGTAGAATTCATGGTTCCATCTATCACAGCAAGCCTTCCAGGTCCTGAAGCAGCAAAACAACTCCAGACCATCACACTACCACCACCATATTTTACTGTTGGTATGATGTTCTTTTTCTGAAATGCTGTGTTCCTTTTACGCCAGATGTAACGGGACATTTGCCTTCCAAAAAGTTCAACTTTTGACTCATCAGTCCACAAGGTATTTTCCCAAAAGTCTTGGCAATCATTGAGATGTTTCTTAGCAAAATTGAGACAAGCCCTAATGTTCTTTTTGCTTAACAGTGGTTTGCGTCTTGGAAATCTGCCATGCAGGCCGTTTTTGCCCAGTCTCTTTCTTATGGTGGAATCGTGAACACTGACCTTAATTGAGGCAAATGAGGCCTGCAGTTCTTTAGACGTTGTTCTGGGGTCTTTTGTGACCTCTCGGATGAGTCGTCTCTGCGCTCTTGGGGTAATTTTGGTCGGCCGGCCACTCCTGGGAAGGTTCACCACTGTTCCATGTTTTTGCCATTTGTGGATAATGGCTCTCACTGTGGTTCGCTGGAGTCCCAAAGCTTTAGAAATGGCTTTATAACCTTTACCAGACTGATAGATCTCAATTACTTCTGTTCTCATTTGTTCCTGAATTTCTTTGGATCTTGGCATGATGTCTAGCTTTTGGTCTACTTCTCTGTGTCAGGCAGCTCCTATTTAAGTGATTTCTTGATTGAAACAGGTGTGGCAGTAATCAGGCCTGGGGGTGGCTACGGAAATTGAACTCAGGTGTGATACACCACAGTTAGGTTATTTTTTAACAAGGGGGCAATTACTTTTTCACACAGGGCCATGTAGGTTTGGATTTTTTTTCTCCCTAAATAATAAACACCATCATTTAAAAACTGCATTTTGTGTTTACTTGTGTTATATTTGACTAATGGTTAAATGTGTTTGATGATCAGAAACATTTTGTGTGACAAACATGCAAAAGAATAAGAAATCAGGAAGGGGGCAAATAGTTTTTCACACCACTGTATATTACTGAGGTTTTAGGTTGATTAATGGGATGAAACAACATGAAAAGATCCAAGGAAGATGAACAGTTTGTATAGGCTACAATAGATGCCCATATTCATACTCTTCACAAGCGTTTCATCACCAATTACAAGTTGATTGCACAATTCCCAATTTAATTTAAAATAAATTTGAAAAAAAAAATCTGTATATATACAGTATATACACGTATACAGCAATTTTGACATCCAGCCACTCATCATTGGCAGGGCCTGTATGGAGAGGGTCCGGGTGTTCAGGTTTCTGGGCATTGAGCTGGAGGATGACCTGACCTGGAGTGCCAACACCAAGGAGCTGCTGAAGAAGGCACAGCAGAGACTATCTTTTCTGAGAATCCTCAGAAAGAACCATCTCCCCAAAAATCTGCTCCTTTCCTTTTATCACTGTTCCATCGAGAGTGTGCTCACGTACGGACTGTGTGTGTGGTACGGCAGCTGCACTTCCTCAGAAAGGAAAGCGCTCCATAGGGTCGTCAGGACAGCAGAGAGAACTATTGGTTGTACTCTCCCCACTCTGGAAGAAATCTACACCTCCTGATGCTGCAAAAAAGCAATAGACATTTCACAGGATTCATCACATCCCGGTCATTGCCTCTTCCAGCTTTTGCCATCGGGCAAGAGATACAGAGCAATGAAAACCAGGACAAACCGCCTTAAAAACAGCTTTTATCCAAAGGCAATCATGGTCCTGAACTCAGAATAAAACTGCTCCGTATCATTCTCCCAATGTGCAATATAGACCTTAAGTCAACCAGTGCAATTTGTATATATAACAAGTGCAATTTGTATATTTTGTAAAGTACTTTTATTACTATTTGGTTTGTTATTATATTCTCTGTTCTTGTCATTTTAAGCCTCACACTGAGTCGACTGCACCTTCAATTTCGTTGTTCCTTTGTAAAAGTGACAATGACAATAAAGATCTATCTATCTATCTATCTATCTATCTATCTATCTATCTATCTATCTATCTATCTATCTATCTATCTATCTATCTATCTGTCTGTCTGTCTGTCTGTCTGTCTGTCTGTCTGTCTGTCTGTCTGTCTGTCTGTCTGTCTGTCTGTCTGTCTGTCTTTAATCAAATACAGCAATGTATGGTATTGGGTACATATTGCTTAATATCCTTCATGGTGTTGTATAACATCTGATGATTTCTAAACCCAACTGTCTATTATTTTTCCAAAGCTGCTTTTTCCGCTACAGGTCTGCAGTCAGAACCTATCCCTGCCACAAACAACACAGAGCAGGAGTCAAAGGTGGACATGAGGGTATAAAGCAGTCACACCCTTGCACTCAAATACGTTTACAACAAGTCAGCTTTGTTGTCGCAGTCAACATGATTGCATATCATTTTGGATGAAATAAGGATCCATGAAGGAAAAAAAATGTGTGAACACTGGAAAAATCAGGAAACTCCACATACAAGGCACCCCACTGAGAAACTGGCCTTCGGTTAAAAGAAGTGTGTAGCCTCAAAATAGTTAGTTTAAGTAAAGGAGAATGCTTGACAAACACAGGCAGGTTAGGTTAATCAGTAATTCCGGTGCATGTGAGTGGGCCCTTGCACCCAGTACTGCTGTGATAGGTGCTGGCCCACCAAACTCAGAGCTGGATTAAGTAGGTTTGAGAATGTTATGTTTTATTTAGCGCCATACGCCCTTTGTCATATTGAAGGAGCTGCATTTTGCACTAAAACTGATAGGATGCATGAAGCCTTCCTTTTCACATATTGGACAGAGAGCAGAACTGAATCATTTTTTTTTGCTGTATTACACTTAGTGAAACCCATATGCTTTAACCATGTATTTAAATAAAAGGTTATCTCTCACGGCAATGTGAATAATTAACATGGACAGCATTATAGAAGCAGACATTTGTCAAGGACGATAGTCATGCATAATTTCTTTGGATATGTCATAGTTTCTAATATTTCCATCATGCAAGTGTTCTTTTTTATTGAACTTACTCAGTAAGTCACAGAATGATTAAAACAAAATAGACGAATGCTAGTGGGAGACATCATCAGTACCGGCGATGTGTGGGGACAGGGACATGAAGGGAATAATGCTGACTTCACTCTCACATGTTCTAGTTTTGCACACCATCAATGACAAGACAGATCCCAGTTTTTACATTCCACCACTTAATTGCATGCAATGCGGTCTCCTTCAGATCAAGCCGTGTAATCTGTTTAGTTGTGGTGTATGTCAAAATGAACAGCTGCTTTACAGTATAGAAATTTGTAATGAAATATTTTACATAAAAGACTGTCCCTTATAAACACCTTAAATGGCCACTTTGTTGAGTACTGCATATACCTAACTGGTCCTTCTTTACTATCAAAGTAGCCAGAAATGATCATGGCTTTAAATCAACCAGCTGTTGAAGGGACAACACTATGACAAGCCATTTTAACGTTTAGAGGTATATGAAATGAATTAGACAGATTTTAAAGAGCAATGAAACAGGAAAACAGGCTCAGCTCTATTATGGTCCACAGTTTTTACAAATTAGATGGCGGTAAATCTCTACATGTTGTTTTTCACCACACAGATGATTGATGGCATTGTTTGTGGAGAGGCAACTGCATTAAACTAAATTTACTGTCACATTTCTGTAACCATTGCAGAAAGTTCACAGCTTTGTGGCATGATACATTATCCTGTTGACAAAACTGACACACTGATGCATGTACAGCTTCCATGTAAAAGCACCATAGTTAACTTAGGCTATGGATTTAGTGAAGGGCTTCATCAGTGGGCATCAACAGGGGTATAAAAAGTTAATGACAATTGAAAAGTAAAGAAGGTTAGCCTGGACACCTGCTGAATGCTATCGAGTCTCTTACATTGGAAATAACCTTTACTTTTGCTCCTTAAAATATGCAATGCAACTCTCAAGTCCTGCATTTTTAGCACCAAGGGGGCTCAAGGTCCCCTCAAAACAAGCCTTGTGTTTTTGTCTGCTTTTTGACCTAAGACAGACTGGATCAGTAGACTAACAGTTTTTCCCCATATCCTGGACCTCCCATTAATACGAATTTTGGCATCGACAAAACAGGTGTTTTAGTTCCTAGAATGTCCTGTGTTTTAATTTCCTAGCTCACTCGGTCAAACCGTTGTCTCTCGTGTAGCACTGCAGTTGTATACTACTTTTTTCAATTTTATTGAATTTATTAAAAGCAAGTAGCATTGAATACTAGCAAGTCAAAGTTGACAAAGCTAAATTCAGTTCAACCCTCACCCATGAGAAAGAGAGGAAGCCCAACAGCCAGAGTAAAACCCCAACATAAATGCTTATTCTAAAATGTTATTGATTAGATCCTGACAAGTTTTAAAAATGTTTTGAACAGATCCTCTAGGTGAGAATTTGATTTGTTTCCAATTTCTAATAGTATGTAACATCAGTTACCCACTGACTTAAAAGAGGTGGGCCAGAATTTTTGTATACCACTTTTAGTTAACCTTCTGTGGTTACATTGTGACAATCTTTGTCAGTCCCAGGTCTGATTTTGACAAAAGAATATAACAGGCTAGATGTTTATAGACCAGTGAACCTGACTTGGGTGAAAACCCCCTCAGAGTTGCAGCTCCTTGCACAATCATTACAGGTGTCGTGTCCTTCCACACTTTTCCCTGTCCCATTTTTAATGACACTTAATTCTTTAGTCTGGGTCATCATTCCTCATATTAATTATTATGCATTAATGAATTTATTTGGTGCTTGTCTGTCTCTTTTAAATGTCATAACCATGCCACTAGCTGACTAGTTCTTTAATGCGAGAACATGAGAATG
The DNA here is from genome assembly GCF_900747795.2 of Erpetoichthys calabaricus. NCBI lineage: Eukaryota > Metazoa > Chordata > Cladistia > Polypteriformes > Polypteridae > Erpetoichthys > Erpetoichthys calabaricus. The sequence goes on along the minus strand of NC_041402.2, from coordinate 163,441,442 downwards.
TAAGTTTAAGAAACAAGAAACCTTGCAGCCCATTAATCTCATATGGCTAGATAGTAGATAATAGACTAGTTAAAATAGAGTTGTATCGCAGAAGCATCAGCTAATCCCTAAGAATTACCCAGGACAGAACATGTGGACCTCCTTTGGCATGTTGTCTCATATTTTGAAGGTTCTGGGAGGTACAATTGTCTAAGGCCTTGCTGGCTTTAAGTTTTAAGATTAACCAAATACTTCATTCTGAGTAAAAACTTTTGAATTTCCCTTACCACAATGCATGAATGAATTTGCATTACCACTAAGAAAAAACAATCACGCAATGTACTAACCACAGTAAATAAAATTGTAAAATGATGAAAATAGAAAATAAAATGAAATTGCAAATCATGAAATCCTTTCCAATGAAATGCTTATTTTCAGAAGTAATGAAGGTGTCATTTTGGAAATAAATGCTTCCACGCTGACGCTCACTTCAATGCACACACATGCATAATGCACTCGCTTATATAGAGCTCACTCTACATGAATACATGCCTTGAGAAAGATGCAAGGTACAACATGAATAATTCACACCGAGCGGTAGTAAGCTAGCACCTACAACATATGTAGTCTTTGATTGATAGAGAGGTACCGGACATACTTACCGACCAAGTAAAACTTGTCTAATGCTCCCCTATTGCATGCACACATTAAGGTTTATATTCTAATTACATAACTCAGCAGTTTTTTTCAGATTCCCATGACTCTTTGTATGAAGATGTGCTTCCGGTCTCCCATCTTAAAATCCTCCTCCATGTCATTTCCACTTGTGCAATCAACCACATAGTCCACTATTTAATTGTAAGAAAGCTCCTCGATTACTTTTATTGATGAGTGTGACAATTCTGAACACCTGGATTAGGTCTTCTCTGCTCAAGACTTAAGATTAATCTTGTTTAGACCCCCGTACACCTCCATCAACACCACAATGTAGCATACTCTTAAAAAACACAACTTTGTTGGTCACCTCAGTTGTAATAATAATTAGTTACATTTATATAGCCGTCCTTCTTGTTACTCAAAGCGCTTTACATAGTCGGAGGGGAACCACTTCAACCACCACCAATGTGTAGCACCCACCTGGATGATGTGATGGCAGCCATTATTGCACCAATTCTCTCACCACTCATTAGCTGTAAGCTGGTGTTAGAGGTAAGAGAGATAAGCAATTAGAGACCGGGGATAGTTAGGGGCCAAGTATAGATAAAAAACACAATTGGTGGTCATCCAGTTCACATTGAAAAGCTCCTGTGGCTAAAAACCAGAGGGTGGACAGAACTTGCAAAGCAGCAGGCAGAGCACAATTCCTCAAAGTCTGCCTTTGTAATACCAGCCCCAGTTCAGCACATAGCATCAAGAAGATAGCACTTGGAAATCTAAATCGACTTAGAAGCCAATCATTATCATGGTACAAGAAATCAGTATAATCTCTAAATACACACTCTCTTCTAATTCTTCCATTTGCAATGTCTTCTAACAACGCTAAAGTAGCCATGGTTGTTGGAATAGTTTGGCTATTCTGTGCACATTATATTGTTGCAGACTGATTACAATCAAGTGCTTTAAATTTGTAAATGATATGTAATTAATTTTGGTGTATTTGATAAAGCTCATGTCATGGATGCAAATATAAAAAAGAAAGGGAAACCGCACTGCTTTGATGCTGAATGCCACCCATTTACAAAACCAAGAAGAAACATGCATGCGCATGGTCTGAGGCTGCCGTGCAGCTTTACACCAAGTTTAGTTTTTATACATCTTGATATAAGTGTGAAAATGGCCATATGCAACATTTTTGTGCATTCACACCATTTATACGTGAGACCCCTGGAATACTGTGCACAGTTTTGGTCTCCAGGCTACAAACAAGACATAGCAGCATTGGAAAAAGTCCAGAAAGAGCAATCAAGCTGATTCCAGGGCTACAGGGGATGAATTATGAGGAAAGATGAAAAGAGCTGAGCCTTTTTTAAGCAAAAGAAGATTAAGAAGAGACATGATTGAACTGTTTAAAATTAAGAAGGCAATTATTATAGCAGATTGAGACTGTTATTTTAAAATGAGCGCATCAAGAACACAGGGACGCAGTTTTAAACTTGTTAAGGTTAAATTTCACACAAAAATTAGGAAGTTTTTCGTTACACAGAGAACCATAGACATACGCAAAAAGCTACCAAGTAGTGTGGCAGACAGTAGGATTTTAGGGACTATCAAAACTCGACTTGATGTTATTTTAGATGAATGAACTGGACAGGACTGGCAAACTTTGTTGAGCTGAATGGCCTGTTCTTATCTAGAATGTTCTAATGTTCTAATCAGAATTTAGGGGAAAAAGTCAAGCTGCTGGTTTTGGGCTTAAAGCTGTGATGCAGTTTGCAAGATTGTAGAAGCAAGAAGTCTTAGTATACGTTGAAAAGTTTGATTTTTAAATGCCAAGTTGTCATTTTTATTATTCTTACAGTTGGTATAGCTTTTCAGAGGCCAGAAGATCTTTATCCATACCAAACCAAACCTGACCTGAAACCTTACTTAGGATCCATTCATCTAACTGCAGGCTAAATGTTTATGACAGACCTCTCCACATTTGGTCCCCCTAAATTTGTACCAAAGTTATACTTATGATTCCTACATGATTGACAACTAATCATTCCTCTATTATTGGCCACAAGACACTAAACTATTTTAACAGCAAAGGGGAAACATTTGAGTCAAAAGTGCCATCAAAACACTTATAGATACACTTTATGGAGTATGAAGACTAAAAATCTTCACAGAGAAAAAAATCATTTATTTTTTCACATTTTTTTCTTTACAAATTAGCCCTTTGACATGACATTACCTTCATACTACAAACATTGTCTGAACAACATAAAAAAGTGATAACTTGCAAAATTATATATATTTAATATCCAAATAGTACATCTTTGCATATATATAAGTAGCGAATGTGCCCCTCTGAATTGGGGCTACATTGATTCTTTTGGATTATTGCTGTAATGCTACATACAATAAAGTTAAAAGCACCCAGATACAACCAGATGCAGCCAGCCAACCTTTTTTATTTTCTTAGCCATATGTTGGCCTTAGCTTTGGTGATCTTCTGAAATATTTTGGCCTTTGGACTATGATAATCTGATATTTTCATTGTTGTCATGATTCCTCTCCCGAGCCCATATATGTCGTCCTATAATCCGGCTCAAATGCCTTCACCCCACCATCCACCTACATATTTATCATACCAACTAGACACGGTACAGGCCAGAGAAACTTTTAAAGAAATGGATATAATGCACTTTTTAAGGGAGACAACAAACCTGAAACAATGTATGTTACAAAGTACAAAAAACTAAAAACATAATAACCAAATGTACAGATTCTTTAAAAAAGATGTACAAATTACATTAAAACCGTCTTTTTCTTCTGATAGTAAAAACTGCATTTGTGACCGAGGTCAACTCGTTTTTTTTAATACTGTATCATATGAAAATAACTCTGCATAAGTTATACAGTAAGTTGCTCTGACACGTGAGTTATCCAATGTATTACAAAAATAGGTCTGACAAACGCTCAGCGTTCGCGAATCCAAGGCCTTGTTTTGCTTTCAGTTTATTTTTTTGCTTTGCCATCAGTGATGTACTTTTAAAGGTGCGGATCACATGTCATTCGTTCAACTTTGGGAATTTTATTTAGAATGCCATTGTTAGTTCCATTGGAATCTTCAAACCTACATAGAGGTGTGAGAAGAATTATAAAAAGAAGAAGGAAAATCCAACATTGACCCAGGTAGATACTGGCAGGCCATTGAACTTGCAGTTCCTTGGTGTGCACATTATAATGGGCATATATCCAGAAAAGAAATGGAAATGCAGAACGATAGTTGAGAATAACCACTGAATTTTTTTCTCAGTGCCACAATACACAGTCCCATTGCTGGTGTTATTCCAGTTTAAAGCCAAAAATATCAAGTCTTCCAGGTGCCTTTCCAGTCACAGTGAGATGTTCTCATTCTGACCAATCCTTCACTGTATAGTTTCCAGATTTTCAAGTTTTGTTGTTAAAAAAACTCCAATTTTTGAAGACAGAAAATATATTTTGGTTTATTTAGATGGGTTCTGAATTGTTATGGTCAATGCTGGTTGATCCTCCTTGAGATTTACATATGAGTATGTGATTTGCAAGGACCACCAGTGTAGCAAAACTGCACAAGAGGTGGATCCCCTCCGTCATTGAAATGTCTGCAATGCAGAGAATATGGTGATAATCCTGGCTCCTGGAACTACACTCAGAATCATTAAAAACGAAAAGTATTTTGAAGATAAACAAAATATCCACGGTAAAAACCAAACAATCTTCCTGTACAAGCAGGTATTTTAAGTAGTATTCCATTTCAAAGTAGGTGGTAAATCCAGTTTTTGCCAAGTTTTCCTTGTTTCCACAAGTTCAAAGATTTCCAAAAAAGAAGTTCAGAATTAAGTACAGTTCCCCCTGCAGCAGTGTCAGTAATAGCTGCTGAGATGGGAAGGCACATGAGTGTTAGGATGCCGAGGAACACTAGGACTTGGGTAGATACCACCAGTAGGGGAACTCCAGTAGGGGGCTGCAGCTCCAAAAAAGCTGGAGGATGTGACAGGCATGGAGGAAGGATGAGGGGACACAAAGTTCATTTTCTGTTGATGGGTGTGATAGGAGGGCACGTAAGCCAGGTCTGAGGGGTACTTGTACATGGATGACTCAGTAGGGTGGGGTTGCAAGGCCTGAGCAATCCCATGGAAATCAAACTTATAAGCATAGCGTTTTCCATGCACTTTAGTCATGATGTTCTTGTCATAGTAGTAACGAAGGGCACGGCTCAGCTTGTCATAGTTCATGTTGGGTTTGCTTTTGCGTTCTCCCCAGCGTCGAGCCACCTCATCTGGGTCTGTCATCTTGAACTCGCCGTTGGTTCCTTCCCAGGTTATACAGCCAGCATTGGAGCTGTCTGACAAAAGCTCCAACAGAAACTGCCACAGTTGGATTTGACCACTACCTGTAAGAGGGAGACAAAAAGTGACTGGTTATTTTGACGTTATTCTCTACCGTATATCTTCTACTTCCATAGATAACTAAGAAATAGGTTTTAGTTCACATTTATGGTGAGTTCTCGAAGTTCCACTTGGGTGACTATCCTAGAAACAGTATTTGCTTTTTCTGTGCACTGTACAAGAGCTGTCCAGGAGAAAACTTATTAATATTTGACCCTGAAGTAATTTCATCTTTTAGTTTGTATGACTTAGGAACCAAGCATTGGATACCAACACGGTGTACATATAGGAATCAGGACATTAGTCAGTTATAACTGAATTTCCCATATCAATAAAAGCTAAACTTTGACGTTGCCCGACAATGTGAAAAGGAATGTGTCCACAGTTAATCATTCATTGGACAATAATGAGTCATAAAGTATAATTAAAACTAAATGTATATTTTAATGGAAAAAATCGTCTTTGACAGTCACGGTGATTTGCCAATCCAATTTACAAGTACTCTGTGGATTTCAAAAACTTTTACAGTTGTGAAAACCACAGTGTCTTGCCGTAGGTGCTTTAAGAGTATGGGGTTCTGGGGTCAAAGCGGCATGCTTTTTGGCCCTTGTATTTGTGAACAGAGAGCTGTGTTCACATAAGTGAAGTCCATTCGATGTATGCACTGGATGCCACCAAGGGTGTGTTGCTTCCTCCTCTGGTCACATTTTTCTTAGATAGTAATCTCAAAGCAAAGCCAAGATTTGGAAAGTATCCAGTTTAAACAAAATCTACTGTTTGATGCTATCCTCTATAATCTCTGATGCATTCTGGAATGGATCACAGCTGTGTGTAATGTTGATGGGATGAGAATAAACGCTGTCAAATTTGAGTTAATTGTACTCTCCTGGAAAAGAGCTTGTTCTCTCCAGATAAAGGTTCAGCAGCTACCACAAATGAAGGAGTTCTAGTACCATAATGTCTTATCCATGAGTTAGTGCAGAACAGTAGCAATTTTGCAGGAATTGTACCAGATTTTGGTGGTTAAGTGATAACTAGATCAGTGGTAGAAGGATTTGATTTCCCACTCAGTCTATATCTCCATCAACAGCTATGGTCATAAACTCAAGACAGTGAATGAGACTGCAAGTACAAGCAGACAAAATTACATTCCTGCACAAAGTTGCTGGGCTAACTCTTGGTGATAGTATGAGGAGCAGAGCAATATGGGAGGACTAAAGAGAACTGCTGCTTGTCTACATTGAGATGAGCCATCTGAGATGGTTTAGGTATGTACTGTATTTATGATACAACCTTTGCATCTTCTACAGAAGGTGTACAAAGCATGGCTCACTGGCAGAAGACCCAGTGGTAGTTCCAAGACATGCTGCAGTGATAATACCTGTATCTCTTGGCAGGAAATAACCCAGGAGTTATTACAAGACGTTGCATAGTTTAGATAGTTCAGGATAAGCAAAGTGAAAATGAAGGAATGAATGAAAACGACACAGGACTCTACTTACTATAAGAAATGATTTGGTGGTCTGGAGGAATTATACAAAACATCTACTCCATAGCACTTCCATTTAGATGTCTAAAATTACAGTTTAACTACTATATTTACAGTATACACTGATCAGCCACAACATCAACAGTGCCCTTGTGCCACCAAAACAGCTCTGACTCATCAAGGCATGGAGTGAACAAAACGTCTGAAGATGTCCTGTGGTATCTAGCAACTAAATACATTAGAAGCAGATCTCTTAAGCCTTGTAAGTTGTGAGAGGGAGCTTCTATAGATTGGACTTGTTTCCTCAACACACCCCACAGATGAGATCTGGGAATTAGGAGGTCTAGACAACACCGTGAACTCTTTGTCATGTTCCTCAAACAATTCCTGAACAATTTTTGCAGTGTTGCAGGGTACATTATCCTGGTGAAATAGGCCACTGCCAGCAGGAAATACTGTTGCCATGAAGGGTTGTGCGCTGTCAGAAACAATCTTTAAGTAGGTGGTACGTGTCAAAGTAACAGCCACATGAATGCCTGAACCCAAAGTTTACTAGCAGAATATTTCTCATAGCATCACACTTCCTCTGCCAGTTTGCCTTCTTCCCAGAAAGAATCCTACTACCATCTCTTCCCCGGGAAAACAACACACATGAACCTGGCTGTCCACATGTTCTTAAAGAAGATGTGATTCGTTTGATCAGGCCATCTTCTTCCATTGCTCCATGGTCCAGTTCTGATGCTCACATGCCTTTTGTAAATACTTTTGGGAGGTACTAACCACTGCATATTAGGAATACTGCACAACACTTGCCATTTTGGAGTTGCTCTAACGCAGTCACCAAGTCATCACAATTTGACTCTTGTCAAAGTCACTCAGATCCTTACGCTACACATTCTTCATGCTTCCAAAACATTACCTTGAAGAACTGAATATTCATTAGCTGTCTGATATATCTCACCCCTTGACATGTGCCATAGTAATGAGATAATCAATGTTATTCACTTAATTCATTTTTTTTTTACATTAGGCATTGCAAACACTGCCAATGGAACAAATGCAAAAAGTAATCTTACCTGGATTGGCTAAGCGACTGCTTGTGGGGCCTAGAATCTGGTAGGGGTCTGAAAATAAAAAAATAAAATAAGGCGGTCAGAAAAGTATCACTCAGGTGGAAAATATGGATTAAATCAAAAGCAGTCATGACTCCAAAAATGTTTACAGCAAGTCTTAAAGCAAAGAATGTTTTTAGATAAGGGGTGGCCATTTTGCTTATACATACAATAATCTAGCTGAATAATACATTTCTTTCTTTCTCTAATTTGTGCCAAGCATCTAGGCCTAGCAAATTTTTTCATTGATCATTGTCAGCCTTAAAGCAATGAAGTCAGAATTTACAAGCCATCTCATGTGTAACTAACTGCATTCTTCATAAATGATCATGGAAAAAGCTTGTAGAGACCCTTGCAGAGGACCGAGAGAGTAAGAAAATAAATAAGCAGTGTTGGGGAACATTGTTTTTAAAAGTAATTTAGTTACATTACTCATTACTTACCAAAAAAGGAACTAAATATGTTACATAGTTATTTGTTACAAAATGTAAAGCGTTACAAGCAGTTCAATACTTTGTGTTATTTTTTCTTCTATTTTAGGAAAAACTGCACATTTCCCTGGCCAGTATAAATCCTAAACCTAATAAATACTAAGCCAATATATGAACCTTCATGAAATGGACCAGAAATTTAGTAATTTTCTTGTGTTTTATAAATACATTTTTTTGTTCACATGCTGTGGAAATAAATCTATACCATTTTTCCATTTTCAAAGTGAGCCCCCGAAGATTAGCAATATGAACAGTGGCCACTGCTCCTTCTGATCATAGTGTTTCAACAACATATCTATAATAAATCGCTGGATGAAACTTTATTAACAGATTTCTGTTACTATACTGCAAGCAGCACACTCCTTGGCTGTGTGCCTGAGTCCTGCAAAGGACCAGCATGCCATGCACCACATTTGCTTCTTGCTTTACACCCAGTGTTGCTGTCTGTGATAATCACCAGCTCCCTGTGGCCCTGAACTGGACCATTTAAATTTGACCCACAGCACATGCAGAATTAAATGTATATGTATAATTTTTGTTCAGTTCTTTTCACTTGATTGCATGCTATGCACATGCTTAACCACATGCATGTATGATGTTACTCACTATATGCAATACTTCTATGAAATAATGCAGTCATTTTCCTTTTATTTTTTATTTTTGGAGTGTCGGGAATAAGCTCCAGTAGTAAAGTTGTAATTCATATCTGTTTTTGTTTTTAAGAAATGCTGGCATTTTTACTTCAGTAAAATAAGTATTGTATTAGGTTATACATTACTTTAAAAAGTAATCAGACTATGTATTGTGTATTACCTTTAACACATTACTCCCAAAACTGTAGATGAATGAAAAACAATGATCAAACTTTAGATGTGACAAAGAGCCATGTCAATATAATCAGAAACACAAATGGTTGAGAATGAAATTAGCTGTATACTTAACAGTGTGAATTATGAATTTAAACTGGTTTTCTAGATATACTGTTACTCTATTCATTATCAACTTCACTTATTCAGCTCAGGGTTGCAGATACCGGGTCCCTATCCGACCAGTATTGGGTAGAGTTTGGGAAGCAACTCTGGACAGGGTCCCAGATAAACCACGCAGGGACGGCAAATTAGCTACCACATCATAATTCATTGTACCCTTGACTACTATTAAACCAATATTTTTTAAAGTAATGTGACTGTAATGCAATTAGGGACACATAAGTACTGGTTAAAAATTGGAAGTATACACCTAAATATTCCAATGTAGGTTGTAAGAAACCAAAAGATAACACCAAGGATCTGCAAAAATATTTAAGGCAAGGAACAAACCTGGACAGGACACCAGGTCATTGGGGACTGCACTCACGACACACAATCACCTTTAGAAAAACATCACCAAATTATACTCTGCCGTAAGACAAACTCAAATTGTTGATTAAGCTAACATAAGAAAAGAATGAAAAGAAACCCCACAAATACACAGGCAGAAGGTGCAAACATGACACAGACAGTGACCGAGGTAGGATTCAAACCTTGTCTCTAGAAATTGTGAACATAACAAATGGACTATACAAAAGTCAAACTAGTAAGTGTAAATTATATTTTGTTATCATATATAAAGACTCTTAACAAAATAAATATTTGTGTTGTTATCTTAGAACTTGCAAGCCCTCAGGTAGAATCTGGGCAGCTGATGGCATGGTAGTTTAATAGGTAGCATTTCCAGAAGTCAGTTCTTAGATGCCTGGATTATGTACTTTTTGTGCAGAATTTGAATTTTTCCCTGTTAATTTTGGTTTCCTCCACTCGTTATAACACATACAATCAAGATGATTGGTGTCTCTATACCCATTGTTTCTGTGGGTGTGGCAAGTTTTGTGGCCTCAGATGAACTGGTGCCCTGGACAGTTGGTGGCCTATCATGAACGCCTGGTGTGAGATATGGCGGTTTTAGTGAAACAAATAAAAGTGATGTAATATTACACAGTTTGACCTTTAATGGCTCTACAACTTGCTGTTATATTAGGCTACAACTACTTTATCATAAATAATAATTTCATGTTTGACAAATCTGAATAGTTTTCATTACCCAAAACTATATGAATATGAGGACCTGTTAATTACAGTATATCAGAAACAAATTTGAATGCATGAACTGTAGTCACTGTCAATATTTATTGCATTTTCATTCCTCCTTTTGCTTAAAAAGGCAGGCTGTATTGTAGGCACGGAGCTGGACAGTTTGATATCCGTGGCAGAGCGACGGGTGCTGAGCAGGCTCCTGTCAATAATGGAGAATCCACTGCATCCACTAAACAGAGTCATCTCCAGACAGAGGAGCAGCTTCAGTGACAGACTGCTGTCAATGTCCTGTTCCACTGACAGACTGAGGAGATCGTTCCTCCCCCACACTATGTGACTCTTCAATTCCACCCAGGGGGGTAAACGTTAAAATTATACAAAGTTATTGTCTGTCTGTATACCTGCATTGTTATCGGCATTGTTATCACTCTTTAATTTAATATTGTTCTTTATCAGTATGCTGTTGCTGGAGTATGTGAATTTCCCCTTGTGATTAATAAAGTATCTATCTATCTATCTATCTATCTATCTATCTATCTATCTATCTATCTATCTATCTATCTATCTATCTATCTATCTATCTATCTATCTATCTATCTATCTATCTATCTATCTATCTATCTATCTATCTATCTATCTTATTTCTACTTTGTACACCTGGATCCAGACAAATGACATCATCATGTTTTGACATACTCTACAAATTATTTATTTATTGCTGTAGTAAGCCATCCAGCCCCTAGCTTGCAATTTTTAGCTTTGTTTTGAAATAATTCCACTATTTATGCCAATAATTTTTAATATGAAGATGAACTTAAATTATATTGAATTAACTGCTCATCTTTAGCTCTATTCAAATCAACTGATGAGATCAAACTGTGCTGACAGAAAGTGAACTAAAAAGAAGGAAGGCAAATGATTTCACTTAATTTAAAAATATACAAATAAGCGACTGTTTATAAAATTGAGAGAGAGAGAGAGGCTGGGGGCCGGCCTACTGGCTAGCTTGTTGCCGTCACCCACTACAAGACAAATCACCTCAGGATCCCAAATTAGAAGCCGAGAGCAGCCGTTGGAGGACCTGCTGGCAGGGCTGGGTGCCGGTTATCGTCATACCCAGGATGGTGCAATTGCAGGTTAAGAGCCTTGCTCAAGGGCCCAATGGAGTGGAATCACTTCTGGCATTTACAGGGTTTTAAACAGATAACCTTCCAATTGCCAGTGCAGATCCTTAGCCTCAGAGCCACTTTATAAAATTGGTTAGAATGGGAACCTGCAGCCACAGGGACCCCCAACACCAAGTTTAGAAATCACTTCTGTAGATCAGACATCCTTCTGCTCTCTCAATTAAGGGTAGTCAATAACATGTACAGATTCAACTTCATGACTGCAAAGAGTTCAGTAGTAAAAGTAGAGGATGACAGGATAGCACATACATTCATCCATTTTCTGTAACTGCTTACTTTTGGTTGTGGGTGTGGGGAACTGGAGCCTGCATACAAGGCAGGAACTGCTTCTGAACTAGACAACTTTTAATTACAGTGGATTGAACAACTGTGAATTGAAAAATATTTCAAAAAGCTGGGTACGTTTAAACAAGCAATTATAAAAGAAAAAAAAATTCTTTGGGTTGAGATAATCATCATCTACCTAAGAAAGAGTAGACCACAGAGAAAAGGCAGATGTTGTACCTAATCGATCTGTCAGCTAGGTGCCCACATAACTCCTACCTGGTTGTGGTCGCTGCTGTTCAGAGTTCTTGGACCCATTTTGTGCCACAGCTGGTGAAGCTGAAAAATAATTTTTTGATAGTTAGCATTTCCAAGACAATGTAAATGCAATGATGATATCGCCTTCTACTAGAGCACCAGTTTCCTCATTCTTATACAGCTTTTACTGCATTTATACAGAAATTTTCAAACTGCAAAATGTGTAGCATCTCTTTTAAATTGTATCTTTAAATCCTTCCTAGTCACGTCTGTCATAGTTGCATTTCCAAAGTATACACTGAAATGTTAGAAAAGATTAACAAAATGGTAGGTAGTATGACCTAGTGGGCAGCATGTTGGGCTATAGGTCACAAAATGTTTTGGTCAGACTTCAGCAGCTAAACCTGCCCATGATCCAACTGAACAAACTAACAAAGGCTACTGTAACAATTTCCAGTGGCTAAATATAATAAAGGTATTAAACAGTAAAAGCTTAAACAAAAGATATTTAATTAATTGAAACAGAGTAAACAAAAATATTCTTGACCCAAATTATTATTTATTTATTATTATTTCATTAACCCTTTTCAAAAATGTTAGAGTATCTTTCTGAGTAAAATTTTACATAATTATGGTATTTAGCATTGACTTAATAAATACATATTAATTTAATCAAACATTATTTGTTTATGACAGCATAGTGGTGCAGTGGTAGCACTGCTGTCTCACAGAAAGGAGATCAGGGTTTGTGTCCTGAGTGCTCCCTGTGTGGAGCTTCCTTGTTCTCCCTGTGTCTGTGTGGGCTTCCTCCTGGTGCTCCAGTTTCCTCCCACAGTCCAAATACATGCAGTTTAGGTGAAGTGGTGACACTAAATTGTCCCTAGTGTGTGTGTTTGGTGTATGTGTGTTTACAATATGATGTACCGGTGCCCCGTCTAAGGTTTGTTTCTGCCTTGCACCCTATGCCAGCTGGGAAAGGCTGTAGCCCCCCAGAGACCCTGGTCTGGATAAAGCAGGTTAGAAAATGACAAGCAATTACTCACTTATTCACTTTCAATAACTTTATTAGTCTACTCAGGGTTTTAAGAAGAGGGAGAAACACAGGTGACGTACAAGAGTGGAGGAAGATGCACACAGGTAGATTAAATCCTATGCAGAAGAGTCAATCTGAAGGTGATTGAAGACTGCAAAGTGGTGGCAGGGGAAAGTGTAGTTAAGCAGCATAGGATGGTGGTCTGTAGGATGACATTGGAGATCAAGAAGAGGAAGAGAGTGAGGGCAGAGCCAAGGATCAAATGGTGGAAGTTGAAAAAGGAAGACTGCAAGGTTGAGTTTAGGGAGAAGGTGAGACAGGCACTGAGTGGCAGTGAAGAGTTACCATACAGTTGGGAAACTACAGCAGATGTAGTAAGGGTGACAGCAAGAAGGGTGCTTGGCGTGACATCTGGAAAGAGGAAGGAGGAAAAGGAAACCTGGTGGTGGAATGAGGAAATACAGGAGAGTATACAGAGGAAGAGGATGGCAAAGAAGAAGTGGGATAGTCAGAGAGATGCAGAAAGTAGACAAGAGTACAAGGAGATAAGGTGAAGGCTAAAGAAAAAGCATATATGATGAGTTGTATGAGAGGTTGGACACTAAAGAGGGAGAAAAGGACCTGTACGGATTGGCTAGACAGAGGGACCGAGCTGGGAAAGATGTGCAGCAGGTTAGGGTAATAAAGGATAAAGATGGAAACGTACTCACAAGTGAAGAGAGTCTGTTGAGCAGATGGAAAGAGTACTTTTAAAGGCTTATGAATGAAGAGAAAGAGAGAGAAAAGAGGTTGGATGATGTGGAGATAGTGAATCAGGAAGTGCAACGGATTAGCAAGAAGGAAGTGAGGACAGCTATGAAGAGGATGAAGAATGGAAAAGCCCTTGGTCCACATGACATACCTGTGGAAGCATGGATGTGTTTAGGAGAGATGGCAGTGGAGTTTTTAACCAGATTGTTTTATTGGAATCTTGGAAAGTGAGAGGATGCCTGAGGAGTGGAGAAGAAGTGTACTGGTGCCGATATTTAAGAATAAGGGGTATGTGCAGAACTGTAGTAACTACAGGGGGATAAAATTAATGAGCCACAGCATAAAGTTATGGGAAAGAGTAGTGGAAGCTAGGTTAAGAAGGGAGGTGATGATTAGTGAGCAGCAGTATGGTTTCATGCCAAGAAAGAGCACCACAGATGTGATGTTTGCTCTGAGGATGTTGATGGAGAAGTATAGAGAAGGCCAGTAGGAGTTGCATTACGTGTTTGTGGACCTGGAGAAAGCATATGACAGAGTGCCTCGAGAGGAGCTGTGGTATTGTATAAGGAAGTCAGGAGTGGCAGAGAAGTACGTACGAGTTGTACATGCTATGTACGAGGGAAGTGTGACTGTGGAGAGGTCTGCGGTAGGAGCGACGGATGCATTCAAGTTGGAGGTGGGATTACATCAGGGATCGGCTCTAAGCCCTTTCTTATTTACAATGGTGATGGACAGGTTGACAGACAAGATTAGACAGGAGTCCCCGTGGACTATAATGTTTGCTGATGACATTGTGATCTATAGCGATAGTAGTGAGCAGGTTGAGGAGACCCTGGAGAGGTGGAGATATGCTCTAGAGAGGAGAGGAATGAAGGTCAGTAGGAACAAGACAGAATACATGTGTGTAAATGAGAGGGAGGTCAGTGGAATGGTGAGGATGCAGGGAGTAGAGTTGGCAAAGGTGGATGAGTTTAAATACTTGGGATCAACAGTACAGAGTAATGGGAATTGTGGAAGAGAGGTGAAAAAGAAAGTGCAGGTAGGGTGGAATGGGTGAAGAAGAGTGTCAGGAGTGATTTGTGACAGACGGATATCAGCAAGAGTGAAAGGGAAGGTCTACAGGATGGTAGTGAGACCAGCTATGTTATATGAGTTGGAGACGGTGGCACTAACCAGAAAGCAGGAGACAGAGCTGGAGGTGGCAGAGTTAAAGATGCTAAGATTTGCAATGGGGGTGACGAGGATGGACAGGATTAGAAATGAGTACATTAGAGGGTCAGCTGAAGTTGGACGGTTGGGAGACAAAGTCAGAGAGGCGAGATTGCATTGGTTTGGACATGCGCAGAGGAGAGATGCTGAGTATATTGGGAGAAGGATGCTAAGGATAGAGCTGCCAGGCAAGAGAAAAAGAGGAAGGCCCAGGAGAAGGTTTATGAATGTGGTGAGAGAAGATTTGCAGGTGATGGGTGTCACAGAACAAGATGCAAAGGGCAGAAAGATATGGAAGAAGATGATCCACTGTGGCGACCCCTAACGGGAGCAGCTGAAAGAAGTAGAAGAAGAGTTAATTGCATCCAGGGTGGGCTACTATTAAAGATCTGGGGGAATTAGACTCCACCTTGAATCTCAGATTAAACAGTGATTCAAATGAAGTGCGTGTCCCTCCCCAGAGCTTCAGAATGAATTCTTCTGTACACATAGACTGTGAAATCACACAGACCTCTTACTTTTGTGTAAAACTCCATTGCAGTTTAGATCCCAATTATTACATAAAAAGCCTTTTCAGTTTTTCTCTGGTAATGGAGCAGCATAGAACTGAATTGTGGGGCCATTCAGTCTCAAAACCCAGTAATGTTTATAGATTCACTAACACCAATATTGAAAAAATTTTAAAGGAATTCATGAATAGCTGACTATGTACAGTATTTTCACGTCTGCAACATCAAAATTTTTGACATCCTTAAAAGCTGATACTCCATTATTCATTATTACTGATTTTATGTACATATTAAAATGAAGTATGAAAGTACTGATATGTACTATGCACTCATTAAAATATTCTGTATAGTTATGATACAGTGTCAGCTTTATTTATAAAACTACATATCCAACTTATTTACTGACTAATTAGAAATACTTGGTTATTTTCAGACAATCTAAGGTTTTTACCAATGGATCAATCTCATGGCCCTGAAAACCGGATTGAAAATTGATACAATTGTGAAAAAAAATTGAGAAAACTATAATAATATTTTGGATGTAATAGTCGAAAAGGCTGCTGTTAGTCCTGGTTTACAGTGACTGCAGAATAATGGACATGGTGTGAGTTCATCTGTATTCTTTGTTTAATCTGATATTGTTTATGTTTCACATACAAAAATATATACAGAAAAATATTTTTTAACACTACATTACGTGTTATCAAAATCAAAACTAATCGTTTACTACTATAAAATTATCACTGAAAAATACATTGTCCAGTTGTAAAAAATGTAAGGCATTTACACCATTCATTTGTAACTTCAATCCTTTTCTTATGTTTTAATTGTGCAGTTATTCTTATTCTGTAATTATAACTGGCTAGATTGCTTACATCCCTTAAGAAATCAGAGCCGTCATCACCGTCTCCATCTATCCTTCTTCATCAGTTCACTCTAGTTATCACTCTAGATCATAACTACATCATTATTATTCTGTAAATTTCTCTCTTCCTATATATGCTATCATGATAGCTGTGCTATTCATTCCACGAGAAACACAAAATTGCCTGCAAAACGAAAGCCTTTTTATTACTAGTAATAGTTAGGTAATGTCTAAATTGTACATACACATTCACACAAGTTTAAATATATAAAATCATTTTATATATTTTTGTTAATATTATATGTATATTGTATTAGTTTTCATGTATCTATGATTTTACTATTCTTAAAGTATTTACTTTATTTCTTAATATACAAATATTGCATATACTGTTAATTAAGAATGAAATACTTGTTTATTACAAGGTCTTGAATATCATACCTTTTTTTCACTTCAAAGCAAATTAATTCAAAATGTAAGTCTGCAGCCCTAATCACTAACCTTCTTAGAACCACAACTAGCAGTCACATTCAGGCAACAAGCGACTTCCACACAGAGTTTAACCTCTGGACCTCTAACTTGCCCCAGACGACCTCTCTTCCTCTTTCTGAAACTTTGGGGTTTCCTGAGGTCAAAATTGTCCACCCAAAGCTCAAGAAGACCACCAGGCAAAACTCACCTTTGGCCTCTTCCTCCGCAGGGGAAAGGCTGGTAAATAAATTCAATGTGCTCTACAGTTGTGTAGTTTTCAGAAAAATAAAGCATCTCCTATCATTAGACAGTGCAGGCGCCTCAACGCTGCAGTCTTCCACAAAATATCTTTAGTGTGGTGCTCACCTTTGGAATTGTGCACACTATTGGTCCATCCTGATCGTCGGACTGCTTCATAGGAGGGGTCTGAAAAGCAAAAATAGATGATACTGCCATTAAAACACCTTCTTAAATGAATGGGTAATATTACATTTTGTGAATTTAGCAACAAATATACTTTTTTAGCTCTTACATTGACCTTTTCCTGTGGAAAGAAAGCAGTAAGTCATTGATCCTATTTACAATTTATGTATTTGTTACAACTGCTGCTCTTTATTCTAAAAATGTCACTTCAAATAAATGAGATCTGTATGAAGAAAACTGTAGAATCAAAGTTGGCAACTTGATTTCTTTTGTGCTCAATATTCCTCGCAGATCACCTGTTGTTAGTTTTGGTTTGCTTCTGGTGTCTGCTTGTCTCTGTCTTATAGGAGAACAGCAAATGCAATAAAGTGAAAGCCACAAGCAAGCACGCTTGTGTTGCACGGCTTGGAGCTTTTGCTGTCTGGGTTCCTTGTCTAACCAGATTTGTTGTGGAAAAAGAAAAACTGAGCCAGAGCAAAACGCCAGCTATAAGAAGCCTCCCCAACTGAACAACATCCAAAGGTTCCTATGTCACCAAACGTCAGTGGTTTGGAAAGGCACGCAAGCAATCACGAGGTGGGCACACCACTAGGCAACCACAAAAACGAGCAAAGCAAACAAACTGGGTAGAGAGCCATGAAATGTTGAAACCCAAACAAGTGAGCACAGCCTGGCACTTGAATTAGGCCTCTGCTGTGGCTCTGCTTTTTTTTCCGTAAACTCTCCTTGGAGGCCTATGCAAGTGCCCACGGCAAGCCAGGCTGGCATGTGTTAAGTCCCAAGCCACTGAACTTTGCTTTCTCTCACTCTATCTCTCATCTGGCCTGTCTAGACCCCTGCTGAAATCATGTCTGTCTTGTCTTCAAAGGTGTTAAGAGACGCAGCCCATAGACTGGCTGCTTTGTGGTGTCCCCTTCCACAGCATGTTTGTCTTGAACTGCTCCCAGTTAGTCACAGAAAACGTACTACTGCCCTCTTGTGTCTTTATTGATTCCATGGCCTTTTTCTTAAATATAAATGTTAATGGAACAAGGGATTCTACAGGTATGTTGGTTGCTGCTATATAACAAGAAGTTAATAAAAGCTTTCTTTAGTTTCAGTAAGAATTACAAAGCACCAATGACACTTTGGGACACAGACCTAGTATAGTGTTCCATTAATTACTAACAGGACCTAAACTAAAAGCTTTTTTAATTTTAATAAGATTTACAAGGCACTGATGACATCTGAATAGGGGCTACCTATACTGCATGAATGAGTCACTTACTGCTATACAAGAGGGCCTTAATAAAGGCTTTGCTTGTGTTACAAAGTAATAAGTCACTAATTGAGGGACTATAGCAAACAGTATAGCCTGTTTTATGAAATGTTACCAAAATAATTTTACAATGATCAAAAAATAAAACAACAACAAAAGAGCTGCATCAACCAAACATTTCACTAGTGCAATGTATACAACACATAAACGTAACTACTGAAACCTCAGCACTGGACTTTTGAGACATATCTTAGAGGTCTTTGGAATGAGAGATATAACCGGAGTCCTAGGGGGAAGCCTACATATTCACATGGAGAACATGAATGCTTTACATGAAAACTCCAGTAGGAAATCGATCTAGAAACTGTTAGGAAATGATGCTGTCCATTGTTTAACCACAGTGCCCTGTTGTTCTTGCTATCAATTTAACGGTTTCTATGCAGTCAAGAGAAATGTAATATTGAAAATGTGTGTTATATGAATTCAGGCATAAATTCAATAATTGTGGGAGCACTTAAAACCATCAAGGCATGTTTTAATGAAAAGCAAGAAAATCATTTCCATGTGAAGTCATTTCTGAAGAGTCTAAAAAAGAAAAATACAACATAAGGGGGTTAATTTACCCCTACTGTAAACACTTCTGAGGTTCAAGAGCGACAACAATAGTAATAATGTAATAATAGCAACACAGTGACACTGAGGCTAGCACTCCTGCCTTACATCTCTAGGAGACTCAGTCCAGATTTCAACCTGATCACAATATCTGCATGTTCAGGAAGTATCCGTCTGGGTTTGCACAAGGAGTCCGGCCTACTCCCACATGCAAAAGACATGCTCTTTAGTTATGCCCTTTTAGGTTACCTTGGATCAAATGCTGATGCACAAGTTCCAGTGTCCTGTGACTCTGAAACTGCATTAAGCTGGTTTAGTAAATAGATGACCTGAATAACTGATGATAATGAACACTTGTAAGGGTAACATTAGTTAAGACTATGAATATTGCAATGACAGAAAAAGCTTAATTGTTACAAATATTAATATTACTCTATGGGAATGTAACATCAAATGGATATATTATTAAACATTAAGACCCTATAGTCACTAATAGTGATTCTATCTTTTGAAAAGCTAACATTAGTTAAAACCATGAATATCTGGATGACAGCAAAACCTTAACTGTAAAACATATTAACATTATAGTGCAGGATATAAGTTCCAGTGTAATGGATACATTATAGACATAAGGATTTTACAGTTACTAATTAGGGATATTAATGCTTGAAAAGGTGACATTAGTTAAGACAGCGAAAATTTGTAAGACACTAAAGACTTAATTGTAAAAGATATTAGTATAATCGTATGGCATGTAAGCTCTCGTGCAATTGATATATTATAAGCATAAGGATTTCATACTGTAGTTACTTTACTAATAGTGATATTAACGTTTGGAAGATAACATTAGGTAAGCCAGCAAATATTTGTATGACAATAAATACTTAATCGAAAAAAATATTAATATTATACTTTGAGTTGTAAAGTTGTATCACTTGTCCTAAACACAAGGGTTTTATAGTTGAAGTGAAGTGGCATTTTCACTCACATACTGTACATTATTTCTTTTTGAAAATATACACCTTTTACTGCTTGTGAAAACTAAAAATGCATAGCAGAGAATACCAGAAGGTCTAGAATATTATAAATCTTTTGCATTATCTGTAAGCCATTTGGCCGTAACTTTCTTAAGCATCAGCAGTTGATCAGCATATCAGTAAATCAGCATATAGTCTCTACTGAGAAAGTAACAGTAAAGCTATTGTGGAAAAGACCTTTTTGCCTTACATTGCCAGTGTAGACATTATAAACTGGGTCTCTGTGAAACATTGCTTTAATTCTGCAGTAATGCAACCTCTCAAAAATTAAAGCTAACAGATTACATACTCTGTTAGACATGCAGTGGTCTAGTTCTACTGTAGGGACTTATAAAAACTCATAATCCAAAAATACACCTTACTCACAACAATTCAACACTAACATTAGAGTTGCTCATTTTCAAAAGATTAAACTGAAATACTTGAAAGTTTTTTTTAGTATTCTTTAATTCAGAAAAGCATTTAGAAAATGTTAGTGAAGAAATATCAGACCTGTCTTAAAAAGTGATCTTTAATATATGGAGACACCTATGAATGAAAGGTGTAAAACACAAATTTCAGCTTCTGGTGCATTTTTACAATAAGCTTAAAAAGCTCATCAGTCCTTTGCAATCTCTGTAAAAATGTGTTTGTTTAGTATATGTATATCCTGATAGAGATCAAATTTACTGGACATAATATAACACCCATTTTCTTTCCAAAACAAAAAGATACAGCTAAGTCAGAGTAACAATGAAATGCTGATTATCAACCTCAACTTTTTCGTCTTTTTTTTCTTTTGTCTCATTTCAGTGCAGCAGCAGAGATCACTTTAAAAGTAACTTTTTTTTGAAGGAGACAACAGTGGTGCATAAGGGGAAAGGAAGGGGAAGCAGAGGGGTTCAGGGATAATGAGAGTATAGTGTGAGTTGCAGAGAAACTGTCAGTTCTAATTCAGAGAGAGATTTTGGAGAGCTGAGCTACAGTGGCTGAGCAAGGTCCTCAGAGAGTTATGTTTCCTGCTTGCCTTGACTTCAGACAGCCTTTCTTTGTTTCTCCAGATTCTCTCTTTTTCCGCATTTCATGAAAAAACATATCAAGCTTAGCTCTTAGAGAAAAGACAAAACAAAACTTCAAAATCTCACCCCCACTCCCATCGAAAAAGCAGTCTACTGTTGTTCTTTCTCATGTATACATAGTAATGGAAAAGCGACCTGAAAGTGTGAAAATGTCTGCTCTAGAGAAGCAACTGAAACCCTAGCTCCTTTAAAGAGATTCGCATATTACATCTTAGAACTCTACTTTAAATATATATATTTTTTATTTTATTCTCCCTTTACATCCTCATATTCTTTTTTTATATCTAGCAGCACAAGTAATCTGAAAGGAGAACTAGCAGGCAGCTTATATTATATTATATTATATTATATTATATTATATTATATTATATTATATTATATTATATTATATTATGAGTATACCACCTTGAACTGAATAAGTGTGTTAGAAAATGGACATATCTTACTATGATGTACCACTCAAGGTTCCCACCTTGTATCCAGTGCTGCCAAGGTAGGTGGCAGCCACTGTGACTCACAATTGAATTATAATAAAAATGCACATTATATAATGAATTCAGTTTTCTGGATTAAAAATCCCATGCCCAGCTGTATTTTGTGCTGCATCTCTTTGAATTTTCCTTCTCCTACTCTTCTTGGTTTTCTATCTGTGGTAGTGCTGCTGCTTTGCAGTAAGGAGACTGTGGAAGATTGTGGGTTCACTTCCCGGTTCCTCCCTGTGTGGATAGCGCTTTGAGTACTGAGAAAAGCGCTATATAAATGTAATGAATTATTATTATTATCCACACCCCCAAAGACATTTTCAGTTAGGTTAACTGTTGATTCCATATTGGCCGTATATAGGTGTGCGTCAGCAGGCCCTGTGACGCACTGTCTTCTGACTTGTGCCTGATGCTGCCAGGATCAAGCAGGTTTAAAGAAGTTATTATATTATATTATATTATATTATATTATATTATATTATATTATATTATATTATATTATATTATATTATATTATATTATATTATATTCCTCAATCCATCTAGGAAGCAGGAGCCTAACCCAGCAAGCATCTGATAGTACACAGCAGGGTGAACACACACACACACACGGGCCAATTTAACAACCCCAGTTCATCTAATGTCTTTGGACTGTGGGAGTAAACTCTATTCTATTCTATTCTATTCTATTCTATTCTATTCTATTCTATTCTCATTGCTTCAGCAAATTGACCAGAAAACAAATTACATAAGTAGTGTGCAATATTATCATAAAAATGCCTAAAATGAGTCTTAGAAAGCAATTGCATTTAGAATGAAATATGCAGTATAATTTCCCTTTTTTTAACTAAGTCTCATCATATGCTGAAGGAAAGCCTTCAAAGGCGTTATTTTGAACTTTTTTTTTCATGAAGTGGAAAATCATCAGCTCCAAATGACTAAAATTCTGGCTCCCATTTCTCTAGCTGTCCTTTGCCAGGTAGGGAACAAAGTGTTCCAGTGCGTGGTCAGTATATCTGGTTAGTCCGAGTGTAACATATGAGTGAAAGATGTTTAACCAAAACACAATTAAGAACACTAAAATCATCTATTAATGAAATCTAACAATGTCTCAGTTTTATTAGACACACTAGAATGGAGTTTATTTTTTCTTTGTAATTTTCTGTTTGCCAATATTGCTTTTTGATTCTTTCAGTTGTTCTTTCCATTTTTTTGGCCAAAGTGAGTGGGAAATGATGGAATCAGCAGAAACACCCTGCTGTTTTTGTTAGTTCAAATGGCTGGCATGCAGAGAAAAGAAAAGAAAAGTGATCTGATCCTGCAGTCTTATCCAGTTTGCTCATTTGGACAATTGAATTAAAAAAAGATGACTTTCAAAATATCAGCAGCTTTAGCAAAGATAATCAGTCTTTGATGTTCTTATCAACATTATATTTAAGTTTGACTCCACCTAGTAAAGCAGACTTGGTTTTAAAGCTTCATAGTTATTAACTAAAAAACTATGCAAAGCTAGTTAGCTTGTTTTTTTGTATTTTTAAAGTTTAGATTTTATTTCTATAGTGAGGATAAAATTTTTTAATTGCTAATAGTCTGATAGATCTGCTAATATCCTTACATAAGTGTTTTCATAGATTAATTCTCTATTTTCCCCATTCATTTGTATGTATTTCATCTTAAAAACACATTATTTTATTACACTAGTCACTCTTTGAATCATCTTGAGTCACATGTTATATAAAGCAGATGTATATGAATAATAACAATTATTATGTATGTAGTAATTTTGCGGATATGAGATATTAAGCATTCTTGGTGTTAAATAAAATAACATAAAAAAATCCAATTTTTTCAATGATATATAATTGATATGATGCCTTTCATGTTATAACTGTTTTGTGACCCATGTAACCCATTATGCCTTTGACCCATGGCCTGCATGAACCACGACCCACGGTTCATTTTCCTAGCTCCAGACACAGCATCAGCAGGTGAGGATACAGTTAATGAATACAGGCGTCTTGCTAACTGGCACTGCATTGTTAAACTAGTTCTCATTGTGACAGCAATGGTACAAATCCTCGTCTTTGTTTTATATTTATTAGTATTATTTATTTTTTTAAGATTACTGTATACGCAACTGTACATTTACTTTTTATGCTCTCTGCAATTCTGCATTCCGTCAGGAACAGGTGTGCAATAAAAAGAGTTTTGATTTGTCGAGTTTAACCCTCTGCACTTTAATGGATAACTGCAATGACATTCCGTTGTTTGTAAAAGGTTGTTGGTTCATCACACACTTTATAAGCTTAATGCAATTACCGTTCATTCAGAATTGGCAGAAAGACATGCATTGCAATTGCAATGGTCACAGTATTACTATCTTACTAAACAAAGACAATACTGTCAGCCAGAGCCAGTGTTGCCAGTGCCAGTCACTATGCCAAAATCACCTGATCAGCTTACTGTTGTACCCCTCAAGCACGATTGAAATAGCTTCAACGGTTTCAGGAAACATGCTACTGCATTGTGACATAATTATGTGTCATGCATTGAATGCAATGAAGTGTCTCTCACATTCAGCTGAAGGCGCTGGAATTACAAAGAGTTGTCTAGTGATGTTTGATAACAATGGAAACGTCTTGCAATGAAGACCCCACCACTCTGGCAGGTCAAAGTGATCAGATGCAGAAGCTGTATGATGTGGTGGGTTTGCTTCTCTCTTGTAATCTTTCATTTCATCATTGACTCTCTGTTCCAGTGTGCACATGGATACTTGACTCACTTTACTGGCACTTGTCTTGGAACTTCTGCAGCATACCAGTGGATCAGCTTTCAGCTTCTTGTGTAACAGTTCCAATGGTGCACTCAAGTTGAAATCGGACACATCTGGAAACATCTGCAGAAGCTGAGGCTGCTTTAGTAACATCATCGGCAGTTGAGTCAGTCGGGTTCAATGGCTAGCATGAAGCCTTCACTTGTTCAAAGAACCCTTTGTGATCTTTTAGGTTTTTCACAAAGCTAAATCCTTGCAAAGCTGGATCAAGGTTTGGTGCAACAAAGTGCAGAATGGTCTAACTGCTCCAGTATTTGGCGGTTAATGCTGCTAGAAATTCGTTTTTCATCAGACTAATCATGTCAGTGTCAGAATGCTGCGGCTGCCAAGCTCCCTGAAGAGTGTAATAAACTGGCAATGAATGTTACAAAGTGGGAATATTGGCATATTCAAGAAAATCGAATAACAGACAAAAAATGTTCATGAAGGACACCATGTCCTTTGACAAGTCTATATCAATTTTGGAAATCAAGTGTTCCTTTTTTTGCCTCAGCAATGGAATCAGCACATCACAATTCTCCAAAATTGATGAAAACATGTTACTCAAGGCCTTGTTTCTCACCCATGTGTAAAGCTTTTTGGCAGGTTGGACTGTATGCCTGATGCCTGGCTTGCATATTTGACCAGTTCATGGGAATAGCTGTCCAGCTGGTGTATTTCGGAGTTCACAGAAAGGCAGTGTCAATAGAACTCATATTATGTAAATGTAGAAATGAAGTCAATTGATCAGTCAGTCATCCTAGAGATAAGTAAGTAAGTAGGCCTAATAATTCGGCAGCTATTTTCGTTTTATTACATTACAGTGACATGGGACTAAAAATGAACTATTTTCAGTATTATATTAAAATTTTGAACTGCTATTGGTCAGTGGGTTACGGACACTGACCTGTGACCCACATGGCCAATCCAGTATTGTTGACCCATTTGACCCATTAACCCATTGTCAGCTCTGATGTGGATTTATTAGCTTGGCTAATTAATAAAAATAGTGTTTTTTGACTAACAGTACAGGCCCAAGTAGATATCGCTCAGTTAACTAAAACAGAAGAGTACAATGCTAGTGGTCTAAATCATGAAAAAAAGGGATCTGATCCTGCATTCTGTTTCATTTTGCTCATTTAGACAATAAAATAAGCCACCTTGTATATGTCATGGTTAATGGTTAATGATAAAAGGTATAAGGACTGCAGCTTTCATGGAATAAACAAGACTGATCAAAAAGATCGACTTTGAAACGTCTGCAGGCAATACACCCCCAGCACTCTTGTCCCATTTCGGTGTGAGATCATCATCCACAGCTATAGGCAGACAGCAAGTTAATACAACTAAAAAGAGGAATTAAATAATATAATTTCTATACTGCGTTATACTGTGCCTTTAATGTTAAATACTGACTTTTTGTTTTACAAAAATGCATATCCCCACAATCTGCAGACAATCAGATTAAAAACTTGCTGTGGGTCACATACAAATGCAGAAGTGGAATTTAACCAATTGCCTTGTGGTTTTAAAATGAACTCCACATACCACAGCAACAACAAACATTGGGGTTTTGGAGTCAAATACTTAACAATCTGTTACTTAATCAACCACTGTACTTCTAAGATGTTAACAAAAAGATTCCTTTAATAACTGCAGCCCAGCTACAAATTTTACCCTGACCTGATATCTGACTCTGTGTTTGAATGCGGTAGGGAGCAGAAGCATATGGTAATTAATGGGCACTTGGAAATGTTCCTGAGTCCTCGTGATTCTGAAGTTGGATAAGCAGGTATATGGATGTAGACAAGCAGTATTACTTTTCATAAACATACAACACACATTTTTGGTAAAAAGGGACCCACAAGAAAGACGCCCTGTGATGAGGTGAAGTATATATACTTCTGTTGCCAGTTATACCATGACATTTGGCACATGCTACTCTATTTAAATGTATTTAGATCTCCTTATATGTTGTCTTTTAAAAGTTTTTCCATAATACCTTGAAAACCAATTAAAAATAAAATAAGAAAAGTAGCAGAAAAATCACAAGGAACAAGTCCTACATAATGCCATTAACTATACACATAATTGTAATGTGCATGAAAAGGCAGTCAACAGTGAGATAAGATTGAACTCTTCTACTTGTGTCTTTGTGCACAACTCTAGCTGTGTGGTATTCTGCCTAAAGCAACAGCCTACTCTTTTGGAAAGGCCTTCACTACAAACCATTCTGGAAGGCTCATGGTAGTTTATATAGTTATGAGCCACTGCTCTCTAAAGCACTGAATCTTTAGAAAAGACAGCAACTGGAGGTGATGTGTATGTAGGTTCAGACAAAAGCAGACTGTTATGATCTTGCCTTAAAAATGAAAAAACATTACAGGGAAACCACATAGAATAAATCTGGCCATTTAGGATGCTTCATTAATTAATGTAATAAATTAAATAATTAGAACAAAAATATGGTTATGTTTCAGGCAGGGTGAGTTCTGTGGCTTTTGTTTATTTTCCTTTTCAGCATTGCCTTTGTTTATTGTGAACTATTATTTTTCAGCTATTTATTGTATTTATGCATTTTGTATTGCTATTGTTTGGTTATATTTATCATTTGCTATCTATGTATCATCTGTCCTCTGTTCTGTGACATATGTCCTATGTGTGGAACCCCAAGAGGCAGGGCTTCTATGGGACTGCCCTCAACTTATATACTTTGAGGTGGATAGAAGGTCCTTCAGTGTTTCATTGTCATTTGGAGTGTATATGTAGTTGTGAGTATCTGTTTTCGAGATTTTTCTTGTTTTTTGTCTATGGATCTCAAGTATTGTATTTTCATTTAGGATTTGTTTGTTGGGGGTTTCCTTTATAGACAAACCTTGTGGCTTTATTATTATTTTTTTGGAGAATTATAAACATTTTTAAAGTTTTATATTTGAACTTGTCTCTCAAGCCAGAGATTTTACATTTCCTCTCTATTGTGGTTCACGATTCTAAGCAGTAAAGTTAAATCCAAAGTCAAAAATAAAAATCCATCATACACTAATTAATCAAAGACCTCCAAAAACCAACCAAAAATCAAAAGAGAAAATTCAAAACTGAAGCAAAGACACAATAAAACCAATAATTCTAACACCATTAACAGGGTGACAACCAATAATATTTACAGGAGTTACAGAATAACCTAATGCAAATCACATCAAAATTTGTTTCTATCCATCCATTTTCCAACCCGCTATATCCTAGCTACAGGGTCACAGGGGTCTGCTGGAGCCAATCCCAGCCAACACAGGGCGTAAGGCAGGAAACAAACCCCGGGCAGGGCGCCAGCCCACTGCAGTCAAGATTTGTTTGTCACATACAATTTTACACAGTATAATATTTAGTGAAATGCTTAGCTGCTTAGCTCCAAGACTGTGCATTAAAAAGAAGAACATAAAAAACATCCATCCATCCATCCATTTTCCAACCCGCTGAATCCGAACACAGGGTCACGGGGGTCTGCTGGAGCCAATCCCAGCCAACACAGGGCACAAGGCAGGAACCAATCCCGGGCAGGGTGCCAACCCACCACAGGACACACACACCAAGCATACACTAGGGACAATTTAGAATCGCCAATCCACCTAACCAGCATGCCTTTGGACTGTGGGAGGAAACCCACGCAGACAACATGCAAACTCCATGCAGGGAGGGCCCGGGAAGCGAACCCGGGTCCCCAGGTCTCCCAACTGCGAGGCAGCAGCGCTACCCATTGTGCCACTGTGCCGCCCACATAAAAAACACTATAAAAATAAATACATGACTATATAAATGTCAATAAATACCAGAATATACACTAGTAGAAGTAGTGTGCATTACATTAGTACTTAATAATTATATATAAAAATAATAAATTAACATAAACATACATACACATGACCTTGCATCACAATTACCTAATCATGAGTCTTATCACAAGACTTAATTAAATAATAAATAAGGAGCAAATACTAAACTAATATAAAACACTAAATGAAAACAATCAACCAAAATTAAGCTGAAATGAGAATTACAAAGTAGGCAGAAAAAACAAAATACAAATCAAGAAAAACTCAAAATTCAGAGGTGAACATAATAAACCTTTTGTAAAACCTGGGGTTTATTTACTGTAGCTATTCTATGAAAGTGAAGTGTTTGTTTGACTCTTTCCTGTTGTCAACTGGCTATATTTAATTTTTTTGCTAACAAGATTTTAAATTGGTACAATGTTGTTTGTATTAACTGAGGAGATTCACTTCTCTTTTACTGATTGCTCACTTAGATTTGTATGTTTAAGAATTTTCTGCAGTTTCTTTCACTTCACTGTTTAAAACATACTGGGAGTACAGGACAAATACTTTAAAGGGGGTTAGGGCTTTAGATTCTGCCATGTCAGCTCTGCATCTTTTTGAGAAGGGGATGTGTAACCGATAGGACCTTCCCCTGAAGGTCCGCAGAAAGATCTGTGGAACTGAGAAAGCCCAGGAAAATTAGAAAGCAAAAAAGACGACTGGTCTTTCAGGTCATAATACCCTGGACAGTTACAGGGAGGAATAGGAAGCACATAGTAGAGTTTGTCAAGAATCTCATCCAGTTAAGAGTACCCACTAAGCTTGGAAAAGGACTTACCTTTGGATAAATAATGAGACTGAAAGATTTTTTATATATTTTGGAACTGTTTATTTTGCTGCCTAAGATGACCCCTTCTGTTTAACTGAGAACTGGGACTAACCTTAAGAGAACTGCTTCAAATTAAAATTATGATGCATGTCTGGAAATATTTTGAATAATCTACTTTTATGACTTGCAAGAAAAATAAAAATTAAAGTTCTATACGATAGATAGATAGATAGATAGATAGATAGATAGATAGATAGATAGATAGGTAGATGTTATAATGAGTATTAAATAGATAGATGTTATAATGGAGTGTTTCCAAGTAGTGCAAATGTACATATGAAATTATTGCTGTGCACTGAATATTTATTTAAATTTGATTTAAAACACCAAGTTATGAGTTATTCTGGCCAAATGGCATATATGAACTCTAAGACAAGATCCTTAGTGCTATTACTATTACACATTCCTAATACATGAGTGACAGTTAAATAATCCAGATGCAGAAATACATTCTGGAAGGCTCACGGCCAAATTCATTATTTTGAAAACGTACGGTTATGTTCACATAGTAGCTCTTACAGTTCATTTATGGGCTCACAATTTACTGAAAGTAGACAACTTTGCTAACATCTTTTCAAGCACAAAAATGTATTTTAAAGAACATGAGAGCTTTTCTTTAGTTATTCTCATTAAAGTATCTTCAGCTTTCTTTACCTTGTAGATAAGTGGAAAGCAAAATGACTTTCAGTTAACACTGTGCTATTTCATGTTGTAAATAGTGATGTGCCAAATTAATTTAAGATCCAACCTAAGATAAAAATGTTTTTTCTTATAATTCATGCTGAGGGACAGCATGGCATAAAGAGAATAATGCAGTTTATTTGGTAAAACCAGTAATTACAAATACAAATCATGTGAATAAATCCACATATTATATATGATTTGTGGATATATCTGCCCTTGAATGTTTTCTGCAATTGAATATCTTCAAAATAATGATACATGCATTATTGTACTTTGAGCTACTTTTTTGTATGAAAATGTGCTATACAAATAAATGTTATTATTATAATTATTATTATTATTATTTAAACATGTATTTAAACATAATTCCCCATGATAATTTTGATTTCTCGTAGATAAAGCCAAAGTATAAAAATATTTTAATATTTAAAAAAAAATTAAAAGCACAAAAGAAAGAAAGAAAACCGAGAATATAACTTAAAAGTGAACAAGGTACTTGAAAATCAGAATGACAACCTGCTCAATTAATAACTATGCAAACAGTAGCCGATTAACTTCAGCTAAGTTATTTTATTTGCTCATTCTTTGATTTTGTCCTGTTTTACTTTTAGCGTAGACTACTTTAGAGTATAACACTACACTAACTATTGGATTTAATATGTCTATATATATTTATTTGAATTGTGTTACCAATAAGAATTATTTGAACCATAACTGTAGTACTCCTTTATGGATTTCAAATGGGCTTGCTTTAATATATGGAGTTACCATATGAGTTTTTATTACTTTATATACCTACTGTATACTTAACATGTAGTCATTAAAGCATTCGGATGTTGCGGTGGAATGTTAAATGTGTTGGCTAAATGTGAGTTAGTGGCTGTAGAACTGACTGGGGCTTATGAATGTCACTGTGGGTCTTGGTTTGAATTACTTTCCCTAGTTTATCCTCAAAGGGCAGAATACACTGTGCCCAGTTGCCCATTCTACTTTCAACAGCTCTTTTCATTCCTCTCTGCAGTTATTTCCTATATTAAAATAATGACCCTCACTGACTATACAGCTATTAATTCTGTTTCTTTAGCAGCATATTGCTTATCAATGTTCAGTATGTACTTTACATAAAAATAAAAGATGGTCAGAAATTCTGCAAATTACATGTAACATATAGCACCTATTATAAAAGGGTTGAAGCAAATCTCAACATTTGGTCAACTTAACTGATGATCACATAAATTGTGGTAATTGGTTTTATCCATGACTAATTCAGCTAAAATATCCCATTTCAGATATTATCATAGCATAACCTTGGACAGGAAACCAATGAACTGATAATGACTGGGATGGTGTTTTACTCACTTACCCACCCTGCTAGCAAAAGACTAAAATAGAATTTGTGCCACTCAATTGAAAATTGTGGAAACAGTAAAAACTAGTTTAGCTCTTTTCCAAATTTACTCAAAAGAATCCTGTTATATGATCAAGTCAACATAAGCAATGATCTACAACCCTCTGGAATGGTGTTCTGGTGGAGCTCCTGGCACTTTTACTAATTTCTGAACCATAACTGCTTCATTGTAACAAACAGTTAAAATATAATTTAGTAAATTCCTTTATTTATTAGAGACATTGTGATTATTGTTTATTGCTTTGACTCTGTTGACTAAAACATCTCTGTTGTCACACATGCATGTTTAGGAATGTTCCAGAGGGCTTTGTTAAGCTGAACACTTCTACCGCTGAGCAAAGAGACACTGCAGCTAATTGTGTCTCTTGTTTCCTCCATAGCATTGTTCCATCACCAGGAGACAACAACAAACTGAGGAATATGTGCTAAGAAACCCTGAGATGGAGAGCTTGAGAGCTGATTTTTTACTATACAAGGAGCACCAGAAAAAGCGACACTTTATTTTGTGCTTTGTGCATTCTACAAGACGATTTTTTTTGTTGAACTGTGCATTTTTGTGATTAAATGGGTGTTGCTGGGTTGGTACCCAATGATTTCCACAGCTGTCAGTATTTTTCGCTTCACACTATATAATATATATATATAATGTAATATTTGATCATGTGAACTTGAGAATGTTATGTTTAAATACAGTATAATAATAATAATAATACTACAACATATAGTAAAACGCTACTCTCTCTGTGTGTGTGTGTGTGTGTGTGTGTGTGTGTGTGTGTGTGTGTGTGTGTGCGTGTGTGTGCGTGTGTGTGCGTGTGTGCGTGTATGTGTGAAAGAGTGTCTAAGTGTCTGGTCCCACGTTTGACTTTGGTCTGATTGGTCAAGTTGGCTTTGGTGACACAAGCTACAGA
This sequence comes from Erpetoichthys calabaricus, assembly GCF_900747795.2. Lineage (NCBI taxonomy): Eukaryota > Metazoa > Chordata > Cladistia > Polypteriformes > Polypteridae > Erpetoichthys > Erpetoichthys calabaricus. The sequence continues at coordinate 163,409,293 of NC_041402.2, read as the reverse complement.
GCATGGCAATAGAGATTGAGGCACATGAGAAGGAGTAAATGTGTAGGAGGCACACTGAGAGTCACCTTTAAAGATGGCAAGCATTCTTAAGAATATAAATGATGTTTTCACAGTGGGTAATGGGGGCTCATCAGCCATTGGTGGTAGACAAAAAGTGGACAGAATCAGAGAACCAGGCTTCATGGTAATGCGTTCGACAGATGTACCTCAGTGATGAGAGGTTGAGACACACTAGAATACTGAGTAAAGGCATACAAGAACGCTAAAGGTACAAGAGATAGAGGTACAAGAGGGCAAGAAATATCAAATATGATATATTTTTAGATGCACTCTAATGTGGCTAGTATAATGTAATACAGCATATAAAGTGTTTGTGTATGTGTAATTGTCCTGTATGCAAATCCACACCTTTGAACCTATCTTCTCCAAATTCTGCAGATTCTCCACTTGTACAGGGGAAAATGTTAGGTTAGGTTTTGTTCCAAAATGTACTTGGTGCCCCCTCCCAGGGAAGCCCTGAGTGCTATTATATTATATTATATTATATTATATTATATTATATTATATTATATTATATTATATTATATTATATTATATTATATTATAGTTCTGGTAGCTGCTTAGACAAATATCTAGTTCAGATTCTGGAGAGCTGATTTGGTAGCAGATTTTTGTTCCAGCTGCTTTCTTAGTTAGTAACAAATTAATGCTGAAACATGCTTCTCTTAAACTAATTTTAAGATTCTTTTAAAGATTCAAAATCCTTAATATTTTCCCCTTAGTCAGCACCCAAATAATAATGAGATGCAAAGTGGGCGAACAGAGGACAAGTTGCTTCAGAGGTCAAAAGGCTCAGTTTGTGGAGGGCCACCATTTTCACTTGAGCCAATTTCTTAATTAGTCAAGTCAATTCTTGCTGATTATGGAACATTTCTTATCTGTGTCTTGTTAATGGTGTTGTCTATGACCCCTGACATTTCCAAAATTATTTTTTGTCTTCTTTCTGAGAGCACCATTGATGAGCATATTTCTCATACCCTTATTTTTTTTCCTTTTCAAACATTTTTTTATAAACAGATGGACACATAAGTGCAAATGGGATCAAGTTATCTGGTTGCTAGCTGGCTCACTTCACATCTTGTGATTGTCTAGTGGCTAAATTTGAGCTTTTTATACCTAATCCAAAAAAATTACTTTTTGCAAAAAGTGTCTATTTGAATAGTTGAAAATTGAAAGAATAATCTGTTTTTTTTCAAAAACAATCTACTGAAAAGATGTAAAACTATTTGGAATGTCTTCTGTCAAATATTACAATGGATGCCTGAAAACGTTTTGGGGTTAATAAAAGATATATTACACAGGATTACAGTACAACCATGCATTTTGTGAACCTTCCATTTTCTGCACTGAACCTACCAGAACCTACATCAATGAGAACAAAAACAAGCAACGACTGATTGAAGAAGAGATGGCAGTCCATCGTTAGAAATTTAGAATTATGAAAATAAACAACAACCAATCTGTCCTCCATCTCTTATACTTTCAGTACCACTGTGGTTATTACATTCGTTAATGGCAGTCCACGCACCAATAAACGATGAAGGCCCATTTTTGCACAAACATCACTTTCATTGCTCCCCTTCCCCCAAGAAAGACCATCAATTAATTTCCTAAAAACAAAGTGAGCTTGCCTTTCTACTTTGAGAGACCACCTGTCTCTTCTGCAACCCCCCCCCCCCCCTTTAGCCACATACGCGCACACACTTGTACACACTCCCGATAAGCTTCTTTTGAAATAACCTGGCAATGAGATCGACCCCTTCACTTGAGCCTTGTTCAAATTAAAAAAAAAAAATTAAAAACCTTGTCCAGTTTTCGTTCTTTTTGGTTCAGACCGTCATTAGAGAAGAAAGGAAGACAGCCTTGTTCCTCTTTTGTCTTGCTAATGCTCTAGCATTGTGGATGAGTTTTTTGCAGCCTGAGATCAGGTAGAGGATGGATGAGGGGAGCCTGAATGAGAACTTCAAGTAGTCATGGCTTTATTTCATTCACAAAAGATGCACCTGCCAATTGCTCCATTTGTTATAATTTCGGGGTTGTCTCTAGCTGATAAAGATTAGCAGTGAAGTGCACAGAGTGGGAAGAGTGGGAGGAAAGGGCTTCTTTTCTGTAACATTGGATTTTCATTTTCACATAGTATTCTATTCTTTTTGGGCATTTTTGTTTGTTGCATCTACCATGTATCTAGCAAAAAACAAACAAAAAAAAAAAAACTTTAACTTGCTTTGCACCTTTTAACATTGTGTTTCTTTTACAAATGACTTCTCAGTTTTTACTTTCTTCTCTGTATCTTTCATTACGCATGTACACAGATATAGCTGGCCTCTAAATGCTTTCTTTGAGTGCCAGGTGCAGACAGATGAGGGTCAGGCACATTAATATTAACAAAGACAGAGCTGAAGAATATTAATATTCAAACAAAATAACAAATACATAAATGTATTTTACAGGTCCACCAGTAGACTACAATGGCACGGCAGGTAGCACAGCCGATTCACAGCATGTGGACTCAGTTTTGAGGTTGAGTTTCTTTTCTGTGGAATTTACGTATTCTTACAATGGTTCATTCCAGGAGTTTGATTTTTTAAGTGATCTAAGGACACGATGCCATGCTGATTGGCAAAAATCTAAAATCACTCATTTTGTGTGTACAATGAACTGCAGCACTGTCCAGGAATAGGCTACGTCTGCACCCATTAGTTCTCATGTAGGTTGCAGCTTTTCATGGACCCAGTCAGGAAAAAGTGAATATCTTAAGAAGGTGAATGTGCTACTAGGTTATTCTTCAATTCTGACTCTATTTATTTTGGGGTACAGAAAAAGAATCCGTCCTGCGGTGGGTTGGCACCCTGCCCAGGATTGTTTCCTGCCTTGTGCCCTGTGTTGGCTGGGATTGGCTCCAGCAGACCCCCGTGACCCTGTGTTCGGATTCAGCGGGTTAGAAAATGGATGGATGGATGGAGAAAGAATCCAACAATACAAAAAACAAACAAACAAACAAAAAAAAAAACCCTGAATAGCATTCTGCTTCAGTCACAGAATACATACAGTACACTCTCAGACATCTTCGCAGTCATACTGTATGTGAAGTCCTTTTGGTGTAATAAAATATAACAAACATTAAATACAATTTATGTAAAATTCAACAAAATGGTTATGCTGGAGTACAAAAGAAATTAATAGATAAGAAGAATTAAAAGAAAATGAAGAGTATTATCTGTGGCTGATAGATCTCCTTCCTTACTGCATCCAGGACCTAAGTTTGAATGCTTTAAATGACTTTAGATGTTTTCCCTGCACTAGCATGAGTTTTCTTCATGTACTCCTGTTTCCTTACACATCCAAAAGACAAGTCCAATAAATTAAATAGTACATCTAAATTGTGGTGCTTTGAGTGGTTACTATGATATATTGTCATTTCATCTAAGCATGTTTCCTGCCTTTTGTCTGATGCTGATGTGATAGAATATGACTTCCTCTGATACTGAAACTGAAAGAGTGTGTTTAGATAAAGAATGTATAATGTTTTTATTTTTAGAAACATAGCTGCAAGCTACAAGTATGTAAGTACATGGGGTCATTGATGTTATTCTTGCAAATTCTAATATAGTAATAACAGTAAACAAATAAGCAATTACATATGTAGATGAAAGGCACCATTAAGATAGATAGATAGATAGATAGATAGATAGATAGATAGATAGATAGATAGATAGATAGATAGATAGATAGATAGATAGATAGATATTCCTGCCTAGCAGTAGTCCACAACTGGTAAGAAAGCTGAGCTAGATTATACATTTATTCTGTATGGGTAAACAAACTCATGCCATGGGTATTAGTTGCTGTCCATAAATGTATTGAAACACAGAAGAAAACAAGCTGCCTGCTTTGCAGAGAGACAATGTACCCATTCATGGACATCTCTGTGGCTTGTTTAAGAGAGTCAAATTTACAGTACCTTCTTTTGCTTGGAGACGTGGGGACTGCTCTGTATGAGATGGGGTGTTGTAGGGTAACGTTGAACTACCTGTAATACATCAAACACTCAGTTAACAACTGTTGAAATAATTCGAAATAATATAGCTTTACTGTACATTTATACTGAATTACTGTTCTCAATAAATGTTACAATAACAAAACTTTTAATATTGTATCTTTTAATTTCTTATGTTCCATCAATTTTATCTCAGGACAAACCAAAAAATTCAGTCTCAGTAAATCAAACCTTACTTGTTTGATCAGCAAAAGCTCTAAAAAGGACTTTTTAACTAACACAAACAGTTCACGTTACAGCCCTTGGTAACACAAGCCAATACCAGCCATCCCTGATGGTACCCTTCTTACCACTGTCCTCACCGTTTTAATTTCGAAAACAGTATTTGTGATAGCGTCAAACCTAAAATAACAACCACTCCTCCTTCTTGAATGTTTTTGCAGAAAGCATACTGAAACTACAGTTTTAAAAACTGTCATTTATTTTAAAATGCTCTGAATCTAAGATGGAGTTAATATGAAGGCTGTTTATTTCTCTTTTTTCTGCCTTTTAAATCCCTGTTTATTGGTGTGTTTTCATTGAAGGAGGCAGAAAGTTTCAACTAAATGGAACAAGACAATGATAACATACAGTATATGTCTAAGTAAACATAACATTTTTCAGTATGTTCAATTCTCGATTTTTTCTACACTGCAGGGCTTCAGCAGGGGAAATATTAACATCTTACTGCCTCCAATTGTGGATATATACACATACATGTTATGTAAATATAAAGCATAATATGAAACAATTAAAATTATACCTTGTTGGCAGAAGAGGCTACTACTTCACACCTGATAAAATATTTTGTATATGGTGAAGTCACACACAAATCTGAAAGCAACGTTTTGAACTCACAATAACCTCTATGTTAATAATATATTATCAATAGAAAGTCTAGAATATATGTCCTAAATATGGATAACAATATAAGCACATGTGTATGCATTATATATTATTTCAGGCATTTGGGAAGAGGGTAAATTTGGTCCACGTCTGGTTTTTTAAAACCCCCCAGGGTATCCGTGCTCTCCTGGCCATGGACTCAGAGAACAGGGCTGCCATTGTCTGTTATGCAGTCTCAGCTCAGCAATCAAACCTGAATACTCTACAAAATAATTGCAAACTTACTCAGAGCGCACAAGCTAGGGGCATACGCTATTAGGGGTGGGGGAAGGCTGCCGTAGGTGTTAACCCTTTCATGTGCTGCTGTAGGCAATGAGAAGTTAGCGTTATTGTTCTATTCAGGTATCAAATGCACTTTTTTTACAACACTAAAAATGCATACAGAATCAGTTTTCAACCACATTAAAAACAAGATATTTCAATATTAATTATAAAATGAAGCATATTGGTAATTTCATATATATCAATTCTTGAGAGGCTATATTTAGTGTATGTCTGTACCAATGCATTTGAGTAAATTAACATTTATAGACCTATGTGTGTGTGTGTTTGTGAATATGTGCACATATGGATGTGTTAATGGTGTCAATATGTATGTGTGTGTGTATACATAAACTGGATAGTCTGTTAGGCTAAATATTGGAATGTTTTTCAATATTGAAAACATATCAATTTGTGTGCACATATGCAGAATGTGTGCCTGTGTTTATACATAAGTGTATAACTCTTTCCTCTAATAATGATTCATTTGTGTTCCCCTTGAATATGTTGACTACAGGCTCTAATTATATGTGGCATGATAACACAGTGGATAGCACTACTGCCTAATGGATCCAGTGCACTTGGTTTGAATCCTGTATGTGGTCATAGTCTGTGCAAAATGTGTCTGTTCTCACAAGGTCTGCGTTGATTTTCCCTCTGGAAAAATTGAAAGAATATACTTCCCGGTACTTTAAACTTGTTTCTATGTTACCGGTATTCTAGATCTAAACTCTGCTTCTTTTTTTTAGAATGTACTTAGAGAAAAGCCAAGCAAAATGACACCTTTTATTGGCTAACTAAAAAGATTACAATATGCAAGCTGTCGAGGCAACTCAGGCCCCTTCTTCAGGCAAAATGTACTTTAAATTTTCCACATTTTTATGGAATCAAATATGACACATGATGTTTAATGACCAGTGAATGGGTAATAATTTAGCTGATATACAGAATACAGACATAGAATTGCACAAGAAGCAGAGGTTTATTAGCTCCATTATATGTGAAAAGGACCTACAAAAGGATTTATGAAGGAGCCAACTTGGTGTTCCTCAAGACAGAGATAGGTTTGCAGCATATTGTGATTTCTGTAGATCAGTGGCACTCTATTTGGTTGTTACACAAAGAGGACACTCTTGCAAGGGTTAAACAGGAAGAAAAAACATAATTCCGGAGGTACTGTAAGTATAAGAATACCCTGAATAAATGGCCCACAAGAATAAAGAGAAGGGAGAGTAGCATTGGTCTTTAAATTACTGAAGGGAATGTGACCAAGGGAAAGTATGATTTTTTTGGAAAAAGGACAGAGTTGGCAAAGTCCAAGATCAGAAAGAGTAGCAATGGGACAGCTGCACACAGAGGACTGCCAACATCTGAAGTTTACAGAAGGGTCAAATTAAGAAGGAGAAACAGTAGGATATGATGATACTAATTTGACTTATAAACTGTGTTTGCTCCTGGTTATGGTCCCAGTTGGCTGAATGACACCTTCTTTTAATTTAATTTTACAGCAGAGTTGCAATTACACATTAAAACGATGATAGCCACTGAAACTGTTAAATTTTATTTTACGAGCTTGGTGAGGCTAAATAAACAAAGTGTGATTATGTTAAGTAAACTGTTGATCTCAGTGTTCATACCACACGGCAAGGACACCACACTTAAAGATCCTTAGGGTCACTGCACATTTTGCTTTCCTCTCCTCTGTCACAATCTGAAAATAAACCTATAATGCACAGCCCTCTGACACTTGCTTGATTACCGGCTGGGGTGCCTTATGTTTGGACTCTCCAAACTATCTTTGTATTCATGTGCTTCTGTCATGTTAGTTTGGTCTTAGTCCACAGAGGGGAATTATGTTAGCTGGTCCTGATAGAGAAGGTATGTGTCTCAGATGGAATATTGACTCTACCATGGTCAGTCCCTGCTTTGGCTTGATTTTGCTAGAATAGACTCCAGCTCTCTAAGATCTCATTTGAAATACTATGTGCAGTTGTGGTCTCCATATTATAAAAATGACATAATGACATTTGAGAAAGTCCAAAAATTAGCTAGTAGACTGGTGAAGTGGCCACATTGCACAGAAGAGAAGGGAGCTGACAGTGATAGAGCTCAACTGATTTCACCAGAAAGCGTTCCACTTACAGTATTCAAAAATGGCTGACTAATGTAGTTTTCCTATTAGCTCATGATGCACAGGGACTGCTTCCGAGCCAGACATTGTGAGTTTGCGACTGGCCACCACAGTTTACCATCTTAAAACTGAGATGCTTTGTACTGTTAGTCCACAGCAAATCACTTGGTGATGAGGATGGGATTTGCACTATGGGTGGGTGAAGTATAGTGGCAACATTGCACAGAAGAGTTGTGACTCCAAGGCAATTCAACTGGTTTCTGAATTCAACTGGTTAGCTCTGAGGAGAGATTGAAGGAATGAATAGTTTTATATCAAGCAATTAAAGATTAACAAATACTATGACAGAAGTGTTTAAAAGTATTAAGGGAATTAGTCCAATTGATAGATTCTGTTACTTTAACAGTAAGACTTCAACAAGAATACAGGGTCACAAATGAAAGTTGGTTAGGGTAAATTTCACACAACCATCTGAAAATATTTCTTCACACATTGAGAAGTAGATACATAAAACAGGTTCCCATGTAGTGTAGTAGATAGTAGTACTATTGGAACCATCAAAATTTAATGATTTTTTTAAAGAATTAAGTGAATGAGGTGCTCTGAACCATGAAAGGCAGTGTACATAAAATATATTTATCTAAACTAGTGTCTATTAGAATTGTATTCACCATGGAAAATTCTATAAAGGGGACACAGTCATTAAATTAAATTGTAATATTAATGCATGACTAATACCCAGTATTACTCTGAAATGAATCTGAACATTTTTCTGATTCCTTTGATGGTATGTGGCTGCAAAATTTGCTATAGTATTGACTCTTCTTCAATTTTTTTTTTTAATTTCACAAACGTGAATATAAACATTAATTTTCACCAAAAACCAAGAATTTATGGATGTGCAAGTGAAAATATGTTTTGGTGTGTGATCTTAATGGACTAGCTGCATTAACACCACTGACTTTTCTACCAAGAACTGTAGTCATGGTAAGATTTTAGTTCCCATATACTGTATATTTATACCATATACTCTACTTAAATCACTTTATTTGTCAAGCATTTTATTTTTTCCCTTTTTATCATAATGTTCAGAGGTCACTATGCAAGTATGCTCCAGCATTTCCTGCACTTTATATACTGTATGTGTCAGGTACAGTATACCTGGACTTAGAAGCACACAAACTCCTTATGAGTCATTAACATTTCATATGAAAATGTTTGCTCAGTATGGAATCAGGCAGTCTGATAGATTGCTGAACAAACAAATAACCATAGCGACATAATAGAATCAATTCATTCATTTTATAAACCTGTTTTTTTTCCAATAAAAGTGATTGACTGGTATTTCTATCTGCATAGCGGTGACATGTAATAAACATAAGAGATTGATGCACTGTTTATTAGGCAAAACAAAACACCTGTAAAACACATGTGGAGAGCATCAAAAGGAATTGTGTAAGCCAACGAAAGCCGTTCTAAAGTGTTATACTATAATAGTAGCAAACAAAGACAGAGACAAGGGTGCAAGACTGTATACATGGTAAGAAATCTATTCTAACCTTCAACACAAGTAAATATAATACAATTAAAAGACAGTCTTATCTGGTCAACAAGTTTGGAAAACAAGTACATGCTGACCTTGTACATGAACAGAAAGTAGAAACTGTTAAGAATTCTAAAAATGAAAATTATGCCATAATTAATCTCTTTCTTTACATTACTATAAACTTACACACAGTTACTTTTGAGCTAAACCTATACTATATTTGACATGTTTCAGCCAGGGAGTGTTCTCTGGCTTATGTTGATTTTCCTGTTTTCTATACTCTTCCTCTATTGTAGAGTATAATTTTTCTGATATTTATTGAATTTTTGTTACTACTATTCTGTTTATTTTTATCATCTATGTATATATATATATGATATATATATATTTATATATATATATATATATATATAAAATATGCTGATCTTGTATTTTGTCAGTGGAGCCCAAAGAGACGAGGCCATCCTCATATCACCCTGAAGGACTGACTCCTGCCCATATATTGTGAGTTTGAGGAGTGGATCTTTCACGGGCACAGTAGCATTTGGAAAGGGTGCATCTATTGTGAGTACTGATTTTCTGGATGCTGTATAAGTTGCTTCTGTTTGTGCTTTTTTGTCTTGAGCCTTGTTCATAATGGATTGCCTTTTTATGCAGATGCTCTCCTTTGTTAATTATTCACAAATAGCTTTCTTTATAAATATCCAGTTTATGGTGTAGTTATTCAAGCCTGGTGTTTCTTACAGTTCCTGTCTCTTGCGGGTCATTTTAATACATTTTGGACATTTAGGATATTTTTGAACTTTAAAAGCCTGTTCCTCATTGTTGCCTGTCTATAGAGTTTGAGGTCAGGTTGCCTGGGGTGAAGCCAACTTCTAGGCAGGTGCGGAAGGCCCTTGCCTGGTTTATGTTTTTTGAATGTACTGAATCTAACAATATAATACATAATATAATGCATTACTCCACATATAGTAATTAGCCTTGGATGAGACTCATGTACACTTATGCAAACACAAATTCACAATTAATGGGCCAATTAAAAGACACAAATTAAAATAACACCCACCTCTTCAAAATTTGGGAGCATCTGGAGAAAACGTGATACTAACTAACTAACTAACTAACTAACTAACTAACTAACTAACTAACTAACTAACTAACTAACTAACTAACTAACCCTAAAATGCTAACACACTTTGCGTAATGGTTCATAATCTTTAAAAAGAGAAATGCCTTATTTTTTGTGTGTGTCATGAAATATGTAAGAGCACCTATTCCATCCCTCCATCCATCCATTATATCCATGGGGGTCTGCTGGAGCCAATCCCAGCCAACACAGGGCACAAGGCAGGAAACAAGCCCTGGGCAGGGCGCCAGCCCAACGCAGGGCACACACACTCACCCAGCACACATACTAGGGACAATTTAGAATCGCCAATGCACCTAACCTGCCTGCCTTTGAACTGTGGGAGGAAGCGAACCTGGGTCTCCTAACTGCGAGGCAGCATCGCTACCCACTGTGCCACCGTGTCGCCCAGCATCTATTCCATATTGTTTAATATGTGATTTTTTTTATCAGACCTATAAAACATTCAGATTAACTAAACTATCCCTAAAACTACAATCTGCTTGGCAAAGTAGAGCAGTGCGTACTGTTCTTGCTGGAGTCTTGTTTGATCACCTACTAGTTCGCCTTCCTTGTGGAGTTTTCGTATTGATTCTGTACATCTATAGACTTATTCCAGAAGCTCCAGTTTTACATGGTTTGTTATTAGATTGCTTCACTCCTCTAAAATGGCAAAGAGTCTGAAAGTGTTTCATTCCACCCAGGGGTGGTTTTTGACTTGCACCTTTTGTTGTGTACACCTGAAATGGATAAATAGCCAAGTTTTACTTATCTTCTGTCAAAGCAGCAACAGGGAACTGTTTTATCTAATAATTTTCAGTTAGACCTGGAGGTGAGAAATATGTTTTCTGTTTCTTTATTGAAGCATATTTTTTTCTTTTTTGAAAACATTTTGGTGGAACTAGTATGTCAAGAATGTGCATGTTATGTTAACTGGTGACTGTATACTGTCCCTGTGTGTGTAAGGATGCATGCATGTACAAACCCTGTGATAGACTGGCACACTTTCCAGGTCTGGGCCCTGTCATTTGCCTGATGCTGCTTAAACTGTGGCCCCCTGCAGCCCTAAATTGGGGGGTTGAGAACATTACTTTAGGGAGCACTCTTTAATTCTGAAGTTGCTGTATGTTAAACAATACTGAGATGGTGCCTTGTCCTGGTGTTGTTCCTGCCTTGTGCCCAGTGATTGCTGGGATAGGCTCCACCTTCCCTGTGACCCAGCCCTGCATAAGAAAGCTAGGAAAATGGAAAGATGAAAGAATGGATGTTAAATAATAGATTTTCTAAACACACCTCTTCCATTAAAGACTCATCAAGAGGAATTTCCAGATGGCATACTAGTACAACAGAACACACTCGCTCTGTGAAATACCCTGTGGTAATCAGGGTGCCCCGCCAGTGCTCCATTGTTGACTGGATACTGAAATGATCCTCTAGTATTGTGAAAGATACAATTAGTTATGCTGTATAACATTTTAACACTTTAGCAGATTAATTGCTGCATACACAAATAGTCTATCATCAAATGTAAGCAATGCCCTCTCATAATTTGAGCAGTATCATGCAGAATGGAGTCAATTTAAGATTAGAACAACCAAGCAAAAAAAAAGAGAAAAAATAGCAATAATAATACAGAGGCAGGGGCAATGCACAGGCACACTAAGAAAATGACTGGGCCAGGAGTTGAACACCACCTGCTGGAGCTAGGAGGTCACTGAGCCACAATTGCACATACAGTACTATTTTTATTTGATGCAATGGATACATTAAAGAAATAAGGCAAATGATGTGTAAAATGTCCATGGAAAAAGAAAAAAAATCTCACGTGTGTGCTTAATCTACATGTCAGTTAATCACTTGTATACTCAAAATGTGTATTTAATAGAATAATGTTAAATAGATACTGTTGGGATAATCAGTGAACATCATATACAAGAAACAAAAGCCTTCTGGAAATGACTTTTTAAACTGAAGATAGGACTCTTGACCAACAAATGACAGAGAGAGCCATATGATGTTGTACAGCCTTGCTCCATTATATCGTAAACCATTTTTCCTCACTCTGCATTAAAACATTACCCATCCATCCATCCATTGTCTCCCGCTTATCCGAGGTCGGGTCGCGGGGGCAGCAGCTTGAGCAGAGATGCCCAGACTTCCCTCTCCCCGGCCACTTCTTCTAGCTCTTCCGGGAGAATCCCAAGGCGTTCCCAGGCCAGTCGAGAGACATAGTCCCTCCAACGTGTCCTGGGTCTTCCCCGGGGCCTCCTCCCGGTTAGACGTGCCCGGAACACTTCACCAGGGAGGCGTCCAGGAGGCATCCTGATCAGATGCCCGAGCCACCTCATCTGACTCTTCTCGATGCGGAGGAGCAGTGGCTCTACTCTGAGCCCCTCCCGGATGACTGACCTTCTCACCCTATCTTTAAGGGAAAGCCCAGACACCCTGCGGAGGAAACTCATTTCAGCCGCTTGTATTCGCGATCTCGTTCTTTCGGTCACTACCCATAGCTCATGACCATAGGTAAGGGTAGGAACATAGATCGACTGGTAAATTGAGAGCTTCGCCTTGTGGCTCAGCTCCTTTTTCACCACAACAGACCGATGCAGCGCCCGCATTACTGCGGATGCCGCACCAATCCGCCTGTCAATCTCACGCTCCATTCTTCCCTCACTCATGAACAAGACCCTGAGATACTTGAACTCCTCCACTTGGGGCAGGATCTCGCTACCAACCCTGAGAGGGCACTCCACTCTTTTCCGGCTGAGGACCATGGTCTCAGATTTGGAGGTGCTGATTCTCATCCCAGCCGCTTCACACTCGGCTGCGAACCGATCCAGAAAGAGCTGAAGATCACGGCCTGATGAAGCAAACAGGACAACATCATCTGCAAAAAGCAGTGACCCAATCCTGAGCCCACCAAACCGGACCCCGTCAACGCCCTGGCTGCGCCTAGAAATTCTGTCCATAAAATTTATGAACAGAATCGGTGACAAAGGGCAGCCCTGGCAGAGTCCAACTCTCACTGGAAATGGGTTTGACTTACTGCCGGCAATGCGGACCAAGCTCTGGCACCGATCGTACAGGGACCGAACAGCCCTTATCAAGGGGGCCGGTACCCCATACTCTTGGAGTACCCCCCACAGGATTCCCCGAGGGACATGGTCGAATGCCTTTTCCAAGTCCACAAAACACATGTAGACTGGTTGGGCAAACTCCCATGCACCCTCCAGGACCCTGCTAAGGGTATAGAGCTGGTTCACTGTTCCGCGACCAGGACGAAAACCACACTGTTCCTCCTGAATCCTAGGCTCGACTATCCGATGGACCCTCCTCTCCAGAACCCCCGAATAGAATTTTACAAGAAGGCTGAGGAGTGTGATCCCTCTGTAGTTGGAACACACCCTCCGGTCCCCCTTCTTAAAGAGGGGGACCACCACCCCGGTCTGCCAATCCAGAGGCACTGTCCCTGATGTCCATGCGATGTTGCAGAGGCGTATCAACCAAGACAATCCTACAACATCTAGAGCCTTGAGGAACTCCAGGTGTATCTCATGAATTGAACTTAGAGTTTCAAATTAACCTAACACCACCATGTCGGTCCGTATTATATTACATTATTTACCCATCCATCATTGTTTTTCTAACTCATTATAGCAGCTAGAGTCTATATCTACTTCATTTAGCTTAAGGCAGGAACCAGCCCTGGATACCCCAATACTTCAAAATGAACACACACATACCCACAATCCTTCACACAGGGACTATCTTATGTTGTTAGAATGCCACACAATCAAAAGACAATGTGCAATCTCCATACAGTTAGTGATCTGACCTAGGATTTGAACCCAATCCCCAGGTCTCTGGGGCAACAATGCTAGTTAGTGTGCCATTGTGCCTAATGATCCTATAAAACATGTAAATTGAATGACTATTTGCCTGTGTTAGTTAAAACAGTCCATTTACAATTCTTAACCTAGTCACAGACAGGTCTCTACTTCAGATTGGTTACTGAGAAATCCATCCATCCATCCATTTTCCAACCCGCTGAATCCGAACACAGGGTCACGGGGGTCTGCTGGAGCCAATCCCAGCCAACACAGGGCACAAGGAAGGAACCAATCCCGGGTAGGGCGCCAACCCACCGCAGGACACACACAAACACACCCACACACCAAGCACACACTAGGGCCAATTTAGAATTGCCAATCCACCTAACCTGCATATTATATGATTGTAAGGAGCTGAAGACTGTCCTGGCAGAACAGGACACACAGAGGAGAACCAACCTATGCAGTGGTATCTGTTCAACTCAGGAGGTGATTAAGCCCACACAATTCTGGTTAGAATTGCCAACCTAACCTGCACATCTTTGGCCTGTGAGAATAAACTGGATAATCCTGAGACAATCATGCAAGCTCTCTCCAGTCAGTAATCAGGACAAAGAATGAACACAGGTCTGCAGAGTTATGAGGCACCATTGTCAACGACAGCAGTGCTTTGCTTTTGATACACTTGAAAATGACTATCAACTTGAAACACAATTAGGGGTACTTATAGCATCTCTTCATACTTGAAATGATGGCAAGTAGTCAAAAATACCAAAATACATTTTTAATGAAAGAGTGGAACAGGGTTAAATACTTGTGCTTCACAGATCCACCATCTTTGAATCATCTGCTCTAATATTGTCCATGTTGAGCTTGCACATTCTCATTTTGTGTGTGTGGGTTTTTATCCTACAACTCCAAAGACCTGAGTGTGGGTGTACATGTGTGCCCACTCTGACCCACAACTGGTTTAGGAAACTTTCAGACACACACACTAATACATATATTGCCTGTGCCCATGCCCACGCTGGAATGTCAGCCGAAGAAAAAAAAAACAAGAAGTCCAAATAAAAATAGACGGATGTAAGACATATCCCGTGAACAGAAGTTTGTAAATGCAGTATGCGATTTTAATAAACTGCCATTTTGCTATGCTGGTGTATATACAGTATGTATGTGTGTGTGTGTGTATATATATATATATATATATATATATATATACAGTATATGTGCACACACGAGTATATATACAACTAAATACTGTATAAACTACATATGTATATATATATATATATATATATATATATATATATATATATATATATATATACATACACACACACACACTGTACTTAATTATACTATCTATACATGTTATATTAATATGTACAGTGCATCTGGAAAGCATTCACAGCGCATCACTTTTTCCACATTTTGTTATGTTACAGCCTTATTCCAAAATGGATTAAATTCATTTTTTTCCTCAGAATTCTACACACAACACCCCATAATGACAACATGAAAAAAGTTTACTTGAGGTTTTTGCAAATTTATTAAAAATAAAAAAACTGAGAAAGCACATGTACATAAGTATTCACAGCCTTTGCCGTGAAGCTCGAAATTGAGCTCAGGTGCATCCTGTTTCTCCTGATCATCCTTGAGATGTTTCTGCAGCTTGATTGGAGTCCACCTGTGGTAAATTCAGTTGGTAGGACATGATTTGGAAAGGCACACACCTGTCTATATAAGGTCCCACAGTTGACAGTTCATGTCAGAGCACAAACGAAGCATTAAGTCAAAGGAATTGTTTGTAGACCTCAGAGACAGGATTGTCTCGAGGCACAAATCTGGGGAAGGTTACAGAAAAATTTCTGCTGCTTTGAAGGTCCCAATGAGCACAGTGGCCTCCATCACCCGTAAGTGGAAGAAGTTCAAAACCACCAGGACTCTTCCTAGAGCTGGCCGGCCATCTAAACTGAGCGATCGGGGGAGAAGGGCCTTAGTCAGGGAGGTGACCAAGAACCCGATGGTCACTCTGTCAGAGCTCCAGAGGTCCTCTGTGGAGAAAGAAGAACCTTCCAGAAGGACAACCATCTCTGCAGCAATCCACCAATCAGGCCTATATGGTAGAGTGGCCAGACGGAAGCCACTCCTTAGTTAAAGGCACATGGCAGCCCTCCTGGAGTTTGCCAAAAGGCACCTGAAGGACTCTCAGACCATGAGAAAGAAAATTCTCTGGTCTGATGAGACAAAGATTGAACTCTTTGGTGTGAATGCCAGGTGTCACATTTGGAGAAAACCTGGCACCATCCCTACAGTGAAGCATTGTGGTGGCAGCATCATGCTGTGGGGATGTTTTTCAGCGGCAGGAACTGGGAGACTAGTCAGGATAAAGGGAAAGATGACTGCAGCAATGTACAGAGACATCCTGGATGAAAACCTGCTCCAGAGTGCTCTTGACCTCAGATTGGGTCAACGGTTCACCTTTCAGCAGGACAACGACCCTAAGCACACAGCCAAGATATCAAAGGAGTGGCTTCAGGACAACTCTGTGAATGTCTTTGAGTGGCTCAGCCAGAGCCCAGACTTGAATCCGATTGAACATCTCTGGAGAGATCTTAAAATGGCTGTGCACCGACGCTTCCCATCCAACCTGATGGAGCTTGAGAGGTGGTGCAAAGAGGAATGGGCGAAACTGGCCAAGGATAGGTGTGCCAAGCTTGTGGCATCATATTCAAAAAGACTTGAGGCTGTAATTGCTGCCAAAGGTGCATCGATAAAGTATTGAGCAAAGGCTGTGAATACTTAAGTACATGTGATTTCTCAGTTTTTTTTATTTTTAATAAATTTGCAAAAATCTCAAGTAAACTTTTTTCACGTCATTATGGGGTGTTGTGTGTAGAATTCTGAGGAAAAAAATGAATTTAATCCATTTTGGAATAAGGCTGTAAATTAACAAAAGGTGGAAAAAGTGATGTGTTGTGTATACTTTCTGGATGCACTGTATATATGTTCAACCTATTTTAACCTAGCTAGACTTTACTTGCACTTTTTTGATTTACACCAGCATATTTTATAAAACATTTAGTGTTCTTACACCAAGCACCAAACACAAGTCTCATCCCATTAGAAGGGAGAGAATCACTATGATAAACTCTGTACTGTGTGGTACATTAGAATTAAAGAGAGATGTATTAGAAACAAATGTCACATTCTCTGGTTCACCAATGCCATAAAACACACATTATAGAAACTCAAAAAATTCTGTGGCCAAATATAAGCTATTAGCTTTTATTACAAGAGTCGCTTATTCAACCAACCAATTAGCCCATGCAAACACTTGACAGGGTACAGTTACATTGGCAGGAAGACTAAATCGATACTTACTTTCCCTGAGATAATTGAGATGTGACAGTAAGACCTCAGCATTGTACCCTGAAGTGATTCTTAAAAAATCTTCCTTGTTCATTTTGCAAAGCTCTTTGCCATCCATGCTCTGAAGTAATGATGTGTCAATATCTAGTAAGCCATACTCTTTGATTGCCCATTCCAGCCATTGCCGTACATGGTCTTGCGACCAAAAACTGGGGTCTGAAATTAATAACAACAAAACAATATAAATGAATTATGACATTTATAATTTTATAATCTTCTTTTGTAACCCTAATCAGTTTATAAGTTTCTTCAATTTAATCAAAATTTAAATTTTATGTTTTCCCATTAAATGTCCATTTTATGATTACAGAATCAAACGTTTGCTATCAAGATAGTTTGATAAAATTTTAAATAATAAAACAGGTATTATTAACATTTAAATCAGGTACAATGTAATAAAAACATTATTATTACATTAATTTCATTTATGCAAAAGGAAAAACATCGTATTTTATTTTAAAACTTTGCAAAACATACACGTATTCATAGCTTCAAAAATTAGTATACTGTATCAAATTTAGCAACAAAACGGAACTTTAAAAAAACTGTCCCACGTATCCTGCACAATTTTCAAAGTATAAAATATTTCGTAATATAATACAGCCTTATAAAGAAAACGTAGCACGTTTTATATGAAGCGCCGATGTTTTCCAGAGTTTTGCAGACCCGGGGGGGAATCAAAGATAAAAAACTGCAGTGACGCCACGTTACCTCACCACTTCGGTTTAATTTTTTTCGGCTACCGCAGATTTCGTCTCAAAACGCTCACGTTTAGTTAATTGTCTGCCTACTGAAAACTGGCCCCATACGAGTGAATGTGAGTGTGTGCGTTGTGTGCGGAACTGGCGATTCTATTTTGGATTAAGCGGGTTTGATAATGAATGAAGCCATACATAAATTAAAGATGAAATGAATTACAACGACGACGCATATTCAGACGACAATTGGGCAAATTGCGTTAAGGTAAGCGGCAGCCTAGATCGTATGCAAATTTAGTATTTAGCAAATATTGAATAAAGCTCAATTTGAGCACAATGACTCATCTGAATGAGACATTGCATTAGTATTTTATGTAAAAACATTTTAAATTATACAACTCAGTTTATGGAAATAAAATATAAATATCCGTATTTTTATATTAAAACACATCGTTTTAACTTTTTAAATCTAAATTCTTTTTTACTGCACTATTACACTAGTAACACAAGCTCCGACACCAGGTGGTCATGTAATCCTTAACGTAAAACTCATCGAAAACAAGAAACGTTCTTATAAAGAAATAAATACTTACATACATACATACATAAGAACGAATACGTGCCCGTGTACGGAGAAACAGCCCCTAAGTTATAACGAAACAACGTCACCAGCTTAATAAAGTGTATCATAGTAGGCACACATCTCCGCACTCCGCCAGTAAGGCAGGGAGTGATGCAACCCAACTCACCTGCCGGTACGATAACGCGCCTCTCGTTCGTGGTCATGTTAGGTGGAGGGCCATTCTTCTCATCCATATAACTGCCGTAGCTCATCTGGCTCGCCTCCGCTGTGGAAACCAGTTTATTACATTTGCCGAGACTGCAGTCCACCGGGGACTCCCTGTAAAAGTTAGGAAAGAAGCACTCCGTCAATGAAGCTGAGAGAAAGAGGACACTGACAGGCGGTGACAGGAGAGGGTCAGAATATAACAGGCATGCCGTCACGTGAGGCAACGAATACTGTACCACAGTGCAACAACACGATACAATATAAGTTCCTAGCTCATACAAAATTAGATAACTATGCATATATAAGAAATCACAAATACTGCTAAACAACATTATTTTGAAGATTAAAAATCATGATAGACAGTGAAATTGTGCGATAGTAACCAACATATCATTTAAATTAGATGTTTTCACAATTCCTGACAGACACCAAACACCAAGGAATATAATTACAAAAACTACACATGATTAGTAACATGCACAAACACAATAGCATACATTTACCAATCAGAAGCAAGTGCAACAGGATTTTGCGAAAAGTAAATGATTGCAAAGCTGGTGAATACTGTAACTTTAGAGGCGCAGAAAGACCCTAAGCAGAGGGTTAAGGACCATCAGGTGTCAATCACGCAGGGGGTGGCATCGAGGTTCGTATTTAGCCACCGAGAGCTGAAAAGCACCGCCTTTTGTGTGGAAAGTGTGCGGATTTGAAAGTAGATGGAAGGTTAGCCGAATTAGCGAGTGCCAATTTGATAAGCCCGCTGTTTTGGTACGTCAGGCGACTTTTTTTTTCTCCCCTTTGCTGCAGTTATGTCATACTAACACCTGCACCTCTATTTGAAAATAAACAGGGACACCATCAGACAGGCTTGTAAAGTGAATTTGCAGAGAATGGCATTACATGAGGTGCTTAGATGGACAGACAGACAGACAGACAGACAGACAGACAGACAGACAGACAGACAGACAGACAGACAGATAGATAGATAGATAGATAGATAGATAGATAGATAGATAGATAGATAGATAGAATTTGTTTTGGGGGATTGCATTTCCACAGAAGACAATTAAATAAATATATACACACGTACACTATGGTCTGAACATACACCAGAATGCTTAAAAAGAAAGAAAATAAACAAAGAAAAATTTTCATGTGACTATGACAGTGAGACACTATAAATAAATAATGCCATCAGTATGAAGGTGGACCCATAGCGTTTCTTCACACACTTCTGCTGAATAATTCATAGGATGAAAGTTCTCAGTGTCAATGTGTCAGGTAGAGAGGGTGTGTAGCATTGTTCATAATGGCACTTCATTTTCTCCAGTACCTCCAGAGGTCTTTCAGAAAATATCAGAAAATAAACGTGTTCTAGGTTATTTCATTTTTCTGATTTCATAATCTGTTAGTCAAAAAAAAAAAAAGTCTAATCAAATATTTAGACGGTATAAACACAGATGTCTATTGAAACAAATGGAGGTTTGAATAAAGCCATGAATGTAGAAATGCATAAAGTGCAAGGTAAATAAATTGTACTAATTGTATTGAATTTTTAAGATCAAGGTATATTTGTATAATGCTTTATAGTTTAAATAAACTAATCTTTATTGAGTATAAAATATTTCACAGAGAATGCCATTACAATGCTTTACAAAGTACACATATATATAGAAGACACATTATCAGTTAATTTTGAATTTAGACAAATGTACTATCTATCTATCTATCTATCTATCTATCTATCTATCTATCTATCTATCTATCTATCTATCTATCTATCTATCTATCTATCTATCTATCTATCTATCTTTACAAGTTACTATGTGTTCAAAAGAACACAGTAATAAGTTTGCATTTTTGTTCATTTAAAATAGCTAAATGAATAAAATATATTTAATAATAAGGGTGACAAACTTGGGAATTCTGATCCATTGTAGTTTACAAGTCATTTTGTTTGCTTTTCATATTAAATTAAAAATTTAAACTATTCAGTAAAATATCTTGAGTGGCAGAACAAGAACAGAAACAAGACCTTTAAATGGATTACATTTTCCATTAGCAGTCAGATTTGACCAAGAATGAGATCCACAAACCAAAGAGTGAAATTAAGAATACTGATATCATTATGTAGTGATTATTTTGATTATTGTTGTAGTATATTGACTTAAATAAAGCATTCCATTTGACTATATTTCAAATGAAGATCAGGTCTGAAGGTGGTGAGCTGTAAGTGTATTTGAACCTGATGATATATAATCAGTGAATGGAAAATTAATCAGTTTTCATATTATTAGATGTCTTTTCCAAAATGCACTATCTCTTTTATTTATAATAATGTGTAGCTCATTCTGGATGCATTACTGAAACTGCTTGAGTGTTTACAAATCCATCTATCGTTTGCTTTTTATGAGGCTTTTTTGTGAAACTATTAAAAAATGACAAATGACTGCACTTTCAAATCAGCTGAAAAGAACAACTGCAAATTTCTACAAAAACATCGCTGCCCACATAAGGTGACATGAATAAGCCTCCTTATAATGGCAATTGTATTAGCTGACTGCCACGCAAATACTATCAAGAAGCAGGGTGAAACATTTTGAAACATTATCATCTACTTTTCCCTAGAATCTATTGAAAAATTTGCAATATTTAAATCCTAATTCAATGAAACCTTAAAGGATTCCTTAATAAGCAGCATATAATACACCAAATTCCTTCTCTATGACATCTGTCTAAAAGTAATTAATAGAGTCAAGTGTTCAGTTCAGTAGATATGAGTATGGATCTGTACTCACTGTATAATGAATTCAGTTTATAGTTTATAGTTCAGTTTATGTCATTTGAAAGTGTTTGTGTAAAGAATGGACTCGGTCTCATGACACAGTTGGCACCCATTTGTTTTAAATGGTTTAGTCAACTGCTATGAAACATTTGCTTAGGTAATTTCTTAGAAAAAAGGTGAATAATACTCTGTATATCTTTGACTATTACAAGTCATCATATTGATGCAATGTACTTGCTCCTCCATAGGCTTGAGTATATCATTGTGGTGCTATAAATGAAATTGTTTTTGCTTTGTCTTTTCTGTATATACAGTATGGTGAGGACTTTTATCATTCTAATGTCATGTCAAAAAGACAATTTTCCTTTGGGGATTAATACAGTGTACCACATACTAAAAAAATTCTGGACTCTCCCCACTAGCCCACCTACTGTCCACCACTATAATGTTATTATCATTAGTTAACTAAGTTCTCCAAGCTAGTTATTAATTGTCTCTGACTGGATGGCAACATCTTTCTACTTCTCTGTGTAATGGATATTGCTTGCAGTTTGCTAATGACACCCAGCTCTTCCACAGACCCCAACCTTTCTCAAGTTTGTTTGTTGTAATTTTGAAATATTTTGGTGAACCCTTATAATCCTATGAGTTATACTATACCTTTGGTGAAAATTCAGTGTTTTTGGCTTAATTTATATTTAATTTTACTTGAGCTACAACCTATACCAAAAACACTGGTGCAAAGAAGAAACAATCCATGAATAGAATGAAAAATCAACCAATCAATCAAACATTCAATCAATCAATCAATCATTGCATTTTCTGGCCTCTTTTCCATGATCAGAATCATTGTTAGCCTGTGAATATTCCAGTAACCCTGGGAGCAAGGTAGACACAAATTATAGATGGAGTCCCACTCCGCCAAAAGGCACACACACTGCCATACTCACTCATGCAGGAAGAATCTGAAATCGACAATTGACTGCTTCTTATGCAGTTAGGAAAAACTGAGTACCCATACAGATATAGAGACATGTGCAAAATAAATCAATCCATCAACCAATGGATCAGCCAGTATTTTATATAGTGCCTTTTAAAGCTTATACCTGAAGTAGGTGGTCAATCACATTAAAAAATATAGCATCAAATATATAGAATTAAATGAACAGCAGCAAATAAATGAAAGGGAATACAAAACACAAAATGATACCTAGAGCACTAATAGATTTTTGAAGGTGGAGAGAAGCATACTCAAGTACAAGAAGTTAAAGAAGTAAAATATAGATATGTAGAATATAAAACTAGAAAAGGGTACATGGTAAGAATAATGGACAGTATAACAGTACAGAATAAAGAAATGAATTATAGGAAGACCTTTCAAAGATCAAAATCAAAGTTAATATAGAATACATAGGGATAATGACTAAATCATCTCAGAGAATAACTGATACTGTTTTCAAAATGAAGATACAGTAAATAAAAAGGCAGGTTGTTTTCTGTGTTGGTTGCTCATTGCCGCATGCTTAAGCTGCCAATTTAATGCACAAAGATAGTAGGGTCTCGCTCGAAATTGAGAACTACTATAGTAATGTAAGTAGTATAACAATATCTTGCAAACTACAGACATGCTAGCCTCAAGTTCTCAAATAAGGTACTCTCCAAATGTCTACAGTGTTTATTAGATTTATAAAAATTTCAGCATAACGAGTGTGATACTGAACAGCTAAGCAATACAGCATGTAATACCACATTTCATATAAATTTAGCTTCACCTCCATCATCCCCAACCCATCAGTTCAGCTGCATTCTGACAAAATGTCTATGAAAATCACAAACAGAGTCAAGACATGATGCGATCAACATGACTGACAAGCTCAATATGTTTGCTGTTATATTATAGATCTAATTGCCATGCATAAGGGAGAGCCCAGATATCACATAAACAGAAAACAAATGCAGGGAATTTAGAAAGATACTTCATAAAACATGTCCAAATGGTTTATTATGTTTATTTGTTTTTGTAAGTTTCCTTTCAGGTAGATAGATAGATAGATAGATAGATAGATAGATAGATAGATAGATAGATAGATAGATAGATAGATAGATAGGCAGGCAGGCAGGCAGGCAGGCAGGCAGGCAGGCAGGCAGGCAGGCAGACAGACAGACAGACAGACAGACAGACAGACAGACAGACAGACAGACAGACAGATAGATAGATAGATAGATAGATAGATAGATAGATAGATAGATAGATAGATAGATAGATAGATAGATAGATAGATAGATAGATAGATAATGGCACATACTGCAACCCATTGTAAAATTACCTTGAGCAATTGATGTGATCATATTCTCTCTTCACGCTCACCCGGACTGATTGATTAATCCATTCTTGTTGAGGAGGTAAAGGGTTGATTTTATGGGGTTGCCCATAATCTGGTGTTCCTGAGGCAGTCATATCTGGCTTGGGTATTTGAGCAGCAGTGACGTATGGAGGCTCAAATAAGGATTGGTCGTCACTTACCACCGACAATGCCTCCTAAAAAAACAACATAAAATTGAGCATAAGAAGCAAAGTTTATTATTCTTAATCATCCTGATAAAACCCAATTTCTGATGCAGTGTACTTATCATGCACTATTTTACTTGCTAACCAAGATGATTACTGTTTATGAAGAACTAATTAAAGTCGTACATTAAGATACGTCCATCTTTATACTTGTTTTATTAAGTTCAAAGTGTAAGCATTATCTTAAAAATAATTGGATCCATAATAGAACTTTACTGGGTTGTCTGGTTCCTCGTAGAATCCTTTTTTGACAAAGAACAATTTAATTCTGGGGAGGGTCCTTGCATGTGAAATTGGTTCTTTAGACTTTGAAAAGGTTCCTAATGTATGAATTAAACAGAAATGTTTAATATATATTAGGATACTAATAGATGAAGAAAACATGAACTTAGTCTGTGTCATTGTCTGCAGCAGAAGTCCTTTTAAAATCATTAAACACATTGGTATTTCATAAATCTGCTATCATTTCTTCATGGCTAAATAAAGGTTCTTTCTGGAACCTTCATATAGGGGTAGGGGTTCTTTTGGAAACAGAAAATGGTTCCTCTAGACCAGTGTTTATCAATCCGAGTGCCTTGGAAATAATAGTGTAGTGCACCTGGGTCAGAACCCAAGAGAAACTGGCATAAAAAGCTGCTCTGCAATCACTATGTTTCAGAGACATCACTTAGAGAATTTTAGACGTGTCCCCTGGCTGCTAGAGTCCATCTGCTGGATGTGTGGTCACCACAGGGCTGGTGGATAGTGGGCATACAAGTTCCCTCTGAGACAGAGAGGGATGGGCAAAGGGACGAAGTAGCTGGGAGATGCCACCAAAGTGCTCACTAAGTGCCTTGTCTGCAAGTTCTGATCTTTGGAGATGCTTTTTTACTGGCTTCTCCGTCACTTTGGACTATTGAGCACATGTATGTGATATAATGTATTTGTGGTTAGTAAAATAGTGGTGTGCCTTGGGATGTTTTTGGTTACAAAAAGTGCACCACCAAATAAAAAAGGTTGGGAAACACTGCTATATAGCACTGCCGTGAAGAACCTTTTTAGCACATTTATTTTTAAGAGTGTACGGCCTTCTATATGTTATTAAAATTAATAAAATGTGTAACTTAAATCAGTATCATCTTTACTAGAAAATGTTCATAGAGCAAAAATAGACAATTCTACAGTAAATCCAATCCAAACTGCAAGAACTATGTAGCACAGATGTGCAGATATTTAGTGAAATATATTTATCATTATACAGCAATTTTATAAAAACTATAGCTTTTATTTACATAACAACAACAACAATTTATTTCTTGCATAGCCCAAAATCACACAAGAAATAACTAAGTGGACTTTAACAGGACCTGTTTTTTAACAGCCCCCCAGCCCGGACTCTCTAAGAAGACAAGAAAAACTCCAAAAAAAAAACTTTAAGGGGAAAAATGGAAGAATTATTGGGAAAGGCAA
This sequence comes from Erpetoichthys calabaricus, assembly GCF_900747795.2. Taxonomy (NCBI): domain Eukaryota; kingdom Metazoa; phylum Chordata; class Cladistia; order Polypteriformes; family Polypteridae; genus Erpetoichthys; species Erpetoichthys calabaricus. Next base: position 163,383,671 of record NC_041402.2, on the reverse strand, counting down.
TTCAGAATGAAACTCCCTTCCATGGAGTTTGGGCATGCAATGGGTGTCAAAAACTGGGGGAAATGCAACACACAAAAACAGAACACAAGTAATCCTCTTCACAGAGCTGGATGGCCATTCAGTCATTGGCACCTCAGAAATGCTTTCTGGTTTCCTCCCATAGCTTTTAAATATTTGGTTAGGTTAATACGTTACATAGCCTAACACTTTCAAACCTGCGGTGTAATGGAGGGCTAGTGCCTACTCTGGTATTACTGGGTACAAGGTGGGAAACAACTCTAGACAGGGAACCAGTCCATCACAGGGCCCACTCACACACATACACACACACACACAATTTAGACTTTCCAATTAACCCAACCTGAATATCTTTGGAGATGTGGGAGTACAAGGAGAAAAGGGGAAAACGTGCAGATTGCAAAAAACATCATGAGTGCACAATTCATACCTATTCTGCTGAATCGGTACGATGGCAGCCTAACACACTGCATCACAATGTTTCCTTCAGCTCACCTAGTGTATCTAAACTACAATGGTGAACATGTCTACCCAGAAAAGATTTCTGTGCTCAGCTAGCAATACATTCTAGGTGATGTTACTAGGATGCGCACTGATCTCTTGAGAAACAAAGAGAGCAGGTAAGAGTGGCTGAATTTAACTGCACTGGAAGGAATACCAAAAATCAATACCATCTTATTGTTTAGCCAGGCATCTTACTTGTGGCTAATTAAAGCAAAAATTCACACAGGTATTATAGTTCTAAGATTTTATTTTCAACATTCTCCTTTAATATTTGTTAAAGCACGGACTTTATAATGGTTTTAATTAATCAAGGTTAAAGTGTGCTGCCCAATCTTGATTTGCTATATTTCCTATATTGTCTAAAGTACGTTGAAGTTAAAAGTTAATCAATTAATACTCGATTGCAATAGCGTATAATCACTTGGAAAAATAAAATACAGAGAATTGGCAGTTTTGATTTCTTGTTGAAAGTAAAAATTGTCAAGGCGTATTAGATTTACCCCATTGGTTTTTCATTAATAAAAGAAAAATAATAAACTGTCTAAAGTGCTGATCCTATTCAAGGGGTAGGAGATGAGTGACCACGACATATTAACATAAAGGGGGTTATGTGCTGCCAGAACACACGCTGCCTTTCTGTCAATGCCCAAGTAAAATTAATGAAATTTTGGAAGTATTTTACAGAAATAAATCATGACCCATAATATTCGTTAGATACAAATTTCAAATCGATTAACATTAGAACTTACTTAGGGAAACTTCATTAAGTTAATGTTTAATTATGTTTTATAATTAAGGAGTATAAAACATCCACAAACACTCGTTCTCTCTTATAGAGCCAAAATTATTATAAAAAGTCATTAAAATTATACTAAGGATTCTCCTTAACGAACGTTATATGCCCTAACTGCGTTTACTGATAAATACTGGTAACGTCTTGGAATGACGAGAAAGGGTCAATCTGTCAATTTCTTCGTACCTTTTACAAAATGAATTATCAACGTAAGAGATGCTCAGTTTATCAGTATACTAAAGAAAGCTATGAACACTGGACTAACAATCAGAATATTTACAGTTTAAACGGTGCGGTCGTAATTTTTTCCCTTTTTTTTCTCGTATCCCTTGGACGAGACTTCTGAAAAATTATGAAATTCTTACACGGACAAAAACATTATCGCTCTTCGTAAAAATTTCAAGGGAAGAAATTCCCAGTACATTCTTAAAAATAAAAAAATCTTTGATGGCATTTTACGGTTGTTTGATTGTGTGGTTCCTCTTAAGACCATTGCTTGACAAAGCACCATGTCATTCTTGGAAGGGTTCTTTACCGATGAAGTTGGTTCTTTGTACTTTGAAAAACTTCCTAATACGTAAAAGAAACCTGAAATCTTTAATGTATGGGAGGCGATCTAGCACAACACTTACAGATTAAGAAAAAAAAAACGGGACTTGGCCTGTGTTATTGTGTGCAGGGTACCTTTAAAATCATAACCTTTGGTATGTCACAATTTGTTACCTCCTAGTCATGGCTGTTTATTGTATGGAGCCATATGGATCTAAATAAATAAATGTTCTTTCTGGAATCTTCATGTGGATGGGTCTTTTAGGATGGCATCGTTATAAAAAAACACTCTGGCACCTTATTTAAGAGTGGTACTACTATACTACTACTACTAATAATAATAAAAACAATAACAATTATAAAAATAATGCCATCTGGCACTTAAATATCAAAAACCGTATACTGTATAGGGACATTAGACAAAGCTTAATTGAGTAACAGAAACCCTGCTGAAAGCGTAAGTTTGATGTATTATTGCGCTGAAGCTTATTATTATTATTATTATTATTATTATTATTATTATTATTATTATTATTATTATTTTCATTACTACTACTACTACTACTACTACTACTACTACTACTAGAAGTGTTATAGTTTTTATTTTGTAGTTAAAAAAATGATTGAAAATGTTTAAGAATATCTAATTGGCAACTCCAACAGAACAAACTTAAGAGTATTATGTTTAAACTTTTATTTATTTTCAGCACATTACTGGAAACTCATTTTTTTTCTTGGCTATCCAGACAAATCTCTGGTCTACCATTTCCTCTAGTGGTGTATTGTAACTAAAAGCTCGTAGCTCTGTAAACCCATTTGAGAATTGTCTTCTACTCCCTGACTTTAAGGACCCCTTTCCTGCTAAGGACTTCATTAAAGGAAGATTGGGTTAGGCGTACTTTTCTGTTTATGGCGTCTTTCTAGGGATCTATATAGGGATTTCAAGAATCTCCAATAAGTAATTTTTTTACACTGAAAAGTCCCAAGATTGAGATTTTTGAAAGGTACTCAGTGGCTAAGGCTTTTGTTTCAGTAGTCTGCATTTACTGTTGAAGATTATTTCATGGAGTCTGCAAAACCACAGTATAACCCCAGACAATAAGTTCTGTTTTATGGGAAGGCAATAATAATAATAATAATAATCATAAAAAAACAGTAGGATAATAATGTACTTTCGAGTATTGCAAATAATATTGTTGGGATGAAAATTCCGTTTCCGTTTTAATCAATGAAACTTTGATCTGAACGTTCTTTCTAAGTACTGTACCACACAGCTATGTGGAATGCCAATTTAAAATACAGAGACCTGAACAAAGTAAAAAAAGTAATTAAAGAACATAAATACATTAATATCAAATAGCACTTATTAATTAAATACAAATGGAAAGAAAGCATCTTAATTGAGCTGTGCTAATCTGAAATTTCTAAATTGCCATTGTATGAAAATAATAACTGGTTTTACAAATATTGTTATTTTCTAAACCAAGAACTGGAGTTTATTTTTTATCTTGGTACCTTCGATTTGCAAAACTGACCAGGTAGCTAATGCTAATCGATTTAATTTATTTTTGATGAATCAGAGTAAGACGCTTACATTTTAACATTAATACGATGTAGCCTATTATAATAAGTTTTTTTTACAGATGCTTCTACACTTTATTAGTTAATTTTGAGTGGCATGCGATGTCGAAAACGTACATTAAAACAATTATCGACATAAAAACAGTATGCCACAAGTGACGATTGCACAAATGTCCCAACCTTCTAAATTGCATTGAGTCATTTTAGTCTCCTCTTAAGATGTTATGATAAATCGCTTAATTAAGTTAGGAATTCCTGTTTTATCGAATTTAAATTAAAAACCCACAATAAAGATGAATCTTTATTATTTTAAATCATCATGGAAAAGTCCCCAAAAAGGCTGCAATAGGAAACTACAAACAGCTATTACAAAATTACATTTTCAAAGAGTTTAGCACGTATACTGTCACTATCCGTTAATGCTCATTTTTATTACTCGTCTTGAATTTTCCAACATGAACTATTTTTCTAAATAATAATTTTGAGTGTAAAACATAAACCTTCTGCACTGTTTAAGTCGCTTATTGTTCCGAAATCCTTGAAACTCTGATCATATAAACACGTAATAAGAGTTTGAAATGAATCCTGTGGTCAGGAATATTACACTGTCAAACAACTTTCCCAGCTATTACTGACATGATGTGATATGAATAAGAAATTATTTACATTTGCACCACCTTTTATTATTTTTAAAATCTATTCTATTAATTTTCCATAGCCAAATATAAGTTAATCTTTATTTCCATGCTTAGGTTCATGTCTATTTGTATACCTCATTCTCGTTTAGACAACTGTAATACTCTCGCAAACAACGAATAATGCTTTAATAAAGACGAATATATAAATTAACGAAATGGCCGGCAAGCTGTGTGAGTAACTCTTATAGGACTGTACTGACTTTTATTCATCGATTGACTGGTGCCCGTGTTTGTGTTTTCTCTGTCTGATTTTACTTAAATATTAACCTAGGTAGTATTTTCGAAATACCAAAATATTTAAATCGAATACTTCTCATTCTCAGTCCTGTACCCTTGAATGCATAGGCATCACAAAAAGTAGTAAATATTTAATAATTGTGTTCATTTTTTTGGCTTAATACAGACAGTCTTCAATATCACTATACCTTCTGTTAAGTAAAATATACCTGGTTAGATATCCACAAAAAGAAATCAGAAAGACAGCTAAACGAAATGTGACAAAATTTACCGAACGACCTCCTCCAGTTTATGAAGTACAAACGCTTCAGTTTTAGCACAAGAACGCGGTCCAGGCAAACGCATTGCACTTGCGATGGGATGAAAGAGAGGCATCAATGGGAAACATTTGGGCCTTTGTTTAAAAAAGGATGAGGAAGCATGTCAGGAAACGAGATTGTGTTGAACAGGAAGGCTACTTCTCTTCTGATAAAGCTAAAACTCGAATGAACAACGTTTCGGTACAGTTTTAAGTCAATCAAGTCGCTGGCAATGTAGCAAACATCAGGAAGACAATGCAGAAAGAATGCGGCGAATGTGATGCATCCGGGAGGACGTTAAATGGAAAATGTTTGGCTTTTATATTAGTTTCTTCACATTTATAACTTCGTCCAATTCCGAACCGAGTAAGAGTTCACTGAAAAATCACACAATCGTGTATTGCATGGTTGCACAGAGAATGCTAAGAAGAACATTGTCATTACTAGAAAGCAGTCCCAGATTGTTGTACTAAAACAGAGTCAATTACATCTCACGATGATTTCAAAGGAGGAAATGTAATATCCTCATAAGAAAGAAAGAAAGAAAGAAAGAAAGAAAGAAAGAAAGAAAGAAAGAAAGAAAATTCTATTTAGCTCATGTACATCTGACCAATTTTGCATCATTATTTTCAGAGATGTGTAATTTATTATCAAAAATAAAAAATAATAATATGTATAATATCCACTGACTAATTCTTAACCATATCATTTACTGAGCGATTGTCACAAAAGATTTGCACTAAATCTGCTCATCCTGGGTGAGGTTATCAGAGTGACAAGACTATTCTTGACTATCAAGAATCAAGAAGAAAGCACCAAGCAGTGAGCAAGGAGTTGGTCATAAATCCATCGTCCCACCACACCCACAGCTCCTGTGGTTAGTAAGATTTTCACTCAGAATTGCATTATATTTTAAGTAAATAGTGAATTTATTTGTGGCGCAGTGGGTAGTGCTGCTGCCTCGCAGTTGGGGGACCTGGGTTTGCTTCCCGGGTCCTCCCTGCGTAGAGTTTGCATGTTCTCCCCGTGTCTGCGTGGGTTTCCTCCGGGCACTCCGGTTTCCTCCCACAGTCCAAAGACATGCAGGTTAGGTGGATTGGCAATTCTAAATTGGCCCTAGTGTGTGTTTGTGTGTGTCCTGAGGTGGGTTGGCACCCTGCCCGGGATTGGTTCCTGCCTTGTGCCCTGTGTTGGTTGGGATTGGCTCCATCAGACCCCCGTGACCCTGTGTTCAGATTCAGCGGGTTGGAAAATGGATGGATGGATGGATGGATGTTCTAAATAATACATTATGCAACAAAAAGCTCTTCTTTTACAGTTTTCCTGTTCTCATTACATATTCCACAGGTAGATCAATTAGTCTGCTGCTGCTGCTGCATTTTGTTTCACATAATGAGAAGCAAGTGTGGAAAAAAATGAAATCAGTTATAAATAATAGTCTTCACTAAGGAGGGAAATTAAAGAACTTGACAAGTGGAGAACTTTCTTGTGAACCATATCTACAGCAGGTCTTAGTCCTAAAGAAAAATAGAAGTAAAGAAAGGGAAGATGTCAGAAAATGCCAGTCACACTAGAATAGTGATGAACACAATCTTAATTTGATTGGAGTTCAGTTCAGTTTATTTCTAAATAGTGTCATTCCCCTTCATTATAAACAGGCTGCTCATGAGTAATAATGGAGTGCAGTGGATCGTTCAAATTATGAGCATATACTGATCCTTCAAGGTACCGTAAATTGCATTCTATTTAATGCTCTTTGTCAGCACACTCTCTGCTCAGCTTAGGTGTACCAGCATTTAGATACATGTTGGAAATGCTCACAATACCTATGCAAATACACGCAGATTATCATTTACAATAAAACACAAATTTAAAAAATCTATAAAATTTGGACCAAGATAAACCATTTTGGTTGATCATGAAGTGTGTCTTGTTTCACTGAACTAATGCTTTACTTTCCACCAGTTTGGCAACTTTCCCTTATTGCCAGGCCTGTTTGAACTCTGGACATATGATGTACATTTTTAGTGCCTGAACTCAATAAAGGAGAATTCAGCCATCCAACCATCCCTTCTCTTTTAAAGGTCACTCACTCCAGATCTAGGGTTGTGAGGTCAGGAGTCCACATGAGCAGCATGAGACACAAACCTGGAACTGAACTGGAATACACCCCAGTTTATTACAGAGTATTTACACTCACATACTTACAGTGGAAAAATCTAGAGCTACCAGTTATCTACATGGGTGGCAAAGTAAAGGAAGGAAGGAAACAAAGACAAGCCTTGCAGACATGAGGAGAGTGTGAAAATTTCACACAGGGGTGTTTAGGCTGAGATTTGAACCCAGTGTCCAGAACTTCAACTAACTAGCTAAACACGCAACAAAGCTATGGCTTCCTGTAAAATACATACTTGCAGTATTAGTTTATGCTTTTTACACTTCTAGAAAAGACATTATATGACTTAAAATGTGTCCTTTATGATAATGTGGTCTTGATGGCTATGTCAAGAAGCCTTCATTTATTAACGGATTGATTACACAGTCAAACAAATATGCATTTAAAAAGAAATAATTTTTCTAAACAAACCATTTTTTTCACATTTGGGAAAACACTGGCCTCCTTGTTTAATTGTAACAAGGGATGGTTGTTAACTTTTGGTTTAATGCAGACTGTGTTATTCTTAGCAAGACGTTTGGGACGGGGGTGGGGTTAGGGAGTATGGTGGGACAAGTGCCCTGTGAAGTTTATTTAAACAATGGTTTTCCTCATTTTAGACATTACATCTGACCCTAAATGGACTCTTGTGTAAAAAAACACAGCAAAGAGACACTTTGAGTATAATACCTCACTTCAAGTTTTGACATATTTCAAACATATTCAGGCACACTTTATAAGACTTTTTTGACATTTAAATTGGTCTAATAAAATATTTTTACTGCAGGAAAACCAGTTGTGAGATTTGTATGTAGTTTTTTTCTGTTATCAGGTTAAGGAAAAGCACAGTAGTGGGCACTACACCCCTAAAGTCCTGAGTTTAAATCCAAGGATGTCTATTTGTGGGATTCCTCCAGCTAGTTCAGTTGTGTCTTGCATCCCACAAATGTGCGAGTTACCGTGATTGGCAACTGTGAACCAGCCCTCTATGGCAGTGTGTGTGTGTGTGTGTGTGTGTGTGTGTGTGTGTGTGTGTGTGTGTGAGCCAGGGTGTGCCCTGCCCTGCCTAGTACTCGGTGCCAGCACAGCTCAGAGCTTTACTGTATTGAGTTCAGAAAATGAGTGAATGACTTACCGGGATTATAAATGCAAAAAGGTTTTTTGCATGAGTTAAAAGATTTTAATATATTTTTAAAAGAATATTTTTGACTAAGTTCAATTAATTTCTTAATTGTAGCTTAAGGTACAAAATTACTGTGTTTAAAAATAGACAGCATACAGTTTCAGAAAAATATATAGTAAAGGCACAATCTGTTGTTAGCTGAAGTTTCACTTTGACACTATAATGATACTTTAAATAATACTGTGGAGATTGCTCCACACACAGAAACATTGCAGTGTATGTATAATGACAACAAATTGACCCAATGCAGTTGTCCACATTAATGAAGCTCCATGGCTTCTCTTTAAGGTGGGCATTGTGGCATAGCACCATAAGGCACCAACCTTTAAACCATGAAATTGCATAACCTTTGGATAAAAACTTCAGAAAAAGTAGCGTGTCGTCCACAGGCACAAGTTGTCCTATATGTCCATCATAACACTGTTAAAAATAAAAGGGCCACAGCTGTTCTTTGGGCCAATGCCACAGCAGTACCATTTTGTATTCCTAAAAGAACCATCCATATAATGTTTCCAGAAAGAACATTTACTTAGTTAGATCCATAACAAGCTCCATAAATACATGATAAAAAAAAGTGTGAAACATCAATAGTTTCCTGATTTTAAAAGGACTCTCACTGCACACAATAACAGACTATGCATTCAGATTTTCTTAATCTGTCAGTTTCCTGGCATCCTATACTGTGCAATAAAGATTTTTGTTTAATCCACAAATTAGGGACCTTTACAAAGCCCAAGGACCCAACTTCTTAAGGAAGAAACTGATCTCAGAATGAAATGGTTCTTTATCAAGCATTAGAACTATGCAGCCCAGTACAATGCTATTTTAGAACCAATATTTTAAAGAGTGATTTCCATAAAAAGAAACTTTGGTAAGTATAATTTTTAATGATCACACCCCCGAGATTAGAGTTATTTACATAAATAATGATTCCTATTGGCGGCACGGTGGCGCAGTGGGTAGCGCTGCTGCCTCGCAGTTGGGAGATCTGGGGACCTGGGTTCGATTCCCGGGTCCTCCCTGCGTGGAGTTTGCATGTTCTCCCCGTGTCTGCGTGGGTTTCCTCCGGGCGCTCCGGTTTCCTCCCACATTCCAAAGACATGCAGGTTAGGTGGATTGGCGATTCTAAATTGGCCCTAGTGTGTGCTTGGTGTGTGGGTGTGTTTGTGTGTGTCCTGCGGTGGGTTGGCACCCTGCCCAGGATTGTTTCCTGCCTTGTGCCCTGTGTTGGCTGGGATTGGCTCCAGCAGACCCCCGTGACCCTGTGTTCGGATTCAGCGGGTTGGAAAATGGATGGATGGATGGATGGATGATTCATATTGCATACGCATCTTTTAATATAACATTTTCAATCCCAAATCCATTTAATCCAATTGAAGATTACAAAGAGCCGAGCCTATCCTGACTGCATTGGGCACAGCACCATAAAACAGCCATGGCAGAGCCCTCTCGTGTACACAGACCCAAACTGACACGCACACAGCGATGTATGCCGCAGGTAATTAACCTAACAGGCACGTCACTGAGAGTGTGGGAGGAAAAGCCGGGAGACCGTGAGGAAAATGCACATGGGGAGAACCGGCAAACTCCATAGAGACAGCTACCGGGCACGGGATAGGCAGGACACTAGTCAGTGAGGCGACAGCGCCACCCACATGTAGCTTCTAGAAATAAAATGTGCACCGGTAGAAGAGCTTACCGTAGAAAGACGCGAATTGCGGTCAATGAAGAAATGTAAATAGATTTAAGATAAATCAGACATTTGATTTCAGCGTCAAAAAAACAAAACTAAATAAACAAAATGCAATCGAACATTAGAAGGTTTAAGCGTTTTGACCCAGGAAGAATCAATTGATCTTGAATGTGAATGCATTATTTCATTAAATGAATAAGTGAATACCTTATGTATTCTTTTCCTACTCAAGCACTTTCAAAAGGGATTGCACAGAAGTACACACTGTTACCTCCCAGCAGAGGTCCAGCCTGCTTCATTGCCATATGGAGTTTGTGTTTTCTCTGAGTGTCTACGCGGGTGCTCCGGCTTCCCGTTGACCCTGCATTTGGCTAATTGGCAGCCGTAAAATGTTGCAGAGTGTTTGCATGAATGGTACCTTTGTGAAGGACCTTATCACCGTCCAGGTGGGATTCTTGTCTTGCACCTAATGTTTTCAGGAACGTCTCTGACTCTCTTCCATCATAAAAATGGATTGGGTCCATTCTTAAAAAATAAAAGTGCCAAAGTGGTTCGATGCTATACGGAGGGAACTATATGGTTCCCAAAATTAACCTTCCATATGAAGGGCCCAGAAAAAAAAAACCGTTACTTATTTGGAACCGTCATTCCATATACCCATGAATAAATGAAAACAGGTTAGTGAAATACCAATGGGTTCCTGATTTTAAAGGGACTTTGGGCGAGGTTCAAGTTTTCTTGATCAATTAGTACCCTGCTTGTTTATCCTTCCCTTCTTTAAAGATTTCTTTTATGCTAACATATTAAGAATTTTTTTAAAGCTCAAAGTATCAGTTTCACGTGCAAAGAACCCTTTTCGGAATGAAATGCTTCTTTGTCAAGCAACGGAACCGCACAACCCAGTAAAGTGCCATTAAAGAGCTATTGTTTTTAAGAGTGCAGGCAAAGTAAATGGACCAGTAGAATAGGTACATTTTACATCACTATGACCATTTTCGGGCGCTGTTAGTCCTTATTTAGTTTGGATCAAAACAACCCTTCAATGATTTAGAAACACTTAAAGATATGGCACTAATTTCGTAGTTTTTTTTTTTTATTTTCTTTTTAAACCGAATATTTGCGTCCGCGGGTGTGTTAATCCACGGAATGTCAAAAGTTAATGTCGCTAAAATGAAATGAACAAACTTCACTAAATCATGCAATGTTGAATATATTACTCGAACAACTAATGAAAGAGAGCTGAATTCTAGTAATTGTTTTTTAAAAATACAATTTATATGGATGTACCTATATGAATAATAAGAAGTCATCTGTAAAAATCATTTCCTCTTCCTAACCCACTCTGTCACCCCCCTCTCCACAGCACACGTATCACCACCACTGTTTTTACTTCAGACGTTGAATGTCTTTTGACTGATTTGAGAATGTTAACATATGCTAGAAAGATTTTGTGCATTTTAGATTATTCGGAATCCTACTTGACACTTTGCCACCAAAGCACAACTTAGCAGACCGTAAGAGTGCCCTTAGTCCAACCGATGTGCCACCATCCTCCGCTATGTCCCGTGTATTTGTAATGCTCACTTTTACTTGCAAGTCACAAACATTTCCTGGGCGCGCTGCCACCACAGTTGCGCAGCATCTTGAATTCAGCGCAAGTCTACGAGCTACACGCAACGCTTTTATTTATCGGTAAACAAAGCACATGATGGAACACATGTATTTACACAGATCCGAGACAACAGTTTCAGTTAACGCTTTTAAAAAGACTAAAGATCATATCATTTAACTGGTGCTTCTAAACTGAAAACTCATGCAGGTTCGCGAGTCCTTTATCCCCGCGTATTCTTTCGCATTGAACGTGCCTGCGGTAGAAAGGAAAAGGAAACTTAAAAAAAGAGGAAAAAATAAGGAAATCGGGTTACCGCTTTGGGTTTGGGGAATTGGGAAGTAACCACTGAAATATGTATAGCGCTTTAGAGACGCGGAAACAGAAAGGAGAATGTAAAAACAGACTGGAAAAAGACAGAGAGACAGCGCTCTCAATACTGCATACAGGACGCACCCCCAAACCAGAAAAAAAAGTATAGACAGCGTTACCTTAATCGTTCCGTCCATTTTGGGTAAATTCCTGCGGGCCCAAGGAATATCCCACACATGACACGCTACTGAATTATTTGTATTGCCTCCGATATGTGGCGAAGAGAAAGAGACAGTTAACCGGATGATTCTTTTTTTTCTAAATTTGGGAAGTGAAGTCACTGCTTCTGAGAAGGAAACTATGCGTGTGTCACTGTAGCCCTGCCTTCCAAAACTAAAAGCAGGATATTTGTCCCAAATAGATAAGAGGGAGAAACAATGGAACCCTTTTCCTCTACTAAGCCTTTTGGCTACTGTAGTTAAGAAAAATGAATAGTTGATTCACACTCACACACGATTATAAATAAAACTAGCTCTTTTATTCGAAATATTCCTTTCCAAAATATTTACACAACCACCTCATCACATCACCATAAATCTACTCGCTAAAACTGTTATTTCTAAAATTAACAAAACAAACCCCGAAGTTCATCGGCGTAGCTTCCTTTAGTTCTATTTTGTATCGTTTTTGTAATTCTAGTCTTCTTTCTGCTCTTCGCCGAGAATAATATGTAACAGTAAAGTCAGGACCTTTTGAAAATCCATCTGCAGCTCATTAATTTTTAATAAGCCATAAATCATTGCAGGAAAACAAAAGCATTACCTACATTCTGGAGTACATCACCATTAACATCTACAAAGTGGAGCACCAAGAGAATCCCAGCAGATCGCGACGTCTGCGTCACTTTTACCTGCCTTGAAAATGAAGTCTACAGGTTGTGTAGTCGTCACTGTGTAATATAACGGGCTATTCAGCTCCGATGTCTACAATTCCGACAAGCTAGCCTTTCAAAACTAAATATCTGCATACCATTTCACACAGGAAAAAAAATCTTTAAAAGCAAATTTAAAATGTAATAGTTTACCTTTTTTAAGGCAGGTATTGCCACTCTTAAAGCTAGGACCCTCCCCTTCGAATCCAAGTTTTGGTAAATCTTATATTAGAAAGCCAAATTTCTCAGCAAACACTTCATAAAAAAGACGGTCTCCTTTTTAAAGTTATATCTTGAAACTGAACTAAAATGAAGGTTATAGTAAAGCTGTAAAGTCTCAAGTGGAGAAACCTCTCTATCCCTCTACTCTGTCTTTCTCTCTCTCACTTTCTTTCACAGATGGCAGACATGGAGCCAAAAATGAACGTGAGCAAATCTGTACAGGACTCAGCCAAGGGAGGCTGACAGGGGGGTCGTGCTGTCTGCTCCAAACCTGGGGGTCTGAACACATACACCCCCCCCCCCCCACACACTCCACTGCCACCTCTCTCGACACACACACACACTCTCACTCACACAAACTGCACCACCCTTGAGGCTTCCACATCTGGATCCTGCTAGGGGTCATGGCGCCTTTTGCCTGGGGCCACTTCAGTGCAGACCAATTAAGCTGGACCCCCTTTAGTTAACTCTTTGGTTTCTTGAAATTGTCATTTTTTTCATGAATACATATTTTGTTAAGTAAAGTATGAGGAAAAGAAATCATAAAACATATCACTTTTTTCTTCTAAAATAACCAATCATCAGAAGAAACACACAATCACACAGATTAAATTCAATCCATCCATCCATCTTCCTAACCCGCTTATTCAGGGCAGGGTTGTAGGACATCTGGAGCCTATCCCAGCAATCATAGGACAGAAGGCAGGAACAACACTTGGACAGGGTGCCAGCCCATCTCAGGGCAAATACAAACACCCACATACACAGCTAGGGCCAATTTAGCAACTCAAATTCACCTCTCCTGCTTGTCTTTGGACTGGGAGTGGAACCGAAGCACCCAGAGACCATGCAAAACGTTATATACACTTAATTAACTTTATCTATTAATTTACTTGTATATCATAGCAGTTAGAAATATTCCTCTCATCAAAGGAATGATATAGCTCAAATGTCACATCAGGTTACCATACAGTTCTTCAAAACATAATTACACTGGTAATGTTATTTACAGGCCTTTTGTTGTTTACTGCAAAGATCACTTTGCTATTACTTTTTATATTATAAACTAATTACCATACAGTTCTTCAAAACATAATTACACTGGTAATGTTATTTACAGGCTTTCTGTTGTTTACTGCAAAGATCACTTTGCTATTACTTTTTATATTATAAACTAACCCCGTAAGGAATTTGATGGCTTAGGTGGAGACACAACGCTTGATGATGCAGTTGGACTGGGGCCACTGATATCCTGGTCATTCTTAATCTTGGCTACTTTGAGGTGGGGGGATATCAAGCAGACTGTAAAGCCAAGAAATTTGTAACCAAGTATACTGGCTCATACACTACTGCATTAACAGATTACGAATGTCAAAGCAAAGCAGTAATAGCAAGATATGACTTTGTCAAGCAAAATTCTTATTTAGCCAAATAAAAGCACACGATGAAGTCAGTGAAAAATACAAGGTTTGGAATGTGTAATTCATAAAATGAAAGCACAGAGCAGACCTGAGAGTAACCCAGAGGATTATAACTGTAACAAAACATTTTTGAAATGGCAGTAAACAAATGAAAGTTGGTTTATTATAAGGGACCACAAAACATCTGTGTTAAGGATGCATTCTGACAGCCAACAGTTAATTCATGCAATAAACTGAGAAGCCTAACCAGGCTTTTTAGACTATAAGTTTAAAATATGGCAGGTACCAAAAAGCAAGGCTTCTACATTAGCCCTATTTTTATTAACAAAACTGTAAAATATTAATTAAATGCATGCTGGCATGCTTTCAAAATACATTGTACAAGATAGGCAACTAGCAGTTTATGATAATTAACAAGAAATGACAAAACTCGTAAATACAGGAATATTCTCGTTTTTATTCTTGTGAGTGAATTAAAAACTAAGTACACACCACACACCCACCCACACACACACACACGCACGCACACACACCCACACACACATATATACTGTATATATTACTGTATATATAGTTAAATGGTTGCAGTTTTACATTTGTAATTATTTTCTCAATTGCAAAAAAATATGTAATACATACTGATATTAAAATAATGTTATGGCAGGCTGCAGTAAGGTGAAAAGGGTATCCTGAATGATAATGATGATGATGATGAAGAAGAAGGAAGCAGTTATTTCAAATGATACGGTTCAGGAGTTTTTATTACAGTTTTACTTGCCTATAAATAGTTGACATCTAGCTTTATGTATTCACATCACACCGCAACTGCACTGTTTTTTTAAGCCAACTATGAGTTGCACAATTTTAAAATATGTCCCCTTCAGATATTAAAACAAAAACCGATAAGAAGAGGTTTTGCATTGCTCAAGAAGTCTAGGTATTTAGAAATGTGGTGTCGTGACAAAGGTTTTTTCATCTAACCACAGATAACGTCCGTTTGATAAGGATCGGTACTTTTTCAGGCTCTATCTACATTTGGCTATAGCGTTCTACTAAGTCCCTAGTCTCACAGGGCAGAAAAAAAGAAGAAGAAGAAGAAGAAGAAAAAAAAAAAAAGCCAGAGCACAAACAGTGCAAGCTGAAAACTCAGACAGCAGCACACAGGCTCAAACTGTCTGGCCCCTTCCTTGAGGCCGTAATTAATTTGAGATTTATTTTTATTGGAGAACCCAAGTCTCGCCTGACCTTACCAAAACAAGACTGCAGCTAGACCATGGATTCGCTTGAATGAAGCAGAATATTTCTGTAAAACGTTTCTTGAGGCGTGCCTGCTTTCCATTCCCTCCTTTTATATCATTTTACATTTTTGAGTAAATGAGCACACACAGCATTTTTTAATCAACTCTCCATATTACTAAGCAACCGGTTCCTCGCATACTTATAACGTTATTGCATTAGGACAAGTTATCATAATAAATATAAACGGTATTTCCAAGTCATCAATTCTTTCTTTCTTTCTTTCTTTCTTTCTTTCTTTCTTTCTTTCTTTCTTTCTTTCTTTCTTTCAACACACGATTTTTGTCAACGTTATCAATTTGATTATTTCAGCTTCAAAAATGAGGGTAAAAAACGAAACACATTTTTTGGCAACATTATGTATTTTGGCCTATATTACTTTAACTGCTAAAACAAGTAAATACTGTAATATTTATTTGTTTATTGGACAATTTTCCAACCATCACATGAAATACCCAAGAACTGCTCTCCTATGCCGTTAATCAGAAATTTTGTTAGTACTCCAAAACAAGTGCAAAGAAAAAAAAAGGAAAAACAAACAAAAAAACACCTGCTTTAATACAAAGAAAGAAACCTAAATCATTATATTTCCTCTTTCTGAATAAATTAAATACCTAAAAAAACAAAACGAAACAAAAACATTAACGACGAGGATGCGTTCATCTGAAGTCCGCGCCCCAAATAATTTTATAAAGTAAGAAGTGGCCAAGCATTTTTAAGTCAGGAATGCGCTCATAGAGTTTTCGTTATTTTAAAGAACATTAAAAATGAAAAGACGTCAGCAATGAAATATTACACAGCGGCTGTATAGTGACACGGAAAAGTTACCATTTCTTTCTCTGCAGGAGATTACTTGTGATGTATTAAAATGATTTCCAATTAATCCAGTAATGTATACTTGTTAGTTTTATTCGATCATTTATTCATTAACAAAAAGGAGTACTGTATACAACTGGACAAAACTCCCACGATCAAAGCATTTATAAAAAGGAGCAAAACAAGTCTGCCTGGAGGTAATCAAAATGAACGTAAACTGTATCTGACAAACATATTGATAAAACTTTTCATTTATTTTATTTAAGAGAGGGAGAGATTTTTTTTTTTCTCTTCCACGCCGGCCTTGATTCGTAGACATCGGTTTTAACATAACCTTCAGGTGTTTATGGAATTTTATAACATCTTGAAGGTAAGATTATGTTTAAATGAGAAAAGGACCTTATAATCTTTTAATAAAAAAGTAAAATCCAGATCCCAGTCCCGCGCTTGTATTAATATGTTAGATTTTTAAGGTTATATTTTTCTTTGCAGTGTTATAATATTTCACTACGCATCCCAGGAATGGTCTCGTCTTTTCTAATTTTAGCAGATGCAGTACTCTTTAACCGTTCTAAAACGATCGTTTGGACATAAAGAGCAGGACCAGTTATTTTCAGTCTAGCGTGATGACACCGTTTCAATCACAAGCTTGTAATATTACACAAAACTCAGAGGCTATAAACTCTTAGGACAAACCAACCGTTAATTAATGGCTTGGCTACTACAGTGCTTTTTTTTTTGCTATGTAAATTAACAGAAGAAACTCGCCCTGGTTGCATGTGATTTGATGTACAGACTGTTTTAAAACGTGTAAGCCAGATGTCCGCCTCTTGGTTTGTTTACATTCTTTGGGACTGCGGTGAAAAAAAAAGTATGATGTCAAATATAATAGTGCGCTTAAGTAAACGAGAGGTTGCCTAACGTTACGCGATATGACGCACACTTTGTGGTAAATAGCTTTACTTACAGAAGATGAGCATACTTTGGTGAAGGTTTTTGTTTAAAGGTAGTACAAACATACCGGGACCGCTTAACGGTATATTACTAACCGCTGAGCCTGGATTGACGTGAAAAAAAGAACGAAAGTATAAACATACTCGTTTTGAATCAACCATCTTTCAGTCAATTTAATAATCTGTTACATAGTTCCTTTTAGAGTAGCAATTACTACTGGCGTGCACTACAGATGAAGAGAAGTCAGCGCCCTGTAAATACACAGAACACCACCCAGAGGAAACGAAATGAAAAAACACATGCAAGGAGACAGGTAATCTGGAACGGCGACCACCAGAAAATTGATCCTTAAACGTTTGTAGACAGCTTGGTCAGTTTCTGGAGGCTTCAGGAAACAGATGAGTCTTTATTTACATAAATAATGTGACTAAAGACCCCAGAAGAGGAACGGGGTGAATCTTATACCATATAATTACCAAACGGTGCCAATTTCTTGGTTCGTTTATAATTACGATGAACCGATTTTTTAAATCTTTCGAACGTTGCTATATGGGGTCCCTCATACAACCCCCCTACCAGAATACCCCAAATAAAGCTGAGATGCTTCATTGGAAAGAGAAGCTGGGAACCAATAAATGGCATGAATGAATTATTTGGAAAACATTATTTGTCTGTATCTCGGTTCTGCTTCCCCCTCGTTCCCATCACCAATTAAAGTATCCACTATTTTACTAAACACCAGTAGCGTCCGTTTTAAATGCACGAATATGAAATTGCTACTGCATCTACTAAATAAATATAAACACTAACGCTACTTCTGTTTATAATGAACAGTATAAACTGTAGTATTATACACTTTTTAAAACAATGATTCTATAATGGCGATTAACTATAGGTTGTCTGGTTCCTCATAGAACCATTGTTTGACAAAGAACTCCAAAGGGTCCTGTCGATTCTTTGGGCTATTAAAAGGCTCCAAATATGTGAATTAAATAGAAATCTTTAATTTATAACAGACTGCAAGGTATACGGATTAAGAAAACCTGAACTTAGCCTGAGTTATTATGGGCAGTAGGTGTCCTTTTAAAATCAGGAACCCATAGGTGTTGCAAATCGGTTATAATCTATTCATGGAACTTGTTACGGATGTAAAGACAAAATGGTTCTTTGTGGAACCTTCATATGGATGGTTCTTCCGGGAACCAAATACGGTTCCCCTATGGTATTACCCTAAAGAACCGCTTTGTCATCTTCTTTTTAAGAGTATCATCTATATTTTGAAGAACGTCTTCACATAGCAATTATTTAGTAAGAACATGCAGTTATGTAACCTGAACTCATCATCAACATCATGATCATGATCATCATCATCATGACCACTACCAATCTTACTCGTTTGGATGAATACTAATAGTTACAACTTTGCCCTGGAAAATAGCTGTCCAACATTGTTACTCCAAATTTGCTTCAACAACACTAAGCTGCTCTAGAACATCTGCATTACAAAGCAACTGATAGCAATAATTTCATTTGCGAACATTGTGGAAGGAAAGCTTCATAAATTGTGTTTCAACACTCATTTCATCTCATCATTTAAAAGTTCTTCTCCTGGAGTGATACTGTTAACGGCTATTAAGATAGTACTACATTTTACCACTTCAAATAATGAAATATAATGCATATTACTAATTGCATCTATTTGTTTCAATGATGGTTGCTTCGTATTACTTAACCAAAAAACAATAGACTGCTTTGTGCAGTTACTGTAACCACATTCTATACGTAAGAACTATGTGAATTTAGATTTACCTTAGATTCCAAAAGTAAATTGTAGACTTTCTGTGTCATTTTATAAATTTAGAATGTTTAATAAAAAATGTTGCTGTTGAAACTGACCACAAACAGCCTCAACACCTAATAATACATTTTTAATCAAGGTCCACAAGGTCAAACACACTAATTTGTTGAACACAGTATACCAATGAAGCGTTTAAATTCACACATTTAGCATGTATTGATCAGTACCCATCTTAACGTGTGGCTTGAAAATTTTTGGCACCTCTTACTTTTAACCCGTTAATTATGCTTATGGCGAGATCTCTTTAAATGATATCGTATTTGTTTCTGTTTAAGCCAATTAACGCAAGTACAGATTTTAAACCAATTAAGTTCCTTTTCCAGAGAAAACGCACAAGATAATGCGTTAACCAAGTGCGCAATGTCAATCCATCCCATAATTTACAAATAGGAAGACAGACTGTGAAACAATCATGTAGCCCGGTACTACAAAGAAGACAAAAGTGACTTAAGGCCTGTTCTTCTTCAATGACATTACCTGGTTATAGGGACGTTCTTGTCTTACCTTGACGTAAGACGACGTGTCGGGAACAGTCTGGAACATTTTCATTAGAAAAGAGGCCAGAAAAGATCACGCACAGTTCAAGGTGTAGGTCCTGAAAAACAGATTCATAAAATAAAATACACTGTAGATCACAAATTATTATAAAAAGTCTTTCAACTGAAAACAGCAGTGTTGTAAATTATATTTAAATTACGGAGTCTTAGCAAATTACTTTTATTCTTAAAAACAAATTCGCATTTAAATTAATGGAAATGCAGTTATTATTTCAGTTATAATAATCCTTACAAATTGTTAGGACCTCAAGAAACACGTTACAGCCCCGCGCGGCTCTTTATTAACAATTCAAGTTGCGTGACATTCTGGATTTTGAACTTGACTTTGACAGGTGCACCACAGGCATGGTGGCTCAAGAACATACGTAAGAAAAACATGCTGAAGACATTAGTTGTTGGTGCTGCCCTAAATTATAAATTAATTTATAAAGTGTGTGATGCTATCTTCTGGCTTCTCCGTGCAAAAGAAGAAGCGATAACTGTTTGAAATTTCCTGCTGGTCAATGGGGTAAGGACACTATAGCTTAAAACCGCTTTATTCAGAAAACGTTTCCTCGTGTAATACTTTGGGGTGAATTAAATAAGTTGACAGTTAAGAATTCTATGAAAGTAGCTGGGAGACAGTGAGAATGTATAATTATTATATTGTCTAAAATTTAAGTAAAACCTGGCACGTTTTTCGAAAATAAAGTTGCCAGAGTGGTTCTTCAGAGCGATGCTGTAGGGGAGCCATTTTTGGTTCCCAAAGTCCGATCCACATGAAAGTTCCAGAAAGAACCTTTATTTATTTAGAAACTTGAAAGGCTCTGTACAGTAAATAACCATGAATAGATGGTAACAGATGTGTGAAATACCAATGGCTCATGGTTTTAAAAGGACTCTCGCTGCATACCATAACACGGGCTAACTTCAGGTTTTTTTAATTTGTTAGTGTCTTGCTAGGTAGCTTACCATACATTAAAGATTTTTTCCCACATTTTAAAAAGTTTTTCAAAGTACAAAGAACCAACTTCATATGCAAAGAACCCATCCCAGAATTAAATGGTTATTGGTCAAGCAATAGCTCTATGAGGAATCCAACAAAAGAACCGCAAAATGTCATTAAAGAAACAGGATTGTACACTGTACATTGCCACACGTGTGAAACATTCATTGTGCAAGTACTAACATTATGTTGTTGTTTTCTTTTTTATTATTATTATTTTGATTGAGTAAAACTAGTCTCGACCGTATTATGTAACGTTATTTCACCTGATATATTTCCCAGTTTTTCGGAATTCACTTTATATTTTGTCAAATTAACGAACTTTACATGTTTAGTTTTCTCCGACCATTTGTTTCTACGCGAATAATAAAATGATCCAGTTGATAAAAAAAGACAAAAACAAAAAAACTTTTAAACAAAGAGGCAGCCTTAACTGGTAATCACCGACTCCTGAGGGAGCTTGAAATGGCGTTCTTTGGGTGAAAAATTCTCTGCTTTCATACCGCTAGCATCACTGTAACCGTTGCTGTCAAGGTGTTAACCATGGTGTAACCTTTCTTTCTTTCTTTCTTTCTTTCTTTCTTTCTTTCTTTCTTTCTTTCTTTCTTTCTTTCTTTCTTTCTTTCTTTCTTTCTTTCTTTCAAAGCAACGAGTCACTGGCGTTTTTTTATTGACACTTTTTCAATAGAATATGTTAGCCAAATTTCCCAAATGTAAATCAAGGGTGGCACAATTGTAAGCCGTAAACTGGGAATGAAACTAGATTTCCAAGCGCGGTAATCGCTAACTATGTGAAGTTTAAGCGACTTCCTCGTGTCCACATGACCAGTTCCATCTCATTTCCCACACACCTTGGGCTGATTGGCCCCAGGTAAGTATGCTACAAATGAAGGCAAGCTGTCTGGCGTTAAGTACTATTAATGCTTTGTTAACGTTAATATCAGGTTATTTTTTAGTTCAGTAGGCAAGATACCAGTATGCGGAAGACCTTGAAGCATCATTCTGTTTAAGAAGAGAGCTTGGCTGTACAATCGAGGATGATATGATTAAATGAAAAAACATAGGCTCGCTATCATCACCCATTCACTGCAACGTTTATCTATCACTTATGTTCAACATAAATAAATAAATACTAGACAGATAGATAGAATTATATATTTAGTATATTGTATGTCGTATTATATAATTAGTGTATAGTGTATTATACAGATCACCTTCCTGGTGCAATATGCCCTACAGAAAGAATGTAAAATTCACAAACTTATGGATTTCGCCTTAGAGTCATTTTTCCCAGGTCTTCTACGCTCTACATTCTCCGCCTCTCTGCTCACATGCATGGTCTCACAATCCCACTTTTCTAATTTCAGAAAACCCCTGCACATATTGAAACAGTTTTCTTCTTAATAAGTGCAGCGTATAACGTTTGGGGTGAAAGGGCAGACCAAGGATTGTATGTCTTTAGCCTCTGCTACAAGATGCAATTACCAAGCTGACTTACAAACATTGTATTTAACATTCCTTACAGTCAAAGATATTTAATATGAAATATATATATATATATATATATATATATATATATATATATATATATATATATATATATGTGTGTGTGTGTGTGTGTGTGTATGTGTGTGAAAATATTACTTGCATCTTGATATTTAAAAATCCAAAAGACGAATAATATTGTATTTGAAACGAACAATTTGAAATTGAGCATATTTTTAGCCATATTGCAACTGAATCATTTCATATTTTATATATTTTACTACTGTATACGTATTTTATGTGACCCGTAAAAAAACAATATTACGTAATTTCATTCTATTTTCTACAGAAAACATTCGGACAAAAATAAAATAAAACTATTCAAATATGACAAAGGTAACAGTCATTGGACAGTGAATTACATAACGTCTTATGAGACAGAACATTAAGTTCTGATATCCACACGACCAATACACACCAAGTCTGGACAGCGGTTCCTTACTCGATGTTGTAACCTAACCTTTAAATGGATTGTGTTTCTTCCGCCACAGTCACGCACGTGACTGACCTGGGGCGACTGCATACTGGTTTTCACGAACCGGTAGAGGATGAAGAGAAAAGGGGAGGGGCAGGTGTAAGGGCGGTAAGGCGGTGGGGGATGTCAAATTAGAAACACATGGGATCGAGTAACAATTTTCGAATATACTAACACATATATAAGCAGAAGGCAGAGTCAAGTTTGAAACATGAATTCAAGCTTCACAGCTAGCACGTTTTAAATGCACTTCTACTGTAAGTATTATATTAGGATAAAAATATTATTACTTAATATGTCAGAAAATTAACTTTTAAACAAGAAAAAGTTATTTACTGAAATAACAAAAAAAAAAAGAAAAGAAAAATCAGTGGTGATTCTACTACATATACAATTTTTATAGGGTGCGTCTGTAAAAGTCTTGGAATTTCACCCCGCAGCGTACCTCAACTTTATGCTTGACATTATTCAGTAGAAATACAGACACAACCGTTAAAATATTGCAGACTGTCAAATCTGTTAATGTATAACCATGGGGATAATGAACATCTGCTTAAAAAAATTAAACAAGGTATTCACTTTGCCAAGTCAACAGGTAATGTTCAAAAGTAAAGATTGCGATTCATTCTTCTAGATACTCGCGCATAATTATCTATGCCAACATTCGTCAATGCGACAATTGAACCCATCGATTTATTGAACCTGCCGAATACAATTTTAAAGTTGCGGGGCCATTCTTTGCAACCACAAGAATGAGGCAGAAAGCAATAGGTTGAAGGGTATCTGAACACCAAGAAGAGTAACTTTCAGATAGCATTTTCAGCTAAAGTTTGGGTATCACTTCGTAATCCTGAAAAGATAGAATAAAATGGGTAAAGTATGCTTTAGGTTAATTACAAGATGCATTTAATAGAGTGGAGGGGGGCGAAGTAGATTTTAACGGGCAATGCCTCTCGGGGAACTGACAGGAGACGGAACTTAAACACTGAGATACAGTGTGATGCAGTGTCTATTTTTTTTACCAAATATGATTGATATCTATTTTAATTTATAGTTTGCCATATTTATTCTCATTGACCAGAAAGCTGTTATTGCAAAAAATTGTTTTGAGTATGATAAACTAATGTTCATACCGTTTCTGGTATATTAAAAAATATTATCATTTTCCTCCGAATTTAAGATAAGCTACACAGTAACACTCTAAAAATTAATTATTATTTTTCGCCGAAGAAATTAAGAAAAACAGAGATGCTTTCCTTTAGAAACACAGAATAAACTTCTGTATCAGCAGATTATTTAAAATAAAATCAGCTCGAACGAATCACATCTTTAAGGTAAATTGGGTCTTGTAATACGTACAGTTCTCATCAATCATGAATACGATTTAAAATATAATAGAAATCGTTTGCAGTATCATAATTATACACGTAAATATGCGCTCTGTTTTTCGTATGAAGGCGCTATATGATTTCTATGAACTTACACCCAGCTAGCGCATACCACGAGCGTGTCTTCTTACAATCTCCCTGTATTTTTCACATCGAATCTCCAAACAATAAAGGTTATATTACTGCAGATAGTTGCCGAGGTGTTAATTGGTGATTCTATACTTGATCCTTCAGTTGTAGACGGCCTCTTCTGCCAGTGATTCCCTGTGGTCGTACAGTATTGTAACAGGACTTCCCAGTGATGTCCACAGAGCCATGCCAGTGATAACTCAACAAATACAAGATGAACAAAACTACAAGGCTCTCGTTACGTTCAGTAATTTTTCCTGCTGTTTCTGCTAGACTAGTAACAATTTAAATATGGTCCAGACATTCGAGAAATGATCGTTAAAAAAAATCTGCAGAGAAGGGGTGTTACTCACCTTTTAAGGCTGGAGAGTTAGGCGAAGGGGGTCGTACTAATTTGCCCAGTTTCCGGAATTAAACTACCGGTAACAATAAAAAGTGGTCTTTATCTTGATTTTCTGAACATTGATTTTGACGCTTTCTCGCCTTTTCTCGATTTTGATGTAAAAAATGCAAGACAAGAGCGGAGTGTACATCAGTAGGAATGGCTCCCCGATGCCGAAGCTGAACCACTAAAAAGGTAGCGACGATCCTCCACCCACTCCTTCATACCACCCATTCTCCTGTCTTCTAGGAGGGAGTCGGAGTCCCGCAAGTCAAGTGATCCGTGAAACAAAAGGAAATTTAGAATAAATGGGAACAGAACCGTAAAAAAAGGAAAACCAGCTCCACGCGCCCCTCCCCGTTTTTATAGCAAATAACTGACCGAGGTTCCCTTTTAATATCTGCACTTCCCACCCATGTCCAAAAGCTGGAAAACTTAAGATTTGTGGAAGTCTTTTACACTACAAAGGTAATGCCCGGTAAAACACCTGCTCTTTAATGGTATATGTATTTTTTTTCGAAACAAAGAATCTGCGACTTCACTTACCTGGCGTAAAGCTGATTTTAAAGTTATATTTTGACAAGATGGATTAGCCCAACCAACCAATAAATTTAAAATATTAAACACAGTAATACATTTTAAAGATAAATACGCGATTGTTAACGACATACCTTTTGTTGATAACTGGTAACTGCGACTTAGAGGAGCAAAAGAACTCGTCAAACAGCTGCAATCAATTATTACACAGAAAAGCCTTCCTCACATGTACTTAATGGGAGTGAACATGTACTGTATATACGTACGGTAAGACTGCCCTTCACCGAAAACCGGGAAAATTTCTCCTTTAATACACATACAATTAGTAGTGAATAATAATAATAATAATAATAATAATAATAATAATAAGAAGAAGAAGAAGAAGAAGAAGAAGAAGAAGACGCGCAAAAGCTAAAATGGTATTCTTTGAGCAATGCAAGAATAACGATAATATTCATATATCAGTTGATTCATATGCAGATTTTAAGTAAAATAGCATGAAAACACGTCAGTTTTGAAAATCCTTATTTACATCTTATATTTGCATAAGCACGGTATGTAGCCAACATTTTCTTTCTTTCTTTCTTTCTTTCTTTCTTTCTTTCTTTCTTTCTTTCTTTCTTTCTTTCTTTCTTTCTTTCTTTCTTTCTTTCTTTGTGAAAACAACTTTTGACACATGGATGGGTTCCTAATTTTCATTTAAAAAAGTCGTGCTTTCCTGACAGCGACACGCGTCACTTTTGAGCCTCTTGCCCTTTCTGTTTAACTGCACCCACTCAGTCCACTGACTCGATTTCCTTCTTTCTTATCTTTCCCCATCACACTTCCAGGCTCCTTCTCCCCATATGGCTCCGTCTAAAACACCTTATCAGCGTTTTGCCTACAGTTCTCCATTTTTTCTGTTCCTTTGCTATAATTATTGTTATTTTAATGATTATTGCACTTTTATGTTGGAAAATAATGCAAAAATAAGGTGCTAAGTAACGGAAACAAGAATTAAATATTAGCTCTTAACTTGAAAAAAAAAACATCAATAAGTAAAGTTTAGAGGAACCTTCATGCAAGATGCAGTCATGGCATAGGAAGTGAAATAAGATAACAAATGCCATATTTCTAAACTTTTTTCAGTTCTAGCCTTGGAAGCTGGCACCAGACTGTATTGTTCCAACTGAGTTGTTAAATGTAAACTATTTCCTGTCTCTTGTCACTCTTCTTGCTTTATTATTATGGTACTTTTACCTACTTTTAACATGCCAGGTTGTGAATTCAATACATTATTACCATTTAAAAATTTGTTATTACATTATGGCTTAATAGATGCAAGGTAGGACAATGCACTGGAAGGAACACTTAATGCTGTAGAACTCATTGAGACCCTCATACAAGACGAAATGGAGGCTGATCAACATCACAAGTCAAGTTGGCATTAAATGTATATGCTAGCGACAACTCCATAATCCCTGACCACACATGGTCTAGCACAAACAAACTACTTGTCATGTTGTTGAGCCCTCTGATTTTTTTACCACTTATTCGTTTTAAAATAAAAAATAATTTCAAATTAACGGGAGTATGGAGTACATTTATCTTATGACTCTTTACATTCCTCAATTATAGCAGCCATTGAAGATGAAATCAATATTTTGCCATTTTAGTTACAGGGAAGGGCATGATTATTATTCTTGCAAATGATACAGGTTATTTACAAAATTAAAAAAATGTCAGTCTTCTTGTTGTTCACTCAGATGGACATGCCACCCTCCAGATTTCAATTAAAGTTCCTCCAGGTTGCCATTAAGCTTCTGTATCACTGGAGTCTGCTCCAGTCAGATCTGACATCTTATCATCTCATGAAGTGGACGGTCTTGCAGTAGATGCTTTGTTGTCTGGCTGTCCATTTTGCACGGACTATGGTCTAACTGAATCATAAATTAAAGGAGTTGGTCAAAGAACTCAGTTTAATGAAGAAACTACTTTAAGCTACTAGTAGCTTCAGACCGGAAATCAAAATCTGCTGCTGTCATCAAAAATATAACAACAATTTGTGCAAAATATAACAACAATTTGTCAACATGGCAATTTTCATGCAAACATGACATAAATATCTTGCCCTTTTCGAATAATCTTTGAGTTGCCTTTTCCATAAATACTCTTTTTTGTAAAGAATATTTACACAAATAAAGTATGATCATCTAATTATCCTACGTGACAGTAAAATGTAAACTTATCACATGCCCTTCCAGTCAACCTTATTTTCTAAATCTATAGTCCATTGCAGGGTCATGGAGTCCCTGTTCTTACTCTGCAGCAATGAAACACAGTCCCATATCATCCACACCCCCATGTTAATTTGGAAATGGTAATTACCCAAATATGCACAACTTGGAAACAACATAAGAAAAGTATTTAAACTGCACACAGACATTGGCTGTAATCCAATGAGGGGCTCTGAATTTGGAAGGTGACATCATAAATTACCTGACAGATTCCTGCCCCAATCACACTGCAATTCAGTTAAATTTCATTCTTGTCTATGGGCTGATTTCATCTGTGGCTGTATAAGATATGTGCTGCAATATAATTATTTACTACACTGGTGATTTTGTCCTGAAGCAGCAGGTTATATATATTCATATCAGTAAGAATCCATCCTGGATTTAGTCAAGTCAATTACAGAAGAGAGTCACATCCAGTATTAACAGCAAATCTAATGGTTTCTGGACCATGGTTGAAATTAGAGTACCAAGAGAGAACTTCACGCAAAGGGGTACAATGGGGTGAAACAATAAAAACATATAAATGGACTTAATACTAAAAATGAAGCTTGAGAGCTTCACTGGAAATCACAAGATAATCAGCTAAATCAGATCCATCCTGTGACTCTCCACTATGACACTTGAGCTTCTTGATAGTGTATAAATAAATACTTTTGTGTAACATTACATGTGTTCAGCCTGCCATCACTCACTATTTTCAATTTAAAGTTCTCAATAGAGAAAGTAATACCATCTGTCTTATAAAAATACAGTATATTATAATCTATTATCACTTGGTTGGCTTAGTGGAGCACTGTGTTTCACAGCTTCAGAGGAAGGTGTTCAAAATTCTGTCCATTCCTAATATTTTAATTTTTTCTGGTACTCATATTCTCTGCGTTTCAAGAACTAGTAGAGTAGATGACTAATTTTTTTCTGAAATTATCCCAATATGAGTAATGTGCCCAACAACTGACTGGCACCCTGTCCTGAGGCCTGATGCCAGCATGCTGACACTCTTCAAAATAATGGATCTTTAATGGTACTATATGGTTCTTTACTGGGCTGTGTGATTTCTCACAGAACTATTGCTTGACCAAGAACCATTTCATTCTGGGGAGGGTTCTTTGCAAATGATTTGATTTGATTAGATTAGGGTAGATAAACTTTATCTGATGGGGAAATTCAAATGTATGCAGCAGCAGAAACATAAAAACAAGAATACAGATTCTCAAGACAGATAATACATGCAATCAATTAATCAAACAAACAAATAAGTAAGTAATTAAATAAACTTAGCAAGTACAAGGTATGGTTGGAAGCTTTGAATTGCCGGATACAGTAGCAGTGGGTAGAAGAGACCACCAGGAGCACTTCTTAGCACACCATGGTGGAATGAGGCTGTGGCTAAAAGTGTTCCAAAAGTGCATGTCCTAGAGAGGATGGAGGGGATTTTTCATGATGACATCCAATTTTGCCATCAACCACTTTTCCACAACAACTTCCAGCGTGTCCACGGTTTGCCGTGTCATGGAGCAAGCTTTCTTGATAAATATTCAGGCATTGTTCTTCTTTTAAGCTTAGGTGTGGGTTTGAAAATGACTGACTGTTTCAGTAGAAGAATTCAGAGGTAAACATCACATTGGCCACTATGGATTGGTAGAACATTTCCAGAAGCTTGAGATGAAGCTGGTTATTTGTTCTTTGAAGACCTTTCTAAATGAAATGTTTAATGTATGGTAAGCTACCTAGCAGGACAATAACAGATTAAGAAAACCTGGACTTATCCTCTTATGCTGTGCAACAAGAGTCCTTTTAAATTCATGTATACTTCGCAAATCTGTTACCATCTATTCTTGGTTATTTACTGTATTGAGTCTATCATGGATCTTAATAAATAAAGATTCTTTGTGGAAGCTTTGTGTGGATGGATCTTTTTTGGAACCAGAAGTAGTTCCCCTACGGCATCCCTCTGAAGAACCGCTCTGGCACCTTTATTTTCAAGAGTGCACCCTGCAATAAACAAGATTTAAATAGAAGGGAGGATGGATGAATGGGTGAATTCAACATTTCCCATTGCTTATTCACATTTACAGTACATGTTGTGGATTTATTAGCTCTAATAACTAGTGAAATCTGTTGTTTTTGAAGTTGGATAGATTTTTTACAGACCGTTATACAATGCTGATATAGTAAAATGAATCATTTAGAGGTATACTTATTATTAGAAAAAGTCCTATTGCCATAGATTTCATTAAGCTTTATAAAAGTTGTCAGCTTTGCACATAATTATGGAGATTGGTTTTGTCATAATGGTTTCATCCAGCCCTTCTTGTGTGGGTCCTTAAAGACTGAATACTGAACAGAGGCTTCTGTGGTGTGAAGTAGCTAAAGCTCCCTCTGGTTTCACTCCCGGAGCACATACATGCAGTTAGATAGATTTCAAATATTATTCTCACAGATTGCAAATTAATTTTCTGTTGTAAATTGTCCTGTATGAGTGAGAGTTCCTTGCCACTGTCGTTTGTCTGTAGCACTGTTAATCACTTACAGATACTGTATGTCCCTCGGCTCCTATTTGGAAAAGTGGATTTTAAATTAACGGATGAATCACTTTTTGGATTAAACATCGTTTGTATAAGCATTAAGTCACTGGACAAGAGCATGCATCCTTTTAGAACGTGTCTAGTCAAATTCCACGTGGAAATCAGAAGTATTGGGTGCAAAGCAACAAGCCGCCTGGCAAACTCAAAAATAACGGCGTCAGAGTGGCTCTTCCGAGGGGACAAGAGATCCATCCTCAAGAGAGTTCTACAAAGAACCATGATTTACTTGGATCCATAACAGGTTCCACAAGTAGCCACGAACATATGGTAGCATTTGTGAAATGCCAGTAGGTTTGTATTTTTAAAGAACTTCCCAAAATAAAACGGTTCTTTGTCAAGCAAAGGTTCACCACACAAGCCATTGAAGCGCCATTAAAGAACCATCTTATGAGTGTCGGCGGGGTGAACACCGTATCAAGGAAACCTCATAGTTTTAAACCCCAATAAACAGAAAGTTTAAGTATTTAAGCTGCTGGCGAAGAGCACGCTGAAGACATTAGATAGCCACAGAGAAACGTGCAGTTCTTCAGTCTGGGAATCCTACAAGGTCCCCAGGAGCGCTGCGGCTGAGGCGCTTAACAATGAGTCACCTATATGAGAATCGACGAAGTGGAACTTAATACGATATGCGGCTTCAATATCCCCAATAGTCCAGTTTAACAAAACAGTATATGGGGCTATCGATAGCACGTATATTAGCCAAAATCATTACAGTTCTTAACCTATCGAAACTCAAGATCTTTTTATTTAAAAAAAACCACATTTACTTAAGGAGAACATTTACGTAAACTCTGCTTGCATACTCAAATTCACGCAACAAATTGTATACTCTGCTCAAATCAGCTGGGCTGATACTGCGAAAACATATTTTAACAAAAACAACTTAATTATTTACACCTGGTTTTACATTCATGCATTTCCTACAACCTAAATTACAAAAAAAAAACATTTTTTTTCAGTGTGCCTTAATAATGAAATTTCAATCTGAGGAGGAATTTTATATTTAGTATTGAAGAGTCTTTCAAAATAGAAAAGTATACTGCTTAGGAAAACGTCCACCTTTACAGCGACCGTGTGTTGCCAAATCGAAAACATTTTTTCTCTTTGAATGCAAAGTTTGAAGAGTAGAATTTCTTATCGCTTCGCGAGTGACACCAACAGGGTGTGAAGTAGTGTTAATAGGATCTCAGGCAGTTGATCATTTTGATAAGCACGCCATCTAACCATCTAATATACAGTAGATCAGGAGGAACTGTGTTGAGCAACAGTTCCCTCGTAGCCTATCTAGTCAAGCGTCCGATTTTTTTAGGAAACTACTACGTCAATAGATAAACACATACCTGATTTGTGTGCCTGTGTTTATTTTCGTCAGCATTTTTAATTAAAATGAATCCTAAATGAGAATTTAATTTCGAACTGATTTAATTGAGTTGCTTCGTTTTCAGTCTTAGTTAACTGTTTACTCGTTTTTCAAGAAAAGTATTTATTCGACATCCACCCCTGCAAAACTGTAAGGTGCTATGAAGAAGTTAAGCACGACTTTGATTCCAACCCTTTAATCTTACTCCACTTGACATTGTCGGGTTGAAGACAAAAACGCGAGTAAATCCTAGGAGGACATACACACAGAAGAACATGCACATTCCGCACAGAAGGCAATCAATGCGACGTGGAGAGGATACGAAGCTCTGTTATGAAAGAGTGGCTGTCTGCCCTTTACTGTCTTCTTTTGACACAACGTGTCATAAGCCGCTTATTCCGGACCAGGGTCGCGGGGGCCTGTGGAGCTTATTCCAGCTAGCATAGGGCAGGAACAAACCCTGGACAGAGCGCCAGTACATCACAGAGCGAACACACACACCGATCAGAAGCTAACCATGCATGTCTTTGAACATTGGGAGGAAATCGAAGCATCCCAGAGGAGTGCAACCGAAGAACTCGGGGGGAACGCGCCAACTACACACAGGGAGGTCTCGGCACTTGGACCCTTGTCTCCGCGTGCCGCCCCTCTTCTTTTATCTGAAAGCATATACTTTTTAAATCCTGTTGTTATTTGGTCTGTGTAAATGTTTTGGGTAATGGCTCACAGTTTCTCGATTGTAATTTGATCGAGCCACTTTTAGATTATATTAGATTTTTCAGGTAAAGAAGACAGAAGTTTTGAGGTAAGGTTTTTTAGCCAACATCGTAAGCAAATGTTAAATTTACAGTAAAAAAAAAACCCGTAAAAAATAAGGTGACAATATCTTTATGTCTACACACACTAATCATGCGGTGCTGGAGAATGGCGACCTGTTGATGTGCACATACCAAGCAAGACTTTCACTGTACTCCGTGGCGGTGACAATAATGACCCTATCACTCAGAGAACGGTTCTTTAATGGCACTTTACTGGGTTGTGTGGTTTCTCGTAGAACCATTATTTGACAAAGAACCATTTAATTCCAGGAATGGTTCTCTGTATATGAAATCGGTTATTTAGGCTTTGAAACGGTCCCAAAATATGTGGACAAAACTGAAATCTTTGGTGTGTAATATGAGGATTAGCAGAACGCTGACAGATCAAGAAAAAATAACTTAGCCAGTGTTATTGTATGCAACAATAATCCTTCTAAAATCGTGAACCCATGTATTTCAGAAATCTCTTACAATCCATCCATGGTTATTTAGGAAACATGTTCCGGGTTTACATAAATAAAGGTTCTTTCTGGAACCTTCCTGTGAATGGTTCTTTTGGAAACCAAACAATATTTAACTAAATGGCATCATTTTGAAGAACCACTGACACCTTAATACAAGCCTAAACAAAGGATAAGACATCTCTGGAGAGCACACATGCACAGGACATGGGCATCTAGGTGGGCTGAACAGATTTGGGACGGGGGAGCCACAGAGCCTTGCCCATTGGCAGGTGGGTAACAAAGATGCCACAACGTAACCGCGTCATAAAAGAACAAGGCAGCAAATCAAAGCTCGTGTGGAAAGCTGCCGAGGCGACTTCTTAAAAAGAACGTTTCATTGCAATATCGGCCTCGTTTTTTCCATTTGAGATTCTTAAAAATCGGTAGACAAACATCGTACAATGTGCTTTAAAGATGTGATGCGGAAGTAAGTTTTTATTTTTATTTTATTTTATTACAGGAAGAAACAGTGACAAATTTATTTTTGTGAGTAAAGTGGCACAATAACACTGGCCGATTGAAGAGTTAATGATATGAAGGGCACAGCGGCGGGGTGAAGAAATGATTTGTTTCTACATTTTAAAAGCGTAAACCAGTTTGTGTATTCAAATAATAACTCCACGCTCCCGTTTACTCATTTAAATATGGGTGACATGCGAATCGATCCTGCATCTTCTAGCTGTTAAAAATAACGGATGAGGGCTAGATCAGTCTAAATAGCCTATTGGATGTAACCTAACACTGTCCGGTTATTATTTAAGGAATTTGTGATAAATAGATACATACAGTAAATAAGGATAGCTTCGTCATTTTAAAACATAGACAATAAGACTGAAGTCAGCCTGTTGTCTTAGTCTGTTTCTAAATGAGCTGATACCGCATGGTGGGAAATGATTAATTTTTAAAGGCAATTTATCTATTTTGTTACAGTTGGCATATACCCGCTTAATCCGTTTACAGATAAGGTGGACGGAGCCCATCCTGGCACCATCGTGCGGAACATTTTTCATAATCGGTATTTAAATTGTAAGATTTTTATTTTATTGTATTTTTCTCAATTAACCTTTAGCAAAACAAAACATTCTTATGCATAATCCATATCCAAGGCAGGAGCATGAATGGAAATACAGTATAAGAAATCAGCAACACATTTTGATTACTAAAATTGCTCAATTATAGTAAGGACTACTGTGTAAAGGAAACAGGTGTTTTTCAAGATCCGTGACCTTTAAAATTGGATTACAATGTGATAATCCAGTAAGTGAAAAGCTAGCTAGCCTGATGAGTCCTCCATAGGCAACAAAATCTGTCAATCTAAACTGCAGATAAATATTAAACAGTGATATTATACTAAAAGGAAAAAGTGAAAAAGTTTAACTTATTACACATTTTAATAATGCATTAAGTAGAAAGGTATATTATGCATTATATATCTTGAAAACTCCTTCCCTTCCTTTAAGTGTTATTAGGATTTTAAAGTAAACCCAGCCACAGGGGATGCACAAACCATTGTGGAGGGTTATGTCAGTAAGGGCATCCAGTGTAAAGTTTTCCCAAATCAATATGTGGACAACAATACAAATTTCCATGCCAGATCGGTCGAGCCTCGGGTTCACAACGACCGCCACCATTACTGTTATCCAACAGGGTGCTAGCGGAAATTGGGTTACTGTTGGCCGAAGAAGAAGAAGAAGAGGGGGGAGACGTGTCTGGAGGCAGGAGGAGAGGAGGAAGGTAAAGAGAGTGGAACTGAGGGTATAGGAACATTGAGTGTTGGCAGTATGACTGGTAAGGGGAGAGAGTTAGCAGATATGATGGAGAGAAGGAAGGTTGTTATGTTGTGCGTGCAATAGACTAAATGGAAGGGGAGTAAGGCCAGGTGGATCGGAGGTGGATTCAAATTGTTCTATCTTGGTGTGGATAGGAGGAGAAATGGAGTAGGGGTTATTCTGAAGGAACAGTATGTTAAGAGTGTTTTGGAGGTGAAAAGAGTGTCAGACAGAGTAATGATTATGAAACTGGAAATTGGAGGTTTGATGATGAATTTTGTTAGTGCATATGCCCTGCAAGTTGGGTGTGCAATGGATGAGAAAGAAGATTTCAGGAGTGAGTTGGATGAAATGATGAACAGTGTACCCAAGGTTACAGAAAGTGGTGATTGGAGCAGGTTTAAATGGACATGTTGGTGAAAGGAACAGAGGAGACAAAGAGGTGATGGGTAAGTATGGTGTCAAGGAGAGGAATGAAGAAGGTCAGAGGATACTGGACTTTGCCAAAAGGATGAACATGGTTGAATACGTATTTTAAGAAGAGGGAGGAACATAGGGTTACGTACAAGAGTGGAGGAAGATGTACACAGGTAGATTACATCCTATGCAGAAGAGTCATTCTGAAGGAGATGGAAGTCTGCAAAGCAGTGGCAGGGGAAAGTGTAGTTAAGCAGCATAGGATGGTGGTCTGTAGGATGACGTTGAAGATCAAGAAGAGGAAGAGACTGAGGGCAGAGCCAAGGATCAAATGGTGGAAGTTGAAAAAGGAAGACTGCAAGGTTGAATTTAGGGAGAAGGTGAAACAGGCACTGGGTGGTAGTGAAGAATTACCAGACAGTTGAGAAACTACAGCAGATGTAGTAAGGGTGACAGCAAGAAGGGTGCTCGGCGTGACATCTGGACAGAGGAAGGAGGAAAAGTAAACCTGGTGGTGGAATGGGGAAGTATAGGAGAGTATACAGAGGAAGAGGATGGCAAAGAAGAAGTGGAACAGTCAGAGTACAATGAGATAAGGTGCAAGGAGAAGAGAGAGGTGGTGAAGGCTAATGAAAAGGCGTATCATGAGTTGTATTAGAGGCTGGACACTAAAGAGGGAGAAAAGGACCTGTACCGATTGGCTAGACAGAGGGAGTGAACTGGGAAACATGTGCAGCAGGTTAGGGTGATAAAGGATAAAGATGGAAACGTACTCACAAGCGAGGAGAGTGTTTTGAGCAGATGGAAAGAGTACTTTGAGAGGCTGATGAATGAAGAGAACGAGAGAGAGAAGAGGTTGGATGATGTGGAGATACTGAATCAGGAAGTGCAACGGATTAGCAAGGAGGAAGTGAGGACAGCTATGAAGAGGATGAAGAATGGAAAAGCTGTTGGTCCAGATGACATACCTGCGGAAGCATGGATGTGTTTAGGAGAGATGGCAGTGGAGTTTTTAACCAGATTGTTTAATGGAACCTTTGAAAGTGTACTGTTGCCAATATTTAAGAATAAGGGGGATTTGCAGGACTGCAGTAACTACAGGGGAATAAAATTGATGAGCCACAGCATGAAGTTATGGGAAAGAGTAGTGGAAACAAGGTTAAGAAGTGAGGTGTTGATTAGTGAGCAGCTGTATGGTTTCATGCCAAGAAAGAGCACAACAGATGCAATGTTTGCTCTGAGGGTGTTGATGGAAAAGTTTAGAGAAGGCAAGAAGGAGTTGTATTGCGTCTTTGTGGACCTGGAGAAAGCATATAATAGGGTGCTTCGAGAGGAGTTGTGGTATTGTATGAGGAAGTCGGGAGTGGCAGAGAAGTATGTAAGAGTTGTACAGGATATTAACGAGGGAAGTGTGACCGTGGTGGGGTCTGTGTAGGAGTGACAGATGCATTCAAGGTGGAGGTGGGATTACATCAGGGATCGGCTCTAAGCCCTTTCTTATTTGCAATGGTGATGGACAGGTTGACAGACAAGATTAGACAGGAGTCCCCATGGACTATGTTTACTGATGACATTGTGATCTGTAGCGATAGTAGGGAACAGGGTGAGGAGACCCTAGAGAGGTGGAGATATGCTCTAGAGAGGAGAGGAATGAAGGTCTGTAGGAACAAGACAGAATACATGTGTGTTAATGAGAGGGAGGTCAGTGGAATGGTGAGAATGCAAGGATTAGAGTTGGAGAAGTTGGATGAGTTTAAATACTTGGGATAAACAGTACAGAGTAATGGGGATTGTGGAAGTGAGGTGAAAAAGAGAGTGCAGGAAGGGTGGAATGGGTGGAGAAGAGTGTCAGGAATAATTTGTGACAGATGGATATCAGCAAGAGTGAAAGGGAAGGTCTACAGTGAGACCAGCTATGTTATATGTGTTGGAGACGGTGGCACTGACCAGTAAGCAGGAGACAGAGATGGAGGTAAAAGATTTTAGATGGTAAGATTTGCACTGGGTGTGACAAGGATGGACAGGATGAGAAGTGAGTACATTAGAGGGTCAGCTCAAGTTGGATGGTTGGGAGACAAAGTCAGAAAGGCGAGATTGCGTTGGTTTGGACATGTGCAGAGGAGAGATGCTGGGTATATTGGGAGAAGGATGCTAAGGACAGAGCTTCCAGGGAAGAGGAAAAGAGGAAGGCCTAAGAGAAGGTTTATGGATGTGGTGAGAGAGGACATGCAGGTGATGAGTGTGACAGAGCAAGATGCAGAAGAAAGAAAGATATGGAAGAAGATGATCTGCTCTGGCAACCCCTAACGGGAGAAGCCAAAAGAAGAAGAAGGCTTTTAAACTACAGTTTATTTCTTTTAATGCTTGCTGTCTTCATTCAATTTCTATCTATCTATCTTTCTGAAATTATTAGGAACACCTGGTTATTCACACAATTATCTAATCAGCCAATCATGTGGCAGCAGCACAAGCCATAAAATCATCTCAAATGGGAAAAAAGTGATCTCTTTGACTGCATTTATGACATAATTGTTTGCCCCAGACAGGCTGGTTTGAGTATTTTTGTAACTGCTGATCACCTCGGATTTTCACTAACAAATGTCTCTAGCATTTATTTCAGAATAGTGTGTAAGCAAGAAACATCCAGCGTGTGACAGTTTTGCAGATGGAAATGCATTGTTGATGAGAGAGGTCAAAGGAGAATGGCCAGACTGGTTTAGGCTGACAAAAAGACTACTGTAACTTAGATCACCACTCTGTATAACTATTGTGAGCAGAAAAACATCTCAAAATTCAGCAAACACCAAACTTGTCTGTCAAATTATGAAAACTGAACACTTTTAGACTAACATAACTTGATGTGACGCATATCCATTACTGCTGAGGCACACAGACATTATGATCAGAATTTGGCACCAACAAATTGTATCTGTACACCTAACATACCTTGTGTCAACAGTGGTGTAATGGTGTGGGGAATGATAACAAGGCTCTATCAAAACTCACCGGCCGCTTTATTAGGTAAACCTGTTCAACTTCTTGTTAACACAAATATCCATCCATCCATCCATTTTCCAACCCGCTGAATCTGAACACAGGGTCACGGGGGTCTGCTGGAGCCAATCCCAGCCAACACAGGGCACAAGGCAGGGAACCAATCCTGGGCAGGGTGCCAACCCACCGCAGGACACACACAAACACACCCACACACCAAGCACACACTAGGGCCAATTTAGAATCGCCAATCCACCTAACCTGCATGTCTTTGGACTGTGGGAGGAAACTGGAGCGCCCGGAGGAAACCCACGCAGACACGGGGAGAACATGCAAACTCCACGCAGGGAGGACCCGGGAAGCGAACCCGGGTCCCCAGGTCTCCCAACTGCGAGGCTAGCAGCACTACCCACTGCGCCACCGTGCCGCCCCACTGTTTACACATAAAGTGAAAAACATTTTTTTTTTCAAATGTGTAGAAGACAGCAATGTATTCAGACCAGACTAGTCTGACTAGAAGTGTGTGAAGAACTGGAAAATTTTACTAAGCCTGTGTATTCTGCAAGTTCCCAATTTGGCATATTTGGCATTTCTGCGATTTTCATTGCATGTCCCAGACAGCCTGCCTGAAGTGTCTTTTTAGCATTATTTGAAAAGTAGGTGGAGGTACTTCTGCCATTGCTCTCCTGTAACTGAGGAGATTGTGCAAGTTGAGATTTCAGTGAGTGGTGTGCTCTCTGCTATTTTACCCATACTTGTAACTTATCAAGATGGAGTGTTTTTGGATTACCTCGCCTTGGCTGTTGTCTTCATAGGTGGACAACGCATCATGGTTGATGTATTCCTGAGATACATATTGATTAAAGTTTTACACTTTGCACTATGTGCCTTTGATTAATTGACTACAGGTGATAGCTTGATGGCATTTTCTGTAGTCATCTAATGCATAAAATATGCTATCTAATTCTCTTTGGTGTAAAATATACCTTAATATAATACAGTATGTAGACAATATCAACTGTAAAATAAATAAGAGAGAGACAACCTGAAGAGAGAGGGAGGTAACAGCCTGGTATCTCCATTTAATGATGGCATTTGATAAACAACTTAAAGTAAGTAACATGCAAGGGAGCTAAACTGCTGGGATCAAAGCTAAAAGTCCTCAAAGAGAGAAGAGTGCTTTTGAGTCAGAGCTAGTTCTTCCTCAGGTGCAGGTCTTAAATTGAAAGCTTTGAGGTTTTATAACAGCCTTTTGGAAGGGACATATCGAAAGTGAGGTCACTTTTCTTCCAGCTGGTATTCCTCTGAGCTGTGGACACAAAAGGAGATTGTGTTTCTGATAGCACCTCTCTTGACTCAGGGTGAAATTGCTTACCTGACCAGGGCCTTAAAATAGCATGTGCTTTACATGAGATGTTAGTTTCTCAAGATCCAGAAATGGATACATTGTAATGACAAAGAAATATATAACAAAGTCTGCAAGGAAAAATATTGTTGTATATGAAATACCAAACTTGTGATTTAAAGTATGAAATCTGCTTGTGTTAAGTGATGTTATTTGTTCTTTTCTTGGGTTTTATTTATGCATTTGCAGATTATATTTGTCTTATTGAAATTTCATCTACAAGTAAACTGTTTCTGGTCTTTCATTACTGTAAACAGAAGAAGTTTAATTTAATGTAAGTAAGAACTATTCATATGTCTTCACTGACCACAATGCAAGGCCTCTCTGGGAAAATACAACTTCCAAATATCCTAATTGTGTTTGTATAATTTTAACTAGCTCCACTTTTTAATTCCTATCTTGCAATACTTTTGTAAGTCTTGTGTTATGAATTGCATTATCACAATACTAGCTGTATTAGCTGTCTAAGATGATTGAAATCTAAGTAACCAACTTGGACCTTAACATTGATGTTTGCAGTTCTCCACCTATTGGAATGTATTTTATGAATCTCTTCTTTTTCTTTCAGCTACTCCTGTTGTCCATATCTTCCTGCCCTCTGCATCTTGCTCTGTCCTCTCTCACCACATCTATAAACCTTCTCTTAGGCCTTCCTTTTTTCCTCTTTCCTGGCAACTCTATCTTTAACATCCTTCTCCCAAAGTACCCAGCATCTCTCCTCTGCACATGTCCAAACCAACACAATCTCGCCTCTCTGACTGTCTCCCAACTGTCCAATCTGAGCCGGCCCTCTAATGTACTGATTTCTCATCCTGTCCATCCTCATCACAGCCAGTGCAAATCTTAGCATCTTTAACTCTGCCACCCCCAGCTCTGTCTCCTGCTTTCTGGTCAGTGCCACTGTCTCTAACCATATAACATAGCTAGTTTCACTACCGTCCTGTAGACCTTCCCTTTCACTCTTGCTGATATCTGTCTGTCACAAATTACTCCTGACACACTTCTCTACCCATTCCACCCTGCCTGCACTCTCTTTTTCACCTCTCTTCCACAATCCCCATTACTCTGTACTGTTGATCCCAAGTATTTAAATTCATCCACCTTCGCCAACTGTACTCCCTGCGTCCTCACCATTCCACTGACCTCCCTCTCATTTACACACATGTATTCTGTCTTGTTCCTACTGACCTTCATTCCTCTCCTCTCTAGAGCATATCTCCACCTCTCCAGGGTCTCCTCAACCTGCTCCCTACTCTCACTACAGATCACAATGTCATCAGCAAACATCATAGTCCACACGGACTCCTGTCTAATCTCGTCTGTTAACCTGTCCATCGCCATTGCAAATAAGAAAGGACTCAGAGCCGATCCCTGATGTAATCCCACCTCCACTTTGATGCATTGCATTTACCATTCTAACAGATGGTGCTACAAATGTTTGTGGTGTGCCATGTGTTACAATGATAAAAGCATTGCATTTTATTACTAGAAATGTTTGTTGTACAAAGTTGTTTTAAAATTAAGTTAAAGAACACAATAAAATAACAAAACATCTAGTCAAAAAACAGAAAATTCAATCATAATTTTTGAGGGCAATGCAAAAAACTCAGCACTCAGTCCCCATACAAGTGTTTGTTTATAATGAAATAAATAGCAAATAATATAAATAGGTTCAACACCGGCCCAGCGTAATTACTTAGAATTGTATAAACAAATTCTTGCCAAATTCTGAAGAAAATGTCAACTAATCTTCCAAAATAGAACTAGACTTTTTTCAGTTTGTGTTAATATAAATTATTGCTTTCCCATGAATTATAAAAGGTGGGTTAGGATTCTTCCATCTGATCAAAACACATCTTCATTTTAAGTAATGTGACATGGAATATCATAACAGATCTTTCACAATACCCTTGTATCCCATCTGGTATTATTCAAATATTGATATAAAAGCATTCTGCTCTGATTTTAGATTCAAAGGCATACAAAATATTCTGCTCAAAATGTTTTGAGTGTGGAGCATTCTCATAAAATGTGACCTACTGATGGAGGCACTTGATGACATTCCTCTTAGGTTGGATCAGGCCCTGGATACATTTTAGGCAATTGTTGATAAGATATATTTGAATTATGAGAAATTTGTAACTATGCTTTGACATGCTTGGTACATCTTGAACTAGTGAGTACACTCACTAGCCACTTTATTAAGTACACCGACTAGTACTCTATCTTCAACATATAACGTGGACCAGATCTAACTATGCAACTTTTAATGCAATGCAAAGCAATAATTGCATAATTAGATCTGGACCATCATGTATAGGTTCAACAAGGTATTGAAAACATTCCTTAAGGATTTTTGTTCATACAATTTTCATAGATTTATTGGCCTCACATTCATGCTGTGAACCTCCCATTTCACCTCATCCCAAGAGTGCTCTGTTAGATTGGAATCTAGGAATTTTGCAGGCCATTGCAGAAAATTTCATGTCATGTTTGTGGAACTAGGTTGAGATGATGCAATCCTTGTGACATGTTCCATTATTTTGCTGGAAGTAGCTATTTGATAAAAGGTTAGACTGTGGGCAACAAGAGAAACACATGGTCAAAAACAATACTTAAACATTCAAATGACCCTTAGTGTAATTAGCATTGCAAGGTTTGATATGTGCCAATAATACATTCCCCACACCATTACAGCACCACCTACAGACTGAATCCTTGATATAAGACAGGATTGATACATG
This sequence comes from Erpetoichthys calabaricus, assembly GCF_900747795.2. NCBI lineage: Eukaryota > Metazoa > Chordata > Cladistia > Polypteriformes > Polypteridae > Erpetoichthys > Erpetoichthys calabaricus. Next base: position 163,341,673 of record NC_041402.2, on the reverse strand, counting down.
TATACATGTATTCATGTTGTTTTCTCTATGCTCTGACTCTACCATCTACATGTCACAGCAGAAACTGAGATTTGTCAGATGAGACTACATTTCAATATCTTAATATATCTATTTTTCATGATCTCATGAGCCATGTGACCTCATTATCCCTCTTCTTAGGTGCAAGTAGTTGAACCTGTTACTCATCTTCTGCTGTTATACCCTTCTGCTGTTATGTCCTTCTGCCATTATGCCCTTCTGCAAACCACTATTGTAAAGAACTGAAATGAGTGTCTGTGGTCTCTCTGTTAGCTTGTGTGAGCTTGGCCATTCTCTCTCTCTCTAGGCTGTAGTATATGAATAGAAGGTAGATATTTTGTGAAATGTTATAATCACTACGTCTGACACTAACAATCATACCACAATTAATTTTTGGTCAAACAGCACTAAACATTTTGGGCAATGCTGCATGCTGTATATACAGTATTATATTGTTGGGCCATGATTGGCTGTTAATGCTAAAAAGCAGGTGTACTTACTGTAATAAAGTTGCCACTTAGTGTCTTTTGTGAAAAGCCAAATTACATACCTGTTTATGGAACAATCCCTTTCCCATTGTTCCTTAAGATCACCAAGAGGTAAGATCCTTGAAATTTTTTCATATATTCTGGAGGTTACTGCCTGGATAGTCATCCAAACTAGCTAGTATCTTTCAGGGATAGTCAGAGATAAAAGCTGAGGGGAGGTTGCATAGGTTGTCTTTGAGAAAAGCTTCTCATGTGTAAAAAGAAAAGAAAGAGTATTGCCAGAAGAAGGATGTAAATATATGATCAACATGGAGCTCTCTAAATTTTATGATGATTTCCATAGGATGAGTATAATGAGGCTGAAGAACCCTGAAATAACTATTATCATGTATAGCGGTTGAGGATTAGAGCTTCTCCATCCTAAAATACGTCCTCCATTGCTTCCATACATTTGAAGTACTGTTCATTTTTTTATTTTTCATGTATACAGAGAAATAAGTAACATTGCAAACCAGCCTAAGAAGTTTTGCTGTGTTTATTACTTTAATGGGTATCCATATTTCTTGTAAAAACTTGACCTACACAAAAAAAAGATAAAGTACGGTGAAAAGAGTTTATTTAATGTATGCATCAAGTGTGCAAATGTGAAGATTGAATTATGTTCATTGCTAGACTGTGCAATTTGCAAAAACGTGTAGTTTGGGTGAGGATGTACTGTACATGGGTTTGAAGACAGTGTGATATTTTCGTTCAGTTTTGAGAAAAAGACTAGCTGTGTTTTTGAATTTGTGCTTCTAGTTTTGAGTGAGGCATACTTTCAGGAAATGTATGCAGACAATTGAGAAGAACTCTAGTAAATGGCAAACCACTACCTTAGTGGTATGTTGACATTGATCCATTTTGAACTAAAGCATGTTTGAAACACATAAAGCTCTATTATTTGGCAATCATCAATTAATCTTGTGCTGGACTTGCAGGTCTTTGTTTTTTGTTCTGGACAATGCAGCAGGCCTCAAACAGTTGTCCAAAATGAGGAACCTCTGCTACTTATTTCATATTGGGGTGTTAAATTTCCCCAAAAAATATGCTCTAGTTTACCACAATAATCTATCCTTAATGTAACTAGATAGATTAACACACAAGGGACCTCTGGGAGTCCTGCGGTGGGTTGGCATCCTGCCCAAGATTAGTTCCTGCCTTGTGCCCTGTGTTGGCTGGGATTGGCTCCAGCAGACCCCCGTGACCCTGTGTTCGGATTCAGTGGGTTGGAAAATGGATGGATGGATGGACCTCTGGGAAAACACGCTCATCAGGACAGAGGATTTTGTTTTGTATTTCTACAGAGAACTGCACATCAGTCAAAATCAATGGAAATCAATAAAAAGGGCTACTGTAACTGCCTTAGGTACCTTGAGTTACAAATTTCTGATGAGCTGGCATGGACTCTTGAATGATGCATTTTTGCTCTTTGACATGTTTATTAGACATTATCTATACTACAGTACATGTTTTAAAGGAATTGACTTATGGTATATTTCAACAGCCCTTTATTATTTATTGTTATTTTACTTAATTTTAATTTAATTATGTATTTTTCCATTAAAGAGGAACAAATCAGAATTACAATAATAATTTCATTGCACTTGTTACACAGAGAAGAATCAGTGTATAACTGCAAATCATAATCCATTTGTCAATTTTCATAGCTCACTGGAATCATTGATTGAATCCTGGATGGTCCAACTCTCCACCACAGGACATTAACATTTAACATTTACACCCATAAACTCTGATACAGGGCCAGTTAAGAATACCCAGTAAACCCTAATCTTCACTTGTAAAAATAATCATCCAAAAATAACATTTAATTGGGTTGTGTGGTTCCTTGTAGAATCTTTGCTTGACAAAGAACTATTTCATCATGGGGAAAGTTCTCCACATATGAAATTGGTTCTTTAAGCTAACAGAGTAAGTTTAATACCTACAGATTAAGAAAACCTGAACTTTGCCAGTGTTATTGTGTGCAAAAATCTTTTTAAAATCAGGAAAAAAATGGCTATCATTTATTCATGGCTCCTAATGAAGCCTGTTGTGGATCTAAATAAATACTTGATAAATACTGGAACTTTCATGTGGATGGTTCTCCTATATGGAATCTCTCTAAAGAACCATTCTGGCACCTTTATGTTTAAGACTGTTCACAAATAAAGTGCAATGAGTAAAACCCACTTGAGCTCAGGGATAATGTAAAAAATCCACACAGACAAGACCAGAAACAGCATTTGAGCCCAAGCATCCACAATGAATATAATAAAATAATTTTTAAAAAAAGTTCATAAAAACATATTTTCAAGGATAAGTCCTGATTTAAGTACCTTAGATTTGAAGTTTATCTGTTATCCTTTTGAGGATAACAGCTTTAAACAGCTGCTCAAAGTAGCCAGACCAGTGGGTCACAACTGCAGTGTCATTCGTAAAGACCGTTCCTTCAGCTGCCCTGACTACGACTCTCCAAGAGAACAAATTTGGTATGTGCATAATGCATTGATTAATCTGTAAACAGGACATGGGTCACTAGACCATTTATGGTGTCACTTGCTCACAGATTCCTCTAATAAATGCCTCCTTATCTGCCCTTAGAACCCTTGCAGCTGTCCTTCTCAGTTCCCAGTACAGACTGGAGTTGCCATCAAGCTGAGTGCTGCAACTCCTCTCGATGAAAATTCACGGTGCCCTGCGAGATGAAGCACCTACTTCTGGGAACACAGGTAACACCAACACAACCCTCAGCAACCTTCAGTGTCTTGTCACAGAAGGTCTCCCACATCACATTAAAATTGACAATTGCATTCAAGTCTGTAAGTTTCTCACACAAACTGTGTGCAAACTTGTTAGAGACAGCCTGATGCTGGAATCTGGCCTGGTCTAGCCTCATTTTTCTAGTAGGTGGTAGATTACTGGATCTTCAGAGTAGCAACAACAAATCTGTGGTCAGAATTAAAAAACTGGGCACTTCTGTAGACCCAGCAGTTTTGTAAGAGCTTTCAGCGTCGGCCAACAAGGAAGTGATCAATCTCCTTCACCACACCACCAGTACTGGAGTGCCAAGTCTAATGATGTGGCTCAGGGTGCTGGAACCAGGATCCAATGATCTGCAGCCCCTGACCGTTTGCAAAGTCAAGGAACATGGAGCCACTTTCACCATGGTCACTGGACCCATGGGGACCGACACAGCCAGCCTTGTCAGTGCTAGTGGTTGCATTGAAATCACACATGTCCAGAGGAGTGCCACTTTGTGGGCACTCATTAACTACTAAGCGAAGATGAGAATAAAATGTCTTCCTCCTTGAGACATTACTTACCATGGTCAGTGCATGCACTGAGACAACAGACGAGGAAGCCAGAGAGTGCCTTAATCTGAGTCTCAAAATACGCTCGTTGAAAAGAGTGACATCGGACACCATTGGAAGGAGCTGATCCACTTTCCCCATCCATTTCATTATGTGAGCATTATTAACTACCTATCCATTAAATACAGTAATCCCTCGCTATATCGCGCTTCGCCTTTCGTGGCTTCACTCCATCGCGGATTTTATATGTAAGCATATTTAAATATATATCGCGGATTTTTTGCTGGTTCGCGGATTTCTGCGGACAATGGGTCTTTTAATTTCTGGTACATGCTTCCTCAGTTGGTTTGCCCAGTTGATTTCATACAAGGGACGCTATTGGCAGATGGCTGAGAAGCTACCCAACTTACTTTTCTCTCTCTCTTGCGCTGACTTTCTCTGATCCTGACGTAGGGGGATTGAGCAGGGGGGCTGTTTGCACACCTAGATGATACGGACGCTCGTCTAAAAATGCTGAAAGATTATCTTCACGTTGCTACCTTCTGTGCAGCTGCTTCCTGAAGCGACATGCTGCACGGTGCTTCGCATACTTAAAAGCTCGAAGTGCACGTATTGATTTTTGATTGAAAAACAAACTCTGTCTCTCTCTCTCTCTCTATCTCTATCTCTCTCTCTCTCTCTCCCTGCTCCTGACGGAGGGGGTGTGAGCTGCCGCCTTCAACAGCTTTGTACTGGCGGTGCTTCGCATACTTAAAAGCCAAACAGTCCTATTGATTTCTCTCACTTTCTGACATTCAGTGCTCCTGACGCTCACTCCTTTGAAGAGATATGTTTGCATTCTTTTAATTGTGAGACAGAACTGTCATCTCTGTCTTGTCATGGAGCACAGTTTAAACTTTTGAAAAAGAGACAAGTGTTTGTTTGCAGTGTTTGAATAACGTTCCTGTCTCTCTATAACCTGTGTTTCTGCACAAATCTGAGACCCAAGCATGACAATATAAAAATAACCATATAAACATATGGTTTTTACTTCGCGGATTTTCTTATTTCGCGGGTGGCTCTGGAACGCAACCCCCGCGATGGAGGAGGGATTACTGTAAATATAATTTCATCAGGGTAGGATTTAAGGGAGCAAGAGCTTATGAATATTATTTAAATGTGCAGTTTATGATCTTTAGGATCAAATTTAGACGTCAATGTGGTAATTAAAGAAAAGAAAGGGATGTAAATGAAGCAAAGGTCAATGTATTATTCTACAAAGGCAGTATTCAAAATAATAATTTATTTTAAAAGTATAGTTGACAAACTTGTGAATACCTAAATTAATATCTCTACAGACCCTAGGTGACTTATCTCCTTAACAAAGCATTGATCGTACTTTTAACAATGCAGCACGCAGACACCCAGTAATTTGTTTCTGCTCAGTATTCCCTACTTTACTCATTTAATCAAGCAGGGTGGTTGGGTCCCCCTGGGTCATTTTGGCATGTGAAGGTTTGATTATTGCATCAAGCTTGGCCTGATGATGCTCTAATGGAAGATCCACTCCAGATATCGAATATTGTTATTCACAAAAATGGATTATAAATGAAATAATCTAAAGTCAAAACAAAAGGAACCACATTGTTGAATGATAAAAGAAAGAAGCACTGATTAAAGCATTTTTTTCATTAGCGTAAGATACATCATAAAACACAATAAAGCTTTTTATTTGAAACCAATTAACATAACAGACAGCAATTCTTATCTTGTAGATAAGCAGCTAGACTCTACACCATTAAATAAGCATTTCAAATCCACTTATTGGCTCTATGCTAAACTAAAATTCAGTTATGTAACATGCTTCCATCTACTGTCTAATTATGAGTTTGTCTGTATAAAATATGTCAGATGAGTCTTTTTATATAACAGCAACAACTTATTTTTTTTGCATAGCACACTTTACTGAGTGCAGGTGCAAAATGCTGAATATACTTTTCATTGTATGATCTGTCAAATTTTATTTTATACAGTATACAATAGAGCCTATATAAAGTATTCATCCCCATAGAAGAATGTAGAATTTTATGTTATACAAAAATGAATTTCAATAGATTTAATTAGCTTTTTTGAGAATGATCAACAGATGGAGAATCTTCAATGACCTAAATTAATTACAAATATATAACACTAGGTAATTGATCACGTGGGTATTCACCCTTTTAATATCACACCACTAAATCATCACTGGTAGAGCCTACTGGTTTAAGAAGTTGCATTATTAGTTAAATGGAGACCACCTCTCTGTTGTCAAGAGGTTTCCATTGTTTGTAGTATACAATAAATGCACGTGACAGCTATTGGTAGGTCAGCATACTACACAAGGAGGACAAAAGAACACTCCAAGCAACTCTGTGAAAATGTGATTGAAAAACACAAGACACGGGATCCATCCATCCATCCATCCATTTTCCAACCTGCTGAATCCGAACAAGACATGGGATGGAGATATGAAAATATCCAAGTCACTGAATATCCCTTGTACTCCAGCTAAAGGAATCATGAAGAAATTAAAAGAGTATGGCACAGCTGTAAATATACCTAGAGCAGGCGGTCCACAAAAAATGAGTGATCATGCAAGAACAAGACTAGTGAGGAAGGCCACCAAGAGACCTCTGGGAATTCCTAAGGAGATACAAGCTACATTGCAAGATTGGAGAGACTGTGCAGACAACAGCTGTTGGCTGGGTGCTTCACCAGTCACACCTTTATGGAAGAATGGCAAAGAGAAAGCCACTTTTAAAATAAATGCATGTAACATCTCAGTTAGTGTTTGCCAGAACAGCACATGGGAACTATGAAGTCAAGTGTAAGACAGTTGTATGGTCTGATGAGGCCAAAATTGTGCTTTTTGGCCATCAGACTAAATATCGTGTTTGGTATAAATCAAACTGCACCATGAAGCATGGTGGTGCATGCATCATACTGTTGGCATGCTTCTCTGCGGCTGTCCCCTGAAGGCTTGCAAGGGCAAAATTAATGGAGCAAAATAAAGGAAAGTCCTGAAGGAACACCTGATGCAAGTCTGCAAGAAGCCTGTGCCTTGGGAGAAGAATTGTTTCCAATCAAGACAACAACCCCAAGCATGAAGTCAAAGATGCACTGGAATGGATTAAAAATAACAGTGTTAATGTCCTGGAGCAGCCGAGTCAGAGTTTAGATCTCAATCCAATTAAGAATTTGTTGCTGTTCGCTCACGATACCCATGCAAACCGTTAGAGCTTGAACAGTTTTGCAAAGAAGAATGGGTAAAAAATTGAAATGTCCAGATGTGCAAATCTGTTAGAGAAATAGACTTGTATACACAGACTCAAGGCTGTCATGGCTGCCAAAGATGCATCTTGTAAACACTGACTTGAATAGTTGAGTTTTATATTTGTAATTATTTTAGACCATTTGGCAAAGATCTGTTTTCACTTTGACATTAAAAAGTCTTTTTGTTTTGATCAATGACAAAAAAGCCAAATTAAATTCATTGTGATTCAATGATGTATAATAATAAAATATGGAAACTTTTTATAGGCACTTGTATCAATAAACTAGTGGCCTGTTGTATGATACAAGGTCAAGTACTGAACATAGCAATACTAAAAAAAAAAGGCACACGATCAAATAAAACATTGATACTACCAAGAAAAGCTCAAAAAACCCAGAAATTAATTAATATGGTTTTGAAAACAAATACATCAACTCTATTGGAATGTTAACTGTCCAAAGCACCAACCCTTTGGAGAAGCGTGGAAGAGGAGGAGAGCTTCTAATGGTAGTGCCAATTAGAAACTGAACAATTACAGGAATGGAATTTAAACAGACTGAAGCTGAATTAGTTTGTGTTGCTTGTTAATCAGCCTTTAAAATGTCTCTCCTTTTAAAAGAACATTAAGTAAAATTTCTCAGAGCAAGCAAGTCATTAAGCTACAGTAATCCAGAAAAAGGCTATTAAACCAGCAGAGAGAGATAAAGATAGAGAATTACTACAAAATAACCTGTACTTAAATAGCTTGGCAGGATTTCAATCTTTCCATCCCTAAAGATATGGTCCATCAAGTATAAATATGGAATCCACACTGCAGTATCCTGGGAATCCAATAAAAAAGAAGCAAACGCTCCCTGTTTTCTGTTTTCAGAAGCTGGAGACAGCAGTAATTAATTCCATAAGTCCAAAGACTAATTTGTTATTTATTTAGCTAACATGCTGCCAACAGAGGAAATCTTGAGATGGAGCTGGAGATATCCGTCTTGTACAGAGATAGGCAGACGGCAGTCGGACTGTGTGACCCAAAAGGCGACATTTGTTATGGTAGCAAAGTGAACAGGGAATCTGTTATCTTACATCTTGGCTGGGTTTAATGGCTGTTCACTCAGTGAAATCCCACTAGTCGTTTTAGTAATAAAAATATAAGTCTTCATCTACAATGTGGATGTTCAGTATTGTTAAAATTTACTTTCTGCTTAATAGACTCAGATTACTGCAGGTATCATTCAATTTAATATACTGACAACAAAACAAAAATGATCATGTGGTACTGTACATACTGTACATTGAAATACACACAAGTATCACACACACAAAAACACTCACACACGCAATGTGTGTGTGTATAATATATACTGGAGTCGGGTGGAAGAGGACAGAGCTTGGAGGAGAGGAGTGAAGGCAATCAAGAAGAGAGGCATTGCAGAGAGAGGCCTGGACCAAGGGTGATTGGTGTAGTGGCACTGGGTTGAGTGCGCACTTTGTAAATAGTAGAAATGAATAAACGTGTGTTGGTGCTTGAACCATCGGTGTCTGCCTGTCTGTGTCCAGGCCACCTAACACAATATATACAGTACTGTGCAAAAGTTTTAGGCAGGTGTAAAAAAATGCTGTAAAAAAAGAATGCTTTCAAAAATGGAAGTGTTAATCATTTATTTTCATCAATCAACAAAATGCAGTGAATGAACAAAACAGAAATCTAAATCAAATCAATATTTGGTGTGACCACCCTTTGCCTTCAAAACAGCATCAATTCTTCTAGGTACACTTGCACACAGTTTTTGAAGGAACTCAGCTGGTAGGTTGTTCCAAACAGCTTGGAAAACTAACCACAGATCTTCTGTGGATGTAGGCTTCCTCACATCCTTCTGTCTCTTCATGTAATCCCAGACACACTCGATGATGTTGAGATCAGGGCCATGTGGGGGCCATACCATCACTTCCAGGACTTCTTGTTCTTCTTTACGCTGAAGATAGTTCTTAATGACTTTGGCTGTATGTTTGGGGTCATTGTCCTGCTGCAGAATAAATTTGGGGCCAATCATACGCCTCCCTGATGGTATTGCATGATGGATAAGTATCTGCCTGTATTTCTCAGCATTGAGAACACCATTAATCCTGACCAAATCTCCAACTCCATTTGCAGAAATGCAGCCCCAAACATTCAAGGAACCTCCACCATGCTTCACTATTACCTGCAGACACTCATTATTGTACCGCTCTCCAGCCCTTCGACGAACAAACTGCCTTCTGCTACAGCCAAATATTTCAAATTTTGACTCATCAGTCCAGAGCACCTGCTGCCATTTTTCTGCACCCCAGTTCCTATGTTTTCGTGCATACTTGAGTCGCTTGGCCTTGTTTCCACGTCGGAGGTATGGCTTTTTGGCTGCAACTCTTCCATGAAGACCACTTCTGGCCAGACTTCTCCGGACAGTAGATGGGTGTACCTGGGTCCCACTGGTTTCTGCCAGTTCTGAGCTGATGGCACTGCTGGACATCTTCCAATTTCGAAGGGTAATAAGCTTGATGTGTCTTTCATCTGCTGCACTGTTTCCTCGGTCAACCACTGCGTCCACGATTCTCAACGTTGCCCGTTTCTTTGTGCTTCTTCAAAAGAGCTTGAACAGCACATCTTGAAGCCCCAGTCTGCTTTGAAATCTTTGTCTGGGAGAGACCTTGCTGATGCAGTATAACTACCTTGTGTCTTGTTGCTGTGCTCAATCTTGCCATGACATGAAACTGTCTTCCACAACCTCACCTTGGTAGCAGAGTTTGGCTGTTCCTCACCCAGTTTTAAGCCTCCTGCACAGCTGTTTCTGTTTCAGTTAATGACTGTGTTTCAACCTACGTGTGACATTGATGATCATTAGCACCTGTTTGGTAGTATTGGTTGATCAGACACCTGACTAGAATCCTACAAAATCCCTGACTTTGTGCAAGTGTACCTATAAGAATTGATGCTGGTTTGAAGGCAAAACGTAGTAACACCAAATATTGATTTGATTTAGATTTTTCTTTTGTTCGCTCACTTTGCATTTTGCAAATTGATAACAATAAACAATCATTATTTATATTTCTGAAAGCATTCTTTGTTTACAGCATTTTTTCACACCTGCCTAAAACTTTTGCACAGTACTGTATATATTGTGTTAGGTGGCCTGGACACAGACAGGCAGACACCGATGGTTCAAGCACCAACACACGTTTATTCATTTCTACTATTTACAAAGTGCGCACTCAACCCAGTGCCACTACACCAATCACCCTTGGTCCAGGCCTCTCTCTGCAATGCCTCTCTTCTTGATTGCCTTCACTCCTCTCCTCCAAGCTCTGTCCTCTTCCACCCGACTCCAGCCATCGAATGGAGGGAGGTGACCCCTTTTCTATTCACCCGGACATGCTCCAGGTGCCTCCCAATGAACTTCTGCCGGCACTCCCTGGTATGGCGGAAGTGCCGGCTGTGCACCCGAAAGTACTCCGGGTGTCCCTGGTCTTCGTTCCCCCAGCACTTCTGGGTGTGGCGGAAGTGCTGAGGACTAGGGCTCTTCAGACATGGGCCCCTATAGGGTTGAGCTTCCATGCTCCTTTCCCGTGGTCCCCATAGCCACCAGGGCGGTCACCCCCTCGTAGTCCGGAGGAGGAGTAATCCCTCCTTCGGTCCTTCGGTACCGCCCCCAGCCGCTCGCCACTATACAGTATATATATATATATATATATATATATATATATATATATATATATATATATATATATATATATATATATATATATATATATATATATATATATATATATATACTGTCCAGTCAAACACATGAACTTAGGGAATGTCAGTAGGGGCTTGGGACATCTCTTGCTTTGGGGAAAGGATGTGGATGGGATACTGCCATTAGCCTGATTTCTGTTTGCCCTAGAATGGAGGAGCACAATCCATAAGGGACATGATATCACTTCCACTCGATCTGACAAACACTCCACCCTGCTTCTGCCTTTCTATTTGAATTCACCTCAGCAGGAGATCAATGTCAGACCAGACCAAGGACTCAAGAAGAGAGGACCTCTCTGAAGAATTCAGTTGAACTGCTTATGCAGAGCTGATTTTACCAAACAGCCTCGGTTGTTTTTCCCCTTTTCATTATAACCAAACCCAGGTAATTAAACTGGATACACATGATGTCTCAACTATATATATGTCAGTTGCTTACCCAGTCAGGAGACCGAAGTAATAAGTGAGAAAGAAGTTAGGCAGGATGCTCCAAAGGGCTTGGCAGAAGATTCCATTGTGAAAGGAAATATGCTGGTATCCCAGCAGAAGGGTACCAAAGAACCTTGTCCTGCAGGTTTGCCAATATATTAAAGAAGTAGGGGGAGACAACTGATTCTGACTGTTTACTACCCAGACATGTCAGAATCCCTTGGATACAATATACAGTATAAACAGACACTCACAGGTATTATTGGACCTGTAGTGCTTTGATGCAGCCCTGTTATGTTCTCTGTATGCCTCACTCAGTCAAATTGGAGTCGGGTGTGAGGGATGGGCAAAGGTCATCTGGGAGGGGTAGAGATAGAGAAAGACAGAAAGAGAAGAGGAGAGAATTGTATTGTGCTTGTGTTGAACTATGACTGTGTGAATAAACCTGTAGAAGGTATTTGGATTGTGTTAAGTCTTGCAGTTGAACCTGAGACTTGTATCTGTGTCGTTGTGTATGGGGTTTGGTGTTCTGAGGCATCTCCTACAGGTCACTACATATATACTGTATATATATATATATATATATATATATATATATATATATATATATATATATGTGTGTGTGTGTGTGTGTGTGTGTGTGTGTGTGCGTGTGTGTGTGTGTGTGTGTGTGTGTTCACATAATTTTATTAGATTATTTTCACATTTAGAGATATTGATAGACTCTTGTTCACTTTAATTAACACAGTAATTTTTCAGCCTGATCCAGAAGTTTTTAACATAACATTCTGAAATAAACTTAATCCTGAACATTTCCTGCCAGTATTAATGCATTAGGCATTAACCAGCTATGGCCAGGATCCTAGTCAGTCAAGGAGCCTACTTGTACACAAAACAACATGCATCCACCCACATAGTGGCAATTCAGAAACAACCTAACACACATGTCTTTGGGATCCTGGTGGATTACTGGACTACCCAGCATAAAAATCACAAAAACACAGAGAACAAGTAGATTTCATTAAGACAACAAACACAACTGGATTTGAACCAAGAATGCTGCATGCTAAGCCCTGTGCCCCTCTAGATGGACAGACAGACAAGGAAGGCACTGTTTCAAAAAATTTGATGGATATTTCAACAGATAAGGAAGGAGCCATGCCAAAGATAGATAGATAGATAGATAGATAGATAGATAGATAGATAGATAGATAGATAGATAGATAGATAGATTAGAAGGGAACTATAACAGAGTGATATGAAAAGCACTATATAATAAATACTATTTTCAAAAATCATATATAATATAAACTTGGAGATAAACTTTCAAGATTTATGGCACAGAGTTCCACCTTATAAATATCTGCTGGATTTACATTTAATAGAAGGGGACTTTTTTGCATTTACTTTGACATTATTCTCACAGCTGGCAAGAAATGCCACTGTCACATAATCTACATTCATGTTAAAATGTTCATCTGGTACTGTTTACCAGTGTTTTATGATTCTTAGGTTTTAACATTAAAAATACCCATAAATTAAAATTAATTTTGGAGAAGCCACTTTTTCTTTGCCTATGTTGTGATGCCAGAAGCCCATTTTCTTCTCAACACAATAATAACCTCCAGACTGAGTGGTATTGTTTTAAGCTAAAAACTTTAAACGTCTGGCTGAAGAATATTTATGCAAAAAAAAGGTAAAACTCTTGCCAAATTTGTATATCTTGCACAGATGCAGCAAATCAGTGTACTCACATTGACCAAGATAATGAATCTCCTTTCTCTTTCTTAATCGGGTGTTTATGCCCACTGTTAATTACTGATGTCTTAGCACATCCAAATCAAATTACCCTGCTACTTGTCTCCACGTTTCTGTGATCAATGAGGAGGATCAATTGAGGCTGGAGACATCTGCTCCGTCTCTGCCAGAGCTATCTTCCAGCTACGTGTTGCCAAGCCTGATGATCACAGTAACAGAGTGTTTAATTTTTTGCAGAGTTGCACTTTGTTCAGCTTCTTTTCTTTGATGTTTTTGCAGTTTTGCACCAGAGTCGCTTGCTGTCTTTATACTGGGGTGTAGCTCAGTAAAGTGAGTTTTGGGACTTTTGTATCCAGCTGCTACTTCTCAGATGAAGTAACCATGGTGTTCAGTACACTGGCATCATGTGATTGATTTGTGAGGCTGGTCCATTAGTCCAGCAGTGCTACAAGGTCTGGCAAGGACCAGGGAAGGCAAAGCTTAGGCAAACAGTGCTGCTGTTGGTCTGTGAGTCGACCTACATTGGTTTAGGTCCAGAACTTATTTCTATTTTTTAAATCAGCAGTGAGTAGCCTGTTTGTTATGATGCCTCCTGCAGTGCTCCTCAGAATCTGATTAGATTGCGATTGCAGCTCTTATTTTTGAAAATTGAAAAATGTAACAGCCATAATTTGACAATTAACTTTGTCAGCTAATGTTTACTTTTAGAAATATTTACTGTACCTCCAGACAGCATATAAAAGTCATTCAGAGTACAAATATAAGTGACAGTTTTATACACCAGTGTGTGGAGAAGTCTGGCTTACTATATGTGGCCAGATTGGAAACATCTTGAACAATTCTGATGTCCATGTAAAGGGAAGGACATAATATCAGTTTAGAAAGTTCACAGAAATGCATCTAAACTTACTCTAGGACTGAAAAGCTATGAGGAAGGACAGATGGAGCTGACTTAAAGACTAAATTATGGAGGAGTTTAATATGTGACATAGTTAAGTAGATTTCATGATGTAACTGCAAAATAAGTCATTCCGCTCAGGACATTTCAGCAGTATGTTTTTAATGTGCTTAATTAGATTTACACCTGCTTTCAGATATTATTAAAACTAAATTCTTATGTTAACATATATTCTCATTGTGTTGGTGACATCACTGTGTCACCAGTTTATGTGTTTTATGCATTGGCAACACCATTTTGTAGCTACTGAGAGTGGCACATGTTGTCATCACTCTGCTGTTATAAAAGATCTCCTTCACAATACAGAACATCTGAATTTAAAACTTTAAAGGAAAGACTTTGTAAAACTCCAATTAATATATTTTAGGGAATGGTTTCTGGTTTTGATCTTATATTTGTTTTTACTTCCTGCCTTGTTTTTCTCTTCTAATATTGATGATCGATCCTTCTTATCTGGGTAATGACCGTTAATGCTGTCTTTAATGACTCTTTAGTATTCTTCTTGATTTTCTGCCACTCAGTTTTCAAACATTTTGATAGGATTCTGGTCCTGTCATCAGGACAGGGTATATATTAGGAGTACAAATGAAAGCTAAATAACATTGAAATATAAGAAGATAACTAGTACTGGTAATAGTAGCATTTGCGGTAGTATGGTCATGCCTACAGAGCACAATGAATGTCTTATCAAACTGAAACAAGATTGTGTTAAAATATTCTCACTAAGCAAATTATTTGGAAGAATTATCTAATTAGCCACTCTTTGGTAGCAGCCCAATGCATAAAATCATGCAGATACACATCGGGAGCTTCAGTTAATGCTCACATTAAACACCAGAATGGTGAAAAATGTGTTCTCAGTTATTTTGATAATGACATATTATATACAGTATACTCGCAGATAAGTTCTCCTGCAGATAAGTCGGAACTTGATTTTACAATCTAATTTCTGGTATTTTATAATGTCAGTTGTATGAGTCAAATACGGAAAACTCACGCTATTGGTACAAGGGATTATGATATGCTAATGCCCACCTGAGAGTAACCATGGAGCACACTGACTGTTTTTCTGTATGTGTGTTGCAATGCGCTGTATCAGCGTGTGCACCTAACCTCTCTCTCTCTCTCTCTCTCTCTATTGTGCCTGAACTATTCTGAAGCAACGCTTGCACTGATTTGTATTTTTTGTATCTCACACCCTCATACACCTTTATCGTAAGAGCATCCCTTATCAATGAGGGAGCGTTCGATCAGAGAAAATATGAAGCTGGTTTTAAATTAAACATCGTTGAAGTAGTGAAAGAAATTGGAAACTGCGTTGCTGCAACAAAATTCGATGCGTCTGATCGATTTTTCGGGTTTCAACACCCGACTTATATGTGAGAATAAACGCTAATTGTATACCGTATGACTGGTTTGGGTATTTCAATAACAGCTGATCTCTTGGGATTTTCACACTTAATTGTCTCTGTTTACTCAGAATGGTATGAAAAAAAAGCATCCCGTGGAGAATGAAAACCTTGTTGATGAGAGAGGTCAAAGGAGAATGGCCAGACTATTTCAAGCTGACAGAAAGACTACAGTAACTCAGATAACCACTTGGAACAACTGTGGTGAGAAGAAAAGCATTTGTGAATGCACAACACATCAGACCTTGAGGTGGATGGTGTACAACAGCAGAAAACCACATAGGGTTCCACTCCTGTCAGCCAACAACAGAAAGCTGAAGCTGAAGCTGCAGTGGGCACAGGCTCACCAAAACCAGACAGTTGAAAATTATTCTGAGCAATCTCGATTTCTGCACATAGTATGACCTTCAGGGGCTGCATTAACTCCCCAAACCTGACACAGACAGACACAGAGAGACACAAGGCAAAAGTCCAGTAACACACAGGCTTTTATTTACATGGGAAACGCTTCCCAAATCATTTCCCACAACACCAATGGATACAGTACAGTACATTAAAAGCACTCAGCACTTTCTTTTCTTCTTCTCTCTCCTTCTGTCCTTCTGTCTCTCATTTCGCCTCCACTCCTCTTCCAGCAAGCTTTGTCCACCACCTCCCGACTCAGGCTCCCGGAGCAATGGTAGCAGGCTCCTTTTATAAAGCACTCGAAAGCACTTCTGGTGGCCGGTGAGCATGGACCAGAAGCACTTCCAGGCGAGGTGGAAGCCCAATGAGGTAGGCCTCTGCAGCACCTGCAGTACCCCCTGGCAGCACCCACGGAACCCAACAGGGCTGTACCTAACTCCAACTCCCACGGATCCCTGTAGGAATCTATGGTATTGTAGCCACCCGGGGGGGAGGGGTGGGTAACTGCAACTAGCAGTTAGGGGGAGATGTCCTTCCTTTAAGAAGGCATCCTGACCAGGTAAGGGCCCTGGCTATCCACCACAATAGATAGTAGGGTCAGAATTTGGTGCAAACAGTATGAATCCATGCATCCAATCTGCCTTGTGTGAAAAGTCAAGGGTGGTGTTGGTGCAATGGTGAAAGGAATGTTTTGGTGCACTTTGGGCCCATTAATACCTATCAATCATCGCTTGAATGCCACGGCCTTTCTGATTATTGTTACTGACCATGTACATCCCTTCATAGCCACAATTTACCCATCTTTTAATGAGTACTTCCATCATGACAATGAACCATGTCACAAAACAAAAGACATCTCAGGTTGGTTTCAAGTACACACAGTGAGTTCAGTGTCCATCAGTGGCCTTCACAGTCATCGGATCTGAATCCAACAGAACACCTTTGGGATGTAGTAGGATGGGAGATGCACATCATGAATGTACACCTGAGAAATCTGCAGAGATTGTGTAATGCAATTATGTCAACATGGACCAGAATTTCAAAGCAATGCATCCAGCATCATGTGGAATCTATGCCACAAAGAATTCAGGCTGTTTTGAGAGCAAAAATAGGCTCTAACAGTATTAGTATAGTGTTCTTAAGAATTTTCTCAGTGAGTGTACATAACATTATTTTATTTGTATGAATATTGTTATCACCCCAATCCCCACTCATATCATTGTGAGTCTGTTTAGACATTTACGATGTAGATAGTTGTAAAGAATGGGAGTAAGGGAGGGTTGTATTTAACTGTCTTTACATGTGTGCTGGGTGGTCAAAGTGCATGTCATTCTTTGAAGTGTAGCTGTCTGTTTTGTTGTGAGCATGGCATAGTGATCTAGGCATTGGACATTTAGATTTACCCTTGGTGGATCAAGCGTGGACATCAGGGCAGGGAGTGGGGGACCCCCTTTGTGAACTGCCTTAAAATTAGATTAATTAGTTTGAGTAAGTACATGAACTTTAGAATACAGTACATAAATGGTAATAATCACAAACATAAATATAAGGGTTTGGTTATAACTACCCTGTATACTTGGAAAAAAGGCAAAATGAAGCAATATATTGATCTGTGCAAGAGCAGGTCCAAAACAGAACTGAAGTACATTGTACCAGATGGCATTCATATAGTGAGTTAACAGGAAGGGCTGTGTTGCTGGAGTGTGGAACTGGAAGTGAGGTCAGGATGGTTAGGTGGCATTAGCGGACAGCGCCACCCCCTAGTCTAGTGTACCATTATACTTATTTAAGCCCATGGGCTGCTTCCCTTGCGGACGTGTGTAACAAAAAATGTTTAGTGATTTGCATAGCTGCATGGCTAAATACCGTATTCAATGGAATACAAATTACAAAAAGTCAAGCTAGAGATTGTAATGGGCTGAAAGGACTTTTCTCAGCAAACGTTTTTTTCTCTTAATGCTGAGAAGATGATGCTGCTCTTCTTTTTCTTTCTTCCATCATGTTCATTATCACTTGGTTTCCTGATCACTTTGCCATGAACACACAACCACAGGTCACTTTGACCTTTCTGGCCACCAGGTTGCTGCCATGCAAAATGTTGTAGCAACGCACCTTATACTCCCTACAGTTTCCACCAGCCCTGGCAGTATTATGCCATTAGGCAAATTCAGAGGGGGAAGGGCTTGCTGGGAAGAAGGATAATTAAGCAGTCTCTTTCAAAAAGAGACAAAATGACACCAAGGGGATCGCGATAATCTGTGTATATTTGTTTCTGCACAACACTCACTATTGGATTACAACTACAATCAACCATGGATTGCAATTTCAATCTGGATGTACTGTATGTACTGTTCTGTGCCTGCTTATTCGTATGATTTCATCTTGGTTTTCATCAGGGGAGCGCTTCCAATTGCATCAAACCTACACGCTACAACTGAAACCTGGTAGGACAAAACTTTACATTTCACGTAGAGGGCTTTTCACAGGGTTTTCATTCTACACACCATTGTCATCTGTACCTGTTGTACTGGACTGTGTTTGGACTTTATCTTTAGTGTTAATTTTTTACTGAGTAGTGTCTGTTGTTTCATTCAGTTTCATGTATGTAGTGTTTGTAAATAATTATCGCTGGTGGGGAGAGCTTTTGCTTATGCATTGTTTGTTTAATAATTGTTTCTTTCCCTTTTTCATTTGTTGAATTTGTAATTTATTATCTTTATTGTTATCCTAATTATCGATTCATTGAGTCTCTTTATTATTGTCTGTGTGGGAGTGTGTGTGTGCCGGCTCAAGGATGGGTGTGTTCCTGTGATCCTCGTAGTAAAATAAACAAATTGCCATGTTTGGACGGTATGAATCTTGCCTTTCTTGCTGCCGCTACAACTTTACAGTCAAGATTATTTCTTGCTTGATTACTCTGTGTGTTTCTGCATATTGTCTTCTTATTCTTTTTTCATTCTTCATCACTTTGTCGATTATATTGAGCTAATAGACCTTTTCCATTCAAAATAGTTTTTTGT
Source organism: Erpetoichthys calabaricus (assembly GCF_900747795.2). Lineage (NCBI taxonomy): Eukaryota > Metazoa > Chordata > Cladistia > Polypteriformes > Polypteridae > Erpetoichthys > Erpetoichthys calabaricus. The sequence goes on along the minus strand of NC_041402.2, from coordinate 163,322,774 downwards.
TGATGCTCAGCATGTGTCGCTGCTCTTATTTTTCTTTGTGGTATTCTAATTATTATCACTTGATTTCTTGATCGCTCTGCCATAAAAAAATGACCACAGGTTATGGACACCAGGTTGCCACTACCTACATTTTTTAGTTCTATCAGTTTTATTGTTGTTTGTGTCTTCTGTATCCCGCACTTGACATACAGCAGATGTTGCTGCTCTTCTTCTTCTTCTCATTAAGGGTGTTTTTCATCATGTAATCAGCTTTCACGATTTTCATGGTGCTAAGCAAATGTCAGTGCTCTTCTTTTTCTTTCTGCCATGTCACATGGTTTTGAGAGTACTTTGCCATAATAAACACACAACCAAAGGTCACTTTGCCAACATTGCCACTACACCATTTTTTTTTTTAATTTCCAGAGTGCATCAGGTCATTGGCTTTCGAATAAAACCAAGATTAAGGTCCTATCCCCAGTGGTTAGCAAGTAATCACATGATAGACAGACAGGCCTTAGCATTTTTATTATATATGATGATTAAATGTTTAGACTATAAATTCTCTCGGGTGTTAGAATACAGGCAATCAATGAACTTCCTTCAAGTGGCTCATTCCTGCAATAGGTGTTGACTGGTTTAACCATCTTCTTCCCAAGCAACATTCTTCCTTCTGCTATTGTACTTCCTTTGGGTTGCTCAGAGGGGAGAGGCAGCAGGTTTGGTTTGTCTCCATTAAGTCATTGTACACTCCAGCTCCTGGTGACTTGTGTGTGATCTCCATCTTCAGATTTTATACCTCTGGCTGGGTAACAGCTCCTTCCAATTGCAAGCTTTGCTTTGACATCAATAGATGTCTTCCTGGCCTTTCTTGTTTCCAGCATACAAACTCCTAACAGGAAGGCCTCTGTCCTGACCTTCTTTAAATGTCTGAGTTGCATGTGACCACTCAAGGAAAAAGCAGCAGTGCCCCCTAATGATCTCTAACACAATGCAACACCTCTTACTTAGAAAATTCATCTTCTTGTAAAGTGTGATGAGAGACTTAGTTTATTTTTGGATGGGTTGTAGTTCTAAGAGAAATGTAAATGCTAAAATGTGATGGTGCATGTTATTAATGACACCACATGAAACAAGGATCGATTGATTCATTGATTGAAAGACAACTGGGGGTCTGGGAGAGATGAATTAGGATGGACATATTGGAACATCTCTGCCTATTTCTTCATGTTACAGCTTGTAGACTGGACTGTCAGACTCACACTTGTTTATGCCTGCTTGTCTTCTGCTGCTGAATAAATCTGAATGTATTATTAAGCAATAAATGATGGTTGTTAATAGTGCCCTTGTAATTTAAAGCAATAAATGAGAGACACCAGTGGTAACTGGCTAAGGAACACCTCATGGATTGACTCCATGCCACTCCTTGCCAAGCACTGTCATAGAAATTGGATCAGGATGGCATCACTGCTGAAAAAAATGCCATACTTAAAAATCAACAACCACAAAGCATTAAAATGGCTTTCCCACTACCAAACTCAAATGGACGTTTCAGGGACAGAACAAAAATTAAGCATGCAAGGTAGGTGATTGACAGGGTTAATCGAGGTACAGGCTTCAGATTTCATTGGGTAACCATTCAGTGCAGACGCTGACTATAGAAGTACAGTATCTGTTACTGTTTCAATAATTAAGACAGATTCCTTTAAACTCCATTCATTTTTTCATTTGGCTGTTTCAGCTAGTGATATTTCTTGAGGCCCCTTTCCCCCAGACAGTTTTGAAGTCAGTGGTATAGCAGCTGAAGTCAAAGCCGGCAGTCTAGCAGACCCAAACTTCATTCATCTCCACGGCTGTGTCTGAAAGTCTGGATTTAATAAGGCTGGCCACAAGCCAGCTATATTTCCTGCAGAAAGTGGCCACTAGGGGGCTCTGCATCATAGGCTACATGCAGGAGAGAGAGAGAGAGAGAGAGAGAGAGAGAGGTGGTGGGGGGGGGGGGGGGGGGGGGGGGGGGGTTTGAAGATTATCAGCTGCATGAAACAAAACTGCCACACTTGAGGCTTTACTATCGATAAAAAATGCGGATGAAAAGCTTCAGATAAAAACACAACAGTACTAAAAAGGAAAAAAAGTTATCTGTGCATACTTCTGTTCATTTAATTTAATTTGAGATCTTAGGAGGAGGAGGTTGGGAACAGATGCTGATACAGTGTGTTGCCGCAGATCTTAGAGATAAAACAAATTAAAGTTTCAAAACCCTCCTTCAGGTTTTTATGAGAATATTTTAGATTTGTGATACAGTATTTTATAATTCTCCGTGAAGGTTCTTTAGTCACAGAACTCACAGGTCTGCTGTCACTTTCCTAATACATTTGAATAGATCTTCATTTATCCTCAGCCTTTTAGAGAAAACTCGTACTTGCTTGCTGGAACAAGTCTTTGTCATAGCTGAACCTTAGAACCAGAAGAGCAGCAATATGGATGTGGAAGAGTCAATCAACTCTTTGTTCTTTTGCAGATATTTAAGGGCTCAGGAGATCTTGCCAAACTTCTTTAGTCATTGTGAAGGCCTTCGACTGTGTACCTTGTGGTACCTCATTGAATAAAGCTTGAAAAGCGTAGGATTAATGGACCAAAGCAGTGCTGCCATTAAGTTTCATATTTGCAGAGAAAGTGTTGTGTTTGCATGCCTACCAATCAGCGCAGTCCATTCCGATTGGGTCTGCGACTCTACCAGCTGTACATTTTATTTCTTCTTCTGTTTGTGATTTTCTTAGACAAGGTATATACTGTACAGAGATAAGACAAGGCAAAGCCAACATTTTGGGGAGAAGACAATTTGTGTTGTTTGTGGATGAATTTGTCCTTGTGGCCTTGTCACACTACAGTCACCTGAGTACGCTGGAATGGTCCATAGTGGAGTGTGACACAGTCTTGGTTAGAATTAGCCTTTAAAATCTGAGCTCATAGTATCATAGTCCCTACAGGCAAAGTTTGAGTAAACACCCTGAGTGGAGAAGTTTGAATATGAAAGCATCTGTACTTAGATGGAAAAAATATATAAAAAGTAATAATGAGATTAACCAATTAATTAGTTCAATAGAAGCACTTTGTGGATTTTGTTTTAGGCCATGGTAGTGATGCCTGCCTTAAGTTGGACAAAGCTTTCAAATACCAGTCTGTCTATACTCCCATTCTCACCTATGGTCATCTCTTTAATGTGACTGAAATTTGGAGAATAGAAGGACATGCAGCTAAAATGAGTGTCCTACTCTCTGTTTTGAAACCCTGTACTATCTAACTGGGAATTGTCACTGTTAAACCCTGCACCAATATTCTATTCTCTTCTGTTCTATTCTCAGTCCCATTTAATCCAGTATAAAATTGTAGGCAAGCAAAGTTGATTTCAAAAGCACTGGACTGCAGGCTGGAACCAGCACTGGACTGGGCCCACTTGCACACACAAGAACAATTTGGAATCACCAGTTAACCTTTACCTGCGAGTCTTTAGTGGGATGTGACTGCAGGCACCATTATGAGATGTTTACAAAATAATAAGTGTGACAGAACTAATAATAATAATAATTCTTTGCATTTATATAGCACTTTTCTCACTACTCAAAGCGCTCAGCAATTGCAGGTTAAGGGCCTTGCTCAAAGGCCTAACAGAGCAGGGTCCCTATTGGCATTTATGGGATTCGAACCTGTAACCTTCCAATTGCCAGTGCAGATCCCTAGCCTCAGAGAAGTGGCACACAGAAAATCAAGAGAGATGATGTGCTCACAATCAAAAGATTGGCCGCATTAGGAGGTGGCACACACGAAATGGGAGATGCAACAGCAATTTGGTGTTGACTAGATAAATAAGATGCGTGCGGATCAGGGACGTCACAAGCTTCAGCAATTATTGGGGGCTTAGTCTCAGCTCTGTGACAAGTGGATTGGGGTTTTGCGCTATTGAAAGCCATTACCAGAATGATAAATGCTCGAGACCATAGCCTATATAAGATCAGTTTTTGGAGGACTCTCGAAGATGATGCTAAATGCCTGAAATCGGGGGCTGAAGTCCTGGAAGCTACCCTAATGACTCCACTGGTGTAGATTCAAAATGAAACAAGAAGGCTGGTTGGGGACATGATGTACTTTACATCAGAAATGTTTTATGGTGTAAAATAATTAAATAAATTATATATTTTTTTCTTTGAAAGAATAAAGAATGATTAGAAATTAATCTCTGTAAAATAATGTATTAATTTCTGTAATGCCTGGATTATTCTGTTCACTAATGAAGTGAAGCCTGTTTGGATATTGTTTGAATTTTGCATTTATTTTTATCCATTGCTCAATTCATGAATCACTAGGAAGAAGACACACAACAGCTAAACGTATAAGATACAGAGAAATAGATATTAAATGTGTATCAAAGTTTAAACTCCATTGTATGCCTGATTCAGACCATCCAGCTTTGTTATAATAGGGGTCTGCGTCGGAAACCTCCTATTAACACTTTAGCCAGGCCAGCCTTTAAAATACAGAGGGAAATAGAAGAAGATAAGTTTCTTCAGCTGCACAGTGACTAATGTGGCCAGTTTAGCTTCACAAAACTTGAAACATAATACTTTAAAGCAGAGGGAGATACAAAAAAGGAATAAAAATATCTGGGTTTTGATTGTTGTGAGCTGAAAAATAAGAAGAATAAGAGATGAGTTGTAGAAGTCACTGTCATGGTAACCTATTGCCCAGACTAGAAACATCAGCTAAACTGGGTTCACTGGATATGGAAGTGTAATGTTTAATTTTATCCTTCTGTTTCTGCCTTCACAAATCCTCGTTCAGAAACAGTTTGTCAAACTGTCCTCATGGAAAAATTCCAGAGATCTGGTTTTAATTCCCAGCACTATCTTTGGAATATGCATGCTTTGGTTATTTATTTGTACTCTGGATAGCTCACACATCTGTAAGACATGCATGCTTGGTTAGTGGTGACTCAAAACTGGCACTGTTTGGGTCAGTGTGGGTGCGTGCCTGTAGATGCCCTCTGTCTGGCCTCCTTTACAGGTCTGGCTGGTGTGGAATTAGTATTAGGAATAAAACTTTATCTGTCAAGCTTTTTTATTTAAAATTTGCTATAACTGGTTATAGTGTCAGTTGTATGTGCCTTTTGCTAAAATGAAAAATGAAATTTTATTAGTATATCTATCAAACTCTTGGAATGGGCATGTTAAGGGTGATGCCCTTGGGTCTGGATGTCCAGTGTGACTCACAGTTATTGTGGACTGCGTTTACACTCACTTGAATTCATTTTGATCTATAATTACATTTAATAACTAGACCAACTATCCACAATAACAACAACAACAACAACAACATTTATTTATATAGCACATTTTCATACAAAAAGTAGCTCAAAGTGCTTTACATAATGAAGAAAAGAAAAATAAAAGACAAAATACAAAATTAAAATAAGATAGCATTAGTTAACACAGAAAAGGGGTAAGGTCCGATGGCCAGGGTGGACAGAAAATACAAAAAAAAACTCCAGATGGCTGGAGAAAAAAATAAAATCTGCAGGGGTTCCAGGCCACGAGACCGCCCAGTCCCCCCTGGGCATTCTACCTAACATAAATGAAATAATCCTCTTTGTAGTTAGGGTTCTCACGGAGTCACTTGATGCTGATGGCCATACAGACTTCTGGCTTTTAATCCATCCATCATTGTTGGAACATCATGGAGCTTTGGGTAGATGGTGGTGGCACAAGCCACCACCAAAAGGACACCGGAAAAGGAAACAGAAGAGAGAGTAGGGGTTAGTACAGATTTTGAATGAATAGTTGTTATAATGAATTGGATATACAGAGTATCAGGATTAAATTACAGTGAAGTTATGAGAAGGCCATGTTAAAATAATGTGTTTTCAGCAGTTTTTTAAAATGCTCCACTGTATTAGCCTGGCGAATTCCTACTGGCAGGCTATTCCAGATTTTAGGTGCATAACAGCAGAAGGCCGCCTCACCACTTCTGATAAATAAAAGAAAATACCTCATTCAGATTGTTTCTATCCCTTAATTCAATACTTTATAAATGAACCATTGGAGAAAACAACAGCAATGACTGTTTTAGGAAATCTCTCTATAAGTATTTTAATCCATTCTTCTTTTTGGCCAAGCTATGAGTAATTACCTGCTGCTTCCTTTTGGTTCCAGTGCCCTGGGTCCAAATCGAAGCCTTGTTACCTTTAATGTGGTATTTAGGCTTTCAAGATATGGATGCCTTGGCCTCCCACAATTCAATATTGATATTATCTGGTTCAGAAAATGAATGTTGTATAGGAATCATCAGTGAGGTGAAATTCTCAGCTGCTCCCATATTCTCAACTAGACTGAGATGCAGGCTTTGGCTGAGCTCCTCCAGCATGGCTCTATGTTCAGGATCATTGTCATGGTGGAAAAAGTTTCATCCTTTAAGTAAAAGGTGTCTTATGCCGCTTTCTGCTAACAACTAGGTAGTAGATAGCAGCAGGCAAAATATACTTCTGTTTTGTAAGAGAAATTCTCAGTTTCCTGATCTGTATGAGAAACCCTTGTGAACTTGGAAGAGCCCAATGCAGGTCATGGGGGTGCTGCAATCACTGACTGGTTACACCCTGTGTCACTGTGCAGATGACAAGTCTGGAAAAGAAACGTTATTTCTATGCATGCTGTTTTTAATTTTCTATATTGCTTTGGGATCTTGTATCTTTTTTTGTCAAATTGAACGATAAGTGCAATGGAGAACTGATGAAGTGCATTATTAACAGCATTCAAAGCAGAACTCTCCTGAAATGAGAGTCCTGCAAAGCACCAAATACAGTGTAGAATAAAATAACACCAAAAACAGTATTAAAAAAATGACAATTAGGTCAACTATATTCCCACTATATTTATTTTAAGTTTGACCTTTACAAACCACTTTCTATTAATTTCATACCACTACCAGCTGCATGCTTCTTGGGTAATCCTGTGTGACCCCCTTGAACCCACCTCATACCATGCAACAACTCTACCATGGGGCATCAATTAGTCATAAAGAGAAAAAAAAAAGGTTGCGTGTGAGAGACACAGACAAGATGGTACCAAAAAGTTCAGGGGATTTGAAAATATCAGTTAAAGTGAAAAAAAAAACATACTGGTAAATCCATCCAAAATTTACAGTTCTTCTATGTACATAATTATGACAAAACATTCAGAAACAACAAGGGCCTTCCAAATCACAAGCAAAATGTAACTCCCATTCCTTTCTCCCTTTTTTTTGGGCTACTCGATGGGACCGCAAGGACTTTCACAGCCTAAAACAGAAACTCAACAAAAATCCCAGTCTTTTTTTCCACCAAAAAAAAAAAACCTTCAAAGAAAACAAATGTCCAGCTCACCACATTTATTCCCACTTCTCTGTGCTCTAGGGGATAAATAAGAGTGCGTTCATCCCCCTCCTACCAATGTTCAGGCTACTCAGTAGTTCAAGCTCCACTACGACAGACTCCACTGCCAATGAAGATGACCTCTGCTGGCCATCTTCCACTTCTTATAGGCCCCTGGGATTCCTTCCTCCAATCCTGAAAGATACCTCAGCTGACTTCCTCCAATTACCAACCCCATTTTACATAATTTGCTCTACGTGCTGTGATCCCAGAAGAATGCCTACAAATCTGTGCCCACACAGGCTCGTGTTTGATTGGCCACAGATGCTCCAATTATCGATTACCCTTCTTTAAGTAATCACTATCATGTTTCTCTCTCGGACGCTTCTCTCACACTGAATGGGCTTCACTAACATTTAATCCTGTACCTCACACCTGGAGGTCTCTTCACGTTCCGAAGGGGCTGACTCACATTTTGCAAAGTGAGACCTCTCCGCCCCCACTGCACCGTGAACGCAGCTGCCTTATTGTTCCACACTACCAGGGTTCTCTGTGGTACTACCTTACAGTGCTCAAAATAATGGCCACACATATAACTTTTTAAACTCAAGAGAAAATCTATAAATACTGTAGTTACATACACACACATGCAGGCAAACACGTTCACCATAGTGCTATCTACTGTACTGTACCACAGCATAGTATATGATATGCATTTTTTTTTGCATTTTATTGATTTTATTAAAATCAAAAAACATTCCATGCAAGCAATTGAAGTTTAGCAAAACTAGGTACGAAACACATCAACCCCCACCCATGAGAAAGAGAGCTAGGCCAGCAGAGTAAAACTTTAAACTAGTAAAAATAAGTAAATAGGTAAATTAATAAATGAATAAAAATAACTAGAATAAAAAAGAGGGGTGAGAATCTGCTTCCTCAATTTAAATGCTTTTTCTAAAATGTTATTGATTAGATCCTGCCAGGTTTTGAAAAAGTTTTGCACAGATCCTCTAAGTGAGAATTTGATTTTTTTCCAATTTTAGATAATATATGACATCAATTAGCCACTGACTTAAGAGAAGTGAGTTAGGATTCTTCCAGTTCAGCAAGATATGTCTACGTGCCCATAGTGTAGTAAAGTTTTATTGGGGTGCCAAGTCTGCACTCTGATTAGTTAGGATGGCATCAGGGTTTTATCAAATCACAGGCATTTGTTACGCTTGGTCTCAGAGTATTTTTCTGGCTGACATTTATTGGTATTTAAATATATCATGTTAATATGTGTCTTCAAGTAATGCCTTAATTTTGCTTTTTCCTATTAGTCCAGGTTTATTAAGCAACAGACAGTTATTGTCATATGACAGACTAGCACTCTTAAGAGGCCATCTTATGAGAATGTTCTTTTCTACACCAATTCATACTTGTGATATTTTTTCTGGATTTCTTTATATCGGACATCACTGTGCTTTGTAGAACTGTAAGTATTTTGAACACTGCATGCTATTCTTCTCCTGATTGGTGCATTTCAATAACTTATTATCAATTTTATCTGAATTATTGTTTGACTTCTGCTTTGCTGTTATTAATAATTTAGGAAAACTTCCTAAATTTTGTTTTCAATTTGACATTATCAATTGTAGCGCACACTCTTGAGCCATTCTCAAACCCTTTATACAAAGGTTTGTATAAAATAAAATTCAGACACGGGTGTCAGTTGGCTTTGCACCCTTGGAACCAAGTTACCTGAACTATTCTATAACATTTCAGTAACTATTTACCGCTCTGATGCTGATCTTTCTGATTATAAAATAGGTCATTACGATAGCAATTGATGAGAAGAATTCATAATTAATTGTAGAATTATGGTATTTGTGGGTTTCTCTAGAAGTTTCATTCTTTTTCACGATTTAGCTCAAAAAATAATCAGCACATCGTCATCTTATAACAGGCTCAAGTTTCGAGTTTGTTATTTTTACGTCCAGCTGTTTTAACTCTAGACTGTCCTCAAGAAACTGTAACAGACAGACACACAGCCATCATCAAGATATCAGTGTTTTCGGTATTGGGGACCCTAATACATCGAGATCCGTTGAAAACCAGAGATCAAAATTTTTGATGAATTTAAAGTTTCGCTCCTTCCCAATAGATGATGGTTATGGTGGGGGAGGGTGTAAAGCAATAAGAAATTTATATCACAAAAATAAATAACAAGGTGGTATTTGCAGTGGTAAACACAAAGTAATCAATGAGAAATAACAGGAGAAAAATCCTACTGCCTCTTTGGGTCTATCTAAATAGATCTTGATACCCTCTCCGGACGTGAGGTGTCTGAAGCACTTACCCACTACAAATAAGGCACAAGTACTTCTTTTACCAGCTGTATACCTCTGTTTTATACCGGGCCACTTTCCTTCCTACCAGCCGAAACCTTGTCCTTTCACTCCTCCTAACTTAATAAATAGAAAGGCCTTTTAAACCTGAGCATGTTAACATTCATGGGGTGGCTTTATGTTCCTTCAGTATTACTTCTGCGTCAGGGAATCATTTCCAGTTGAACCAATGACACCAAGATAGAGCTCCACCTATTGGCACCTGATATAGTTGTAATCCCAGACCAAATATTTGTTTTAAAGGGACTAAACACCATGGTGCCCTCTTAGCTGCCAGACACTGAAGGTCAACACAATCCCATGTGAGCACATTTAGGACATGTTACCCCCGAGTATCTTGAAAGAAAAATATATTTCCTCTCAAGTTACACCTCAGTTTTGACCCTGCCGGTGCTCTATTACGTACCCTGATGTGTAATATAAAGGATCTGGTTGGTAATCCCTTTTCAAGATGTTCTGTGCAGGCTATAGGACAAAAGTCAAAGTAAAATACAATAAGATTTAAAAGCCTAGTGCAACAAAGCTTTAAAAATTCCAGAGTGGTAATTAACAGCCACTGCATGGATGTACAATATATGCTCTTCTTCACTGTGCCAATATAGGAGTACATGGAAGACCAGCTATAAAGGGAATTGAGGATTATGGATCCTTCACTTACTGTTCTCCCCTTTTACAGGTAGGCACCGGAAACCTGAGCCCAGACAGACTGAATAATTTCATTGCTAAAAGTACTCATTGTTACTTTGTCAGCAGGGATGTGCAACTTTGTTTATAATGGCTGTCAGGTTTTCTTTTCATCCTCTCTTCCTCTACTACCTTGAACGTGTAAAGAGTTCAGTTTATAGTAACTGAGTCTGCTTTCATATTTAACTTTTATATACAGCAGAAAATCAAAATGTAAAGGTAATTTGAAAATTATACAGTAACCCCAATGGACAGAAGCTAACACAACACAGCATGGTTTATGGGTAATTCAAATATTCACAGCGCAGCACTCAGCCATTAGTCTAGTTGAAGTCAAGGTTAAATGAACATGGACCTCTGTGCGGGATTGCACCATTGTTGAACAACGTACTGTAAAGGTCTTAGGGACTTTAGATAGCTCTTCTAAATATTTGTCTTAGATAGTTATTCTATGTCAATTGAAAGCAGTGGGTTTTAGAGTTCCAAATATTTGCAGTGCTTGATTAAGGTGCTAATGATCAATGACATCATGTGTAGGTTGAACCAAACTGTAGAAAACAAACTCTGTAAACAAACTTCATCAAGAGGCAGGATGCATCAAAGACCAGACAAAGATTCTTTAGGAATAAGATATATAGACACATACAAACTAAATGATCAACAACAAATCAAAAATGAACAAAAAACACATAAAAAAGGAATTTGAACCGCAGCCAGAAGGGGAACCCTGGCTGAAACATAACTCAGACTAAAAAGCTGAGGTTGCAGTAGATGTAAATGTAAATCTTACAGTTAGGGCAAAGATCCAAGGATTCATCCTGCATCATCAAGGTCTCTCCTAATTAGAACCTTTGCAGTAGATAGATGTTTCTCAGATGTGCTGTCCAAGCTCTTTTGCAGAATCACAAACAAATGGGCCAGGCTAAGGGGTAGAAATGCACTGGTTGGCAAAGGAAACTGAGGGCAGCAAATGAGAAATCAGAAGATATCCAGCAACATTGTCAGTGCAGAACTGGCAGAAACCACTAGGACCATGGAAATCTCATCTATGGTATAGAGAAATCTTATCAGAAATGGTCTTCATGAAAGAGTTGTGACCAAAAAGTCATTCCTCTGAGATGGAAATAAATGCAATCTATTAGGGCCGCTGTGGTCTAAATGACATCTTGTTGTTGATGATTGCATTCCTGGAAACCACAGTCAAAGAGTCAGTCTGGTAGAAATGAATGTGACCTCAATTGTTTTTGGCTCCGTCTTCCTATATAATTGGGAAGGAAATGGAAATCACTGTTATAGTAAAAGTATCTATCTATCTATCTATCTATCTATCTATCTATCTATCTATCTATCTATCTATCTATCTATCTATCTATCTATCTATCTATCTATCTATCTATCTATCTATCTATCTATCTATCTATCTATCTATCTATCTATCTATCTATCTATCTATCTATCTATCTATCTATCTATCTATCTATCTATCTATCTAGTAGGTATAACCCTATTTCTACTCCCCCAGTACATCATGTATGTATGTATGTGTGTCACAAAGTCATGAATAGGAATATTTTCAGGGCTTCTACATTAGCAGCAACTTCACCCCAGATGATGAATTGGCATGCATCATTTCATCTTTTGTTCCCAGAGATGACATTGACATGCTGGAGGATCACTGAAGTCACTTTTGCTCATCCTCAGGAAGTCCTACCTCTTCCACCAGGACCTACTTAAAAACCACGGCCCACTGGAAGTAGGCAGTCATAACAGACTTGCATCTGCATGAGACATTTCGTTCTGGCAATGCATTGTTACTAATCTCTTTTTCTTTATTATTTTTGGAGAAACACCTGCCATTAAATGGAGTTCATCCTGTGGTGCCCAAATCCTTCTCATGTCTCCTTTCTTACAATCTCTCTCTCTGTATATATATATATATATATATATATATATATATATATATATATATATATATATATATATATATATATACAGTAACTATATATATATATATATATATATATATATATATATATATATATATATATACATACACATAGTATACAAATATAATACACAGCATACTTACAGAGATATTATTTAAGGTAGCAAAAGTGAATAATTAAAGTGCAGACAGTTTCTTTTTTTATGCAGTGTTATTTTTAGAGTCAAGACAGACGGGAAAAAATAAAAAAGGCCAAACTCAACAGGAGTCTTTAAAGAAAAAAAAGTGTACTTCAAAGAGCTGAAAATGAAGGAGTCAGCTCTGGATTGGGCACACATGTCTGAAATCGAGAACAAAATATCTTTATAAGAATCCCCAATGTCTCTAAAGTCGAATCAACTTATTTAAAACAGGTACATCACTAAATAGTCTAACTAGGAAAAAGTATCACTGTCAGTACTAGTATATTATTCTAATTCATATACACATGAAAAATCAAAAAACTCCAGTATTCAAGACTACCTAAGGACATGGGTAAGTTCTTCATCTGCTTGCTCTTCACAGCTGCATAGCATGAGGTGTATAATAAGTGCAGTCCCAGTGGCTGATTTCAATGAGACTAGAACACAGCAGTATCCGAAATTAAATTTTTAACCAACAGAGGGCACACATGAGCTTTCCCTTTGACAGTTTCTTCAGAAAGCAGATGCTGGCCATTCAAATAGTGTTGCACATTTTTAATGAAATGGAAGTCAAATTGAAATAAATACCTAAGCAGTTTCCAAAACTGAGGATTTTTCACACTGCAAATACTATGTTTGATGAGTGGTGTTACTGGTTCAGGAAAAATGCAAAGAATAGATCAAATCTATCTTTGTAATGCTGTGGCAGCTCAGCCTTCCTGACCCAAAATCATTCCTAACGCTCTGCATGCTGTGGTCCTATCCAGATGAATGGCTGTTTGGCCAGCTGTTTGTGAAATTTGTCTGCTCTCCCTGCCATACTGTCACTCTTATTTAAAAAGTTTCTAATGCTTTTTAGCTCAGTGAACTCTTCTCTGTTTTGACAAGTTTTAAAATGTTGTTTCAAACCATCTGGAAGCGTGGTTATTTAGATTTATGTTTATGCTGCAATTTCTAAATTTGTATTTTGTGTTTTTTATGAAGTGCTCTGTGGTGGTTGGTGGTCGTTGAACATTTGCTATTCATCTCCATCGCATGTCTGCTGAGCTTTGTGTGTTTCATGTGAACATTTGCAGAACCCTTGAGATCCTGACCCCGGTGATGGAATGAAAGAAAACTACCCGCCAAGTGGCCCTCATGGGCATAGTTAGTGTTCTAAAACATAATCACGCATCATTGTATTATTATTTTCTTGCTTAATTTTCTTCTACAGCATCACCACTATTCATGTGCCATTTATAGAACAAAGGCTTAATGAATGACTGGTTCTACAAAAATTATATTTTGGCACTTAATGATTGTTTATTGTGTGTAGAGCCTTGGAAGAAAAACATCATTATAAATCATACTTTTATTTATTTAGCAGATGCTTTTATCCAGCGTGACTTACAAATTACACTGGTACAGTTGTTGTTTGGAGTTCTCAGAATCACACATCTTGGTATTAGTGGGGTCTTAACGGTTAGTCTTAGGGGGTGCATCTCCCTCTTTTGGCCACTAGACTATGCTGCAGTCACAGATACTTCAACTCTAAATGAATGAGAATTATTAATGCATGATTAAGAAAAAAATAATTAGTAAAAAAGAATAATTATCACAGGTGGTAAATAGTGCATCTGTTAGCTTCAGAGCCTTCAATTTTATTCCCAGGTCCAGGGCACTGCCAATTAGGGATCTGCTCAGTCTTCCTGTGTCTACACTGTTATTCCCGACTATTCTTGACAGAAAGCATTTCTTGTAGCAAATATGCCTTGTTTGCTGGTGACCTTGTTTGATGAATTTTCTCCTGGAAATTTGCTCTGCAGCTGGCTCAGATGAATATTTTTCCCTAGTGCTCCATGATGCTTTGCAAGGCCAGGGGGACATCACACGTGTTGTAGCAGCCATGTCCAAGAATTGTCACACATACATTGCAATGGTACTCCACCTCACATTTAATGTCGCTGCCCATTCTCTTTTGTGAGTGTGTGACATCACTACCCACTTGTACTCCGGCCCACATCCATTAAAAAAAAACAAACTTTCAGTAATGTTATTTGAGGGGCACATTAGCTGGCCATAATGAGAATATTATGAGTACTGTTTCTGAGCATATAGCACTAATTCCTATTCACTTGCTCAGTCACAGCTGCACCACATGGCTAATTTCATATGCAGGCCAAATGCATTCTCGATTAGCCACATGCTTCAGCAATGAGTCAAAATAATCCTTAAAAGACCCCTCCCAAAAAAGATGTGCAGATTAGTTAGTTGCCAATTCAGAATTGGCCTTGTGTTAGTCAGTGGGTGTTTTGGTGAATTTCCACCTAATCCTTGGATTTTCAGCTCGGCTCATTATCACTGGCACACACCAGGTCTGTTCACAATCTTGGTGTAATGATCAGTGAATAGCTGTCTTTCAGTAACATTGTCACAATAGTCTATTGGCTTTGCAGATTCATTCTGTACAATATCGGTGAGATCAGACCATATCTAACAGAGCATGTGACACAGCTCCTGGTCCAGGCTTTGGTCTCGTTTCTGCTGGCAGGAGTAACAGCATGTGTCACCAACCACTACAGATGATTCAAAATGCAGTAGAACATCTGGTGTTCAACCAGTTGAGGTGGGCACATTTCATTCCTCTTTTCAGATCACTACATTGGCTGAACGGGCACATATTAGGTCCATATTCTTGATGCTTGCTTATAGAGTGGTCAGCGTGTCAACACCTATATATATGGAGACACACATGAGGTCCTATGCTCCTTCTCAACCACTCACGTCTGCTGATGAATGGTATGTGGCCGCTGCACTCTTTGATTGTGTGGGTGAAATGACCTGCCCAACTCCATTTAAAATTCTAACTTCCTCAAAGTGTTTAATAAGTTTATGAAGACTGTCTTATCTGGTGAATCTCTGTCTTATTGTTAAAGGCTTTGATAGGTTCTTGTAACCTAGGAATTGTAACTAGTTTGCATTTTGTTCTGAGCTCTTCAATTGTGATGATTAATTTTGTAACCTTTTCCTATAACACTATCTCAAAAACAGTCCCCCAGACTGCTATTTAATCAGTTATGTTGACCTCATTTGTAAGTCACTTTAAAAGTGTCTGCTAAGCAAATAAATGTGAATGTCAAACACTATCAACAGAAATACTGCTTAAGTAGTGAAATGAAGTAATACACCAAACAAAGTGTGTATAGAGCAACACCTATAAAAAGTAAAAGAATGTGAAGCACCCCCAAATGAAATGACCTCAAACTGCCAGTGAGAACAATAATAAATATTAAACGATTATAATAACACACCATACAAATAAAAACTAGTATCAGAAAAAACAATAACAATCCATAAATACTATTCTGAAATAAAACATTTTTAAAATGGTTTAACCTGACATCAGCCTTTGTCCTTATGATGTCCTCTTACACTGTATATAACATCTTGGAAGCTCTCACAGAAAAGGTCCTGTTACCTTTATTTTTTAATGATGTCTTTTTTATAATACGGAGTTCTCACTGGGAAGACTTCCACTCCTTCTTTGAATTGCAGGGCTCAAGTAGTTACGATAAAATGGCTAGGGCAAATCCATGTTACAATTTTAAAGTAAATCCAAAATGCACTGATAACCAGTGCAAGGATGCTAGTGTTGGGTTGTTCTTTAGTTCTTTACACTTGGTTAAAACCCTGTCTTAGTCACCTGGGAGGGAGAGGCTGGTTAGAATATTATATTAAATAATTTACAAAAAAATGTAATTAATAAACTAGAAAAATATAACATTGCCTTGATCAAAACATGACAAGTCAAGAGAATGTTTGTTAGGGCAAAAGACATAAGAATCAATTTTCAAAATATGTAACATAACATTCTCAAAAGTGCTATCACACACACACAAGCAAGCAAGCACATACGCACTTCCTCTGCACAACTGTTTTAATGTAAAGCTTCTCAGGATGGCGCCCCCCTTTCCTATAGTCTGTACCATCAAAATATTCATGTCTTTTACACCACTGCTTGCATGTGTCAAGATTAGGCTTTTACCTTATTTTTTTGCAGTTTCTCCTTGTCCTTTAAAAATAATTGAAACTTCATTTTGGGGGTTGTGGCAGTCATGGAATCGGGTTGTCACATTGTTTTTTGATCATTTTCATAAGTAAATATGTTCTGCCGCAGTGCTATCTTGGTTTTGTTGTGGGCACCTCTACTTACGGACATGTTCACTGGTTGATGGATGACGTCTCCCAGAAGTTGCGCCAAGCAGCAACATCAGAGTGATGACTCATAAGACGGCAGCAGGGAACATTCATTGTTCACATTTCTGGATACAACCTAATAACTAATGTTTTTATTTAAGCATTTAAAAGAATCTCTGCTTTTGAACTTTTTTTTTTTGCCCCTTGACTAAGATTTGCATCTAACATTTTGGCTTTGGGTCTATTCAGTACTTTTGTTTTCTGACATTTTCACTACAATTCTCTTCTTGTGATTTTTGTCTTATCTCTGAGGCAGTATTTAATAAATCTTGCCTTGCCACTTTTGATCTTAGCTGGTTATATTTTCTGCATTTCATCTTCCAGTTCCCTCTCCATTCAAAATGACTGCTGTTCTATGTAGTTAGTATAGCAAGTGTCTAATTTAGAGCCACCAGCTAACAAACCAGCATGTTTTTGATGGCGAGACAGAAAAGCCAGAGTACCTGGAGGAAAACTAATGTAGAAACCGAAATCACATGCCAACTCCTCACAGGCAATGACCACTAAAACCCAGAATGCTGAGTCTGGATCTACATGTAACTGCATTTACTAAATTAAAAGAAAATGCTATTATACTTGAGCTTCAAGTGCACCAGAAAAGCATAAGCTTTCCCCAAACTGACTAAACCAGTTTCAAGAGTATCCATCCATCCATCCATCCATCCATCCATCCATCCATCCATCCATCCATCCATCCATCCATCCATCCATCCATCCTCTTCTGCTTATCCAAGGTTGGGTCGCGGGGGCAGCAGCTTGAGCAGAGATGCCCAGACTTCCCTCTCCCCGGCCACTTCTTCTAGCTTTTCCGGGAGAATCCCAAGGTGTTCCCAGGCCAGCCGAGAGACATAGTCCCTCCAGCATGTCCTGGGTCTTCCGGGGCCTCCTCCCGGTTAGACGTGCCCGGAACACCTCACCAGGGGAGGCGTCCAGGAGGCATCCTGATCAGATGCCCGAGCCACCTCATCTGACTCCTCTCGATGCGGAGGAGCAGCGGCTCTACTCTGAGCCCCTCTCCCGGATGACTGAGCTTCTCACCCTATCTTTAAGGGAAAGCCCAGACACCCTGCGGAGGAAACTTATTTCAGCCGCTTGTATTCGCGATCTCATTCTTTCGGTCACTACCCATAGCTCATGACCATAGGTGAAGGTAGGAACATAGATTGACTGGTAAATTCACCACGACAGACCGATGCAGAGCCTGCATCACTACGGACGCTGCACCAATCCGCCTGTCGATCTCACGCTCCATTCTTCCCTCACTCGTGAACAAGACCCCGAGATACTTGAACTCCTCCACTTGGGGCAGGATCTCGCTCCCAACCCTGAGAGGGCACTCCACCCTTTTCCGGCTGAGGACCATGGTCTCGGATTTGGAGGTGCTGATTCCCATCCCAGCCGCTTCACACTCGGCTGTGAACCGATCCAGAGAGAGCTGAAGATCACGGCCTGATGAAGCAAACAGGACAACATCATCTGCAAAAAGCAGTGACCCAATCCTGAGTCCACAAAACCGGACCCCGTCAATGCCCTGGCTGCGCCTAGAAATTCTGTCCATAAAAGTTATGAACAGAATCGGTGACAAAGGGCAGCCCTGGCGGAGTCCAACTCTCACTGGAAACGGGTTTGACTTACTGCCGGCAATGTGGACCAAGCTCTGGCACTGATCGTACAGGGACCGAACAGCCCTTATCAGGGGGTCCGGTACCCCATACTCTCGGAGTACCCCCCACAGGATTCCCTGAGGGACACGGTCGAATGCCTTTTCCAAGTCCACAAAACACATGTAGACTGGTTGGGCAAACTCCCATGTACCCTCCAGAACCCTGCTAAGGGTGTAGAACTGGTCCACTGTTCTGCGACCAGGGCGAAAACCACACTGTTCCTCCTGAATCCGAGGTTCGACTATCCGACGGACCCTCCTCTCCAGGACCCCCGAATAGACTTTTCCAGGGAGGCTGAGGAGTGTGATCCCTCTGTAGTTGGAACACACCCTCCGGTCCCCTTTCTTAAAGAGGGGGACCACCACCCCAGTCTGCCAATCCAGAGGCACTGTCCCTGATGTCCATGCGATGTTGCAGAGGCTTTTCAACCAAGATAGTCCTACAACATCCAGAGCCTTGAGGAACTCCGGGCGTATCTCATCCACCCCTGGGGCCCTACCACCAAGGAGTTTTTTGACCACCTTGGTGACCTCAGTCCCAGAGATGGGGGAGCCCACCACTGAGTCCCCAGGCTTTGCTTCGGAGGTCTTCGAAGTACTCCCCCCACCGACCCACAACGTCCCGAGTCGAGGTCAGCAGCGCACCATCCCCACCATATACAGTGTTGACACTGCACTGCTTCCCCCTCCTGAGACGCCGGACCAGAATCTCCTCGAAGCCGTCCGAAAGTCATTCTCCATGGCCTCCCCAAATTCCTCCCACACCCAAGTTTTTGCCTCAGCAACCACCAAAGCCTATTTCTGCTTGGCCTGCCAGTACCTATCAGCTGCCTCCAGAGTCCCACAGGACAAAAGGGTCCTGTAGGACTCCTTCTTCAGCTTGATGGCATCTCTCACCGCCAGTGTCCACCAACGGGTTCGGGGATTGCCGCCACGACAGGCACTGACCACCTTACGGCCACAGCTCCTGTCAGCTGCCTCAACAATAGAGGCACGGAACATGGCCCATTCGGACTCAATGTCCCCCCACCTCCTTCGGGATGTGGTCAAAGTTCTGCCGGAGGTGGGAGTTGAAGCTACTTCTGACAGGGGGCTCTGCCAGACGTTCCCAGAAGACCCTCACAACACGTTTGGGCCTACCACGCCTGACCGGCATCCTCCCCCACCATCGAAGCCAACTCACCACCAGGTGGTGATCAGTTGACAGCTCCGCCCCTCTCTTCACCCGAGTGTCCAAGACATGTGGCCGCAAGTCCGATGACACGACCACAAAGTTGATCATCGAACTGAGGCCTAGGGTGTCCTGGTGCCAAGTGCACATATGAACACCCCTATGCTTGAACATGGTGTTTATTATGGACAATCCGTGATGAGCACAGAGTCCAATAACAAAACACCGCTCGGGTTCAGATCGGGGGGGCCATTCCTCCCAATCACGCCCATCCAGGTCTCACTGTCATTGCCCACGTGAGCATTGAAGTCTCCCAGCAGAACAAGGGAGTCCCTAGAAGGTATGCCCTCTAGCACCCCCTCCAAGGACTCCAAAAAGGGTGGGTACTCCGAACTGCTGTTCGGTGCATACGCACAAACAACAGTTAGGACCCGTCCCCCCACCTGAAGGCAGAGGGAGGCTACCCTCTCATCTACTGAGGTAACCCCAATGAACAGGCTCCAAGTCAGGGGTCAATAAGTATACCCACACCCGCTCGGCGCCTCTCACCGGGGGCAACTTCAGAGTGGTAGAGAGTCCAGCCCCTCTCAAGGAGATTGGTTCCAGAGTCCAAGCTGTGCGTCAAGGTGAGTCCGACTATATCTAGCCGGAACCTCTCAACCTCGCGCACTAGCTCAGGCTCCTTCCCTTTCAGAGAGGTGACATTCCACGTCCCAAGAGCCAGCTTCTGTAGCCGAGGATCGGACCACCAAGGTCCCCGCCTTCGGCCACCACCCAACTCACACTGTACCCGACCTCCTTGGCCCCTCTCATAGGTGGTGAACCCATGGGAAGGGGGACCCACATTGCCTCTTTGGGCTGTGCCCAGCTGAGCCCCATGGGTGCAGGCCTGGCTACCAGGCGCTCACCATCGAGCCCCACTTCCAGGCCTGGCTCCAGAGGGCGGCCCCGGTGACCCACATCCGGGCAAGGGAAAACGCCGTCCAAAGTTTTCATTCATCATAGAAGGTTTGAACCGCTCTTTGTCTCATCCTTCACCTAGGACCAGTTTGCCTTGGGTGGCCCTACCAGGGGCATAAGGCCCCGGACAACAGAGCTCTTAGGATCATTGGGACACGCAAACCCCTCCACCACGATAAGGTGGCGGTTAAAGGAGGGGGGTTAAAGGAGTTTCAAGAGTATGGTTGCCAATTTAATAAAACAAAACAGAAGAAATGTTATTAGAAGTACACAGCATTTTAATAAATGAGACTGCATGAGTAAACAGAAGGAAATATTTATAAACTGTAGGTACGGGATAGAGATTCTGGGATAAAAAAAGAAAAAATATTTTCCTCAGGTGCTTTTTTGCTGCAAATGGCCAAATCTGATATTTTTTTCTTATCCAAGCTGACTTAAAAATCAGAAGAGCATTGCAGCATTTAAATTAAACTAAAATTGAAGAACTGTAAACCACTTGGTTTATGGGTCCACAACTTAACTACTATGTCACCTTGTGTATTATAAATACTTTGGCAATAGCCAAGGTTGACGCAATTTTATCATGAGTTGTCCGCAATTGTGTTGTTTTTGCTTTCTAACCTGTTTGTGTCAGAAGTGGGTTTTCTCTCCAGTATGGACCATCCTAAGGTTACAGAAAACCTCGATTCCAGCTACTAACTAAGATAAGTTGTTTAATTAATTAGATGAATCTGAAAAGGGGTAGAGGGTGTCGTCATTAGGAATACTTGAAATGGTGTCTCACTCGCCATCTTTCATGGATGGTTCTGAGAATCAGTTCATGGAGAATAAAGAGAGAGAAAGGATTAAAAGAGAACAGAATGACATTATTTTGGTAAGACATTAAAACTTAGGGAAGGGAGGCTTATAGAACACCATAAAGTCTCCATGATGCTGCAACAAAGAATAACCATGTTTGTTTTAGCCAGCTTTATTAACATTTGAATTATTTGCTTTGTTGGGCATACACACTACGATATACTAATTCAAATAATGTTGAATGGGTCATTCAGTAGTACTCCATGTTCTATGGAAGCTGACTAGCACACATGCAGCCATCTATATATCCATTGTGTATGACTGACTTAATCTTGTTAGGGTGTTGGGGAGCCTGAGGCTATCATGAAATCAATGGCCACTAAGAAAGGGTTAGCCAGATTATTGTGGGATCTCCTCAAATACACACCTTCACTCAAATTATACCACACAGTATGTCTTTGGAGCCAGGACAAAATACACCAGAAGACAAAGAGAATCATTCAATCTGCACACCTCTCACATAGGAATGAAATCGGAAGGCAAGAATTTAGACAAAGCACTACTATTGAGGGTGCCATCACTATACTGGATTTTGTCCCTTTCATGTCTTTTATAACAGTTTCGTTTATGTTTATTTGGTACAATTAAAGGTACATGAGCTGTAGTTATCAAAGGCTGTCAGGTCTTATTTTCTTCAATGTTTAACAAACTTTGAGAACCTCCAGCAATTAATAATTTCCTTGTTTTGACGTAATTGTTTATAAAAAGATGGTTAGAGTTTTTATTTATAATTAATATCTTCTTTGGGGTAATCTGGATGATCCTGTATTTTATGATCTTGATAGCCTATGTGTTTGTAGCCCTTTAAAGCTTTGATCTAACAAGCTGCTGCAATTGTAAAAGTAAATTCACAACTAACACATACTGTTGATTTTATTGGCTTAGAAGAGACAGAAGTATTTAATACAAAACAAACTCATAACCATCTTCCTGTTCCTAAATCTTCCTAATCCTAAAAGATTATCCAAATAATCTTTTCTGGCTCAGACATATAAGCAATGAAAAAACAACACTTATAATTAGCAGAAGCACAAGGTCAATAGAAGAAAATTTGCCATAAAGTCTATTTTTTAGGTTTTGACCATAGACTTTCAATGATCCAACAAATCTCAGATGTTTCTTCCATAGCACCAAATAGTCCTTTGTTATCTTATTTCTACCACTAACTTGACGTTTTCCTTTATACATTTTTGCTACCAATGAGCAAAGCTTTGTGCATCTCTTAGCAAATGCAAAGATCAAATAAAGCGCATGCTGTATGTTTTTTTCCCAAAAAAGCTGACTGTGACATCATACACTGGTGGGCATTAGTTATGACGCACATAGCACAGCAACAGTTCTCTTGTCGGACCCTCCGAGTGATAGCATACAGACCGCAAAAAAAGGCAGGCTGTCCAAATAATTAGAGTGAGTGTGACAGTGCAGGTTGACTTCATGCTTCCACTCCTATTTTGGGAGCGTGAAGCCGACCCGTGCCATTACATTTGGTGGCAGCAGTGGGATAAGCCAAGGCAGTGAAGACTAAGACTGGACTAAGGAGCAGCAAGTGTGGATAGGTGCCTGACTTTAAAGAACCCACAGAAACTCAAGCCTGAGGAGGACATTTGTTAAATCTGAACTGTTGCTGTTCATTTTTTTATTGCTGATTTTTTATCGTTTTACAGTTCTTATTCTTTTAATGTCCTGATTTTTAAAGGGGGCTTGGGTTTTGTTTTAGGAATGGGAGTTTCTTTTATTGCTGTTATTATTTATTTGGTTTTAGCGCAGTGACACAGCCATTCCGTGGACCAGTGGCACTAGTTGAACGAGGTTGGTTGAGGCATGGAACCTTCCAGTGCAACTAGCGGCTTTAAGGGGGAAGGTATGTGGAAGGACAGGTCCACAGTTTAAGAATCAGAAGCTCATTTTAAATAAATGATCATTTACACTTGTGTCTTTGGGGGCATGGAAAGTGGTATCATGGCAGGAGAGGTTCAAGCGTGGGAATGTGCACTTTGTGCACACGTACAGGAGTGTCCACAACTCTAATTAGTTCTGGAACTGTGATTGCTGCAGCTATCCCTCACCCTTGCTTTAAAAGGGGAAGCGCGAGGGTTAAAAAAAAAAGAGAGAACAGAAATTGAGCCATGAGAACAGCATTGGAGAGGGTGGAGAGGTAGGACATGCCAGCCAGCGAGTGTAGGAAAAGCAGTGCAGCAGATGTCCCCATGATGGAGCGAAGGATTGGCACTCTAGGGTGGATCGTCCCCACTGACTTGTTGTTGAGGAGTAGGTGCAATTGAGGTGGCATCCTCCCCAGGGAAACGAGGTACCTGAGGGAGCTAGAAGGAAGGTGGGAGGACAACAGACCTCAAACAGTTTTGCTTAGCTGCTCAAGACAACTAAGATGAGGATTGGGAGGTGAGGACCTCAATTGCTAGTGGTTCCGCCAGCTGAGGGAGCAATGGGTGAGCTGGGTGGATGAAGAGGGTGTTGCGCTGGGCTCATCTGTTGGAGTAGGAAGGACCCAATGTCTGTTGGTTTTGTTCTTGTTTTATTGCGGATTTTAACTTCACGGAGTAAAACTGTTTTTTTGGATTATTTATTTCTTGAAGAGAGCACTGTACTTTAATTTGAACACTTTTGTTTTGACTGTTTTTAATAAAAGCACTGAGCACTTGTTACACCTATGTCTTGCTTTGTATGCGTCCTCGTCTGCCTAGCTCATCCCGGTCATGACTATTGATTTTGTCAGGTTCAAGAGGCTCCCAAGGCAGAAGTGGGAGCATGGAGCCGACCTGAAATCTATGGTGCTCACTTAGATTAAGCAATTTTAAATGTTTTTCCCGTAAGTGACTCCAACCAGTGTATTTGGAAGAGATAAATTAGATATTGATCTGTAATTAAAACGTACATTTAAAAAAATAATTTTTCAATAGGTTTATAAGTTTACATACATGTGTACATTTTACAAAACCAAAAAAATGCAACTTAAAGCTGTCAACAGTTACACATATATAATTTAAATAAACCGACAAAATAATGAGGTGCCACGCAAGGTTAATTGCTTTCTGTATGAGTTTCTGTTCCTGTAGAAGAAGAATTTTTCAAAGCTAAGATTTCTGGTTGCAGGGTAAGTGTATTTCTATGTTTCAAAAATACTATATTAAGAAGTTGACTTTTTTATTTTGATTAATTTAACAAAACTGTGTCTTCTCGAATTTAATTGATCAAGTTAAGTTTTTTTCATATTCATAAAGCACAACTGCAAGGTATTTGGCACCATGCAATGCCATGGCTAGACATTCCAGCTGGGGTTTCTTCACTTCTTCTTGTTTCAGAGCTGGGGTGGGTGAACTAAGGAAGTGATATCAACTCATTGACTGCTTTCCATGAATCTGCACATGCATATCCCATAAAC
Source organism: Erpetoichthys calabaricus (assembly GCF_900747795.2). Classification (NCBI taxonomy): domain Eukaryota; kingdom Metazoa; phylum Chordata; class Cladistia; order Polypteriformes; family Polypteridae; genus Erpetoichthys; species Erpetoichthys calabaricus. The sequence goes on along the minus strand of NC_041402.2, from coordinate 163,297,907 downwards.
ACGGAGACCAGACTGTAATCCGAAACTCTGTGTCTGATTCTTTCAATAACTTAGTTGTCAATGGTTTTAGATTAATTGATCCAAAACTTGAACAGATTTGCAGTGTACATCTTATTTGAAGGTTGTGATGTTGTACACCATGCTTGTGTACTGGCAGTAGACATTGTTATCATAAACATGATTGCCTCCATGGAAAAAATGCAGACAATGGCAGTGCCCACAAAGGAATTCATCCAGAAAATGACAAATTGGTGACATCTTCAACATTATGTTGAAGGTAAATACATACTGTATGCAAGTACCAATAATGCAACAGCAAAAAAATTTAAAAGAAGTAACCCAAACATGGTCATCACACTGGGTTTTTATTTCAGTTTATTACATTAGAACAGCTTTGATGAGAATGGGCCATTCAACCTAACAAGCATGCCAGTCCTATTCACACCACTCAGTCGGAATGAAGATACTTGGAAAGAATCACATCATTCATGTAAAAGTTACTACTGTACTTTATAAATGAATAAACACTTAAATAAAAAGCAGGAAACTAAACATTATAAACAGCATTTAAATCCAGAGTATCAATGCAGAATTACTGGGGAATGAACCTATCAAAGCTGCATAGCAAAGCAAAAGTCAACCCTGGACAGGGCAGCAGTCACTCAGACACCCCAAAATGTCTGACCTTCTTAAACATACTGTGAAAATAAAGCAAACAGAGTTAGTCGAAAACACTGGGGTTCCAGACAGATAGCACATTTAATTGGTGGAATTATGGTAGAGAAAAAATATTGCATGCAAGGGTGTAAAAATAAAGGATCAAGCCTACAAGAAGAGCAAGAAAAGGGTACTCCAAGAGAGGTGTCGCTTCTGAAGCAGTTAATGTTCTCTACGGATGCGGTTCATTATATAAACAACTACTTTTGTTGGGCTATGGAATTACATGCATGTCTATCGGAAGTGGCGTGATTTCTTGTGATGGAGAGGAAGTGAGATCGTTCTTCATTTGGCTTGTGTACTCCCTGAAATGAAGACGTGAAAAGAGTTTTTTATTAGTGACAGCACACCCATTTCCACTTGCGGTGGTATTGTTAGCCTTTTTTGGAGCCTTGATGATGTCTCCTGCTTGCAAGTGCTTGACAACACCAATAAGAATGTCTTCTGATACTTACCTTTTTAGATTCCCCCAATGAACACCCATTCTTCATTGCTGTATCCTCTTTCTCTGAATCCCTCCTAATGTGTGTATAGGACTCTCTTTGGATACCAAAATGTAAATCCATCCTGGGGCTCCACGTTCCCTTCAGTGCACTTCAAAGCGGATATTCTTGTAAAATCTTATACATTTGCCGTATCCTAATTTCTTTGAAGTATTTTCAAGTGAATTCTGCTGTCTTTATCCGCCATTAGTCTTATTCGATTAATTGATTTATTAATTGGGCTTTGTAGAGAAAAGCCAAGCAAAAACTGGTTAGTTCTTTAATATTGCAAGTACATAAGAATATACATAAAATATTACTTATAGTATATTTTTAATAGTCAGATGATAAATCAAGCCTTAAAGAGTAAGTAAGCCATCGAGACAGCTTAATCAGGCAGGATTATGAAAGATAAAAATTTCATGACAATAATCACTAAAGGCAAACATCTTATTACATACTGTACAGTATAAATGTTGGTGGGCTAAGTGAAGATGGAGCATCAATCAAGCTCCACACCTCAGTTCTTGTATGTTTTGGATCAGATATACCAAATAGTGGACCATCATGCTGGGTCACTTATGTACATTTCCGTGTCACATTCATTCAATGAATTGTTTATTAAGAAAGTAGCTTTGGTTTGCTGTGTAGAAAACGTGACACTAGCTGAGCAACTGTAGAATTGCTGTAACCATATGCACATAGAACACTTTTTTTATACTATTTCCAATAGAAGCCAGATGCAGTGTTAAGGTTTAAAGTATGTAAATGTGTATGCGTCAAGGACTTCCTAGTGTACTGCTGGAGTGCTTCTCATGTGATGCAGATGTTCTGTTGAGTGTTAAAATATTGGAAAGCCAAAGGCCGTTGCATTCTTGCACAGTATAAATGTTACAGTATTTTTAAGTGACCATTGAAATATCCTCAACCAGTCCGACAAAGTCAAGTAAAAAGCGTTTTTTTTTTCCCCAGTGAGCCCATAGTTAATAGATTATTCCTTGTCCTCTGGCATAAAATTAACCACATGTTACAAATATTGCTAGAAACTTTAATCATTTTTTCTCCCAAAACATGTCTCAACACTGAATTCTGGAAGTGTTCACTTTTCTCTGAGCTCAGTTTGCACTTCTTAATCTTCATTTGTTAACTCATTGGTAAATTTGGGATTACAATAAAGAAATCTCATAGTGGCTTTGAAATCTCTATTAAAGCTTCATTTGTTATGATTCTTAATATTCTTCTATTTTGAATTGTTTCTAGTAATTTTTTAACATATATATTATGTTTTTCAATGATTTAGTTATTTTTATTTCATTTCCAGCAACTCCATTTTCTTTTTCTGGATTTGATGTGGTTGCTACCATTTGGTGTCTATCCTTATATGGCCACACTATTTGTTTCAATTTGAAGATTTGCTTGTTGATGGATAGTCGCAAAACCGCAACCTCTGGTTTAGAGATGAGCACTTTGCGGCATGAGCTCAATGGAGAGTTACATTTGTCAGCCACGCACAGCGTTTCCCTGAACACTGTGAGTGGTGTGCCAACTGATGACATCAGCTGATCTTTCTCTGTGTCAGCCCCCATCTTCACTTGTGTATTGTTGCACAATTATTATGTGACTATGAAGTCAGGTGGCATGTTGGGTCAGTTGCAGTGTACATGAAATAGTACTGTGCTAGCAGCGGATCCAGACTTAGACTATGTAGTACGGAACTAAGAGGAGATGATCCTCAAGTCTAAGTGCCGTCTCAGTGAAGACCAGAAGAAGATCAGTCCCAGGCTTAAATAATCTGCTGTTAGTCTTTTTTTGACCTCCTGTTTTTCCTCGGTTTGCTTAGCTGGCCATCTGATTGCCTGTTAACTAAGGTGCATTGGCAATTACCGCCACACCCTCTCTCAAATAACAATGTTCCTCTACAATTTCAAAGGGACAGAGCACAGAGAAAAGAGTTCATCTTCATGTAAACATAATAAAAAAATTGCAGTCTATGGTTGTTGGAAGGATTGCAGGTGTACAAATAGTACTAGGGTGTTGTACCATGTTAGCCATTATGAATGTAGAGAAAAGCCAAGCAAAATGACACCTTTTATTGGCTAACTAAAAAGATTACAATATGCAAGCTTTCGAGGCAACTCAGGCCCCTTCTTCAGGGGCCTGAGTTGCCTCGAAAGCTTGCATATTGTAATCTTTTTAGTTAGCCAATAAAAGGTGTCAAATAGAAATGTTGAGACGCCAACCTGGTCATCCCTGTTTAATCTAAAGAGAAGCACAGACAAAACACACGCTGAATGGCGCTAGAAACAAATAAAAAAAAAAAGGGTTTCCTTAAGCCTGGGGACCTCTCTCGGCTTTGCTGTGCATGGTTTTAGTCACTGGATTAGGAGCTCCATCCTCTGGTATTCTCTTGTATTGAGGGACGCCTCCTTCCGTGGACTGGAAGGGATGGAGTGAAATGCCATCACTAAGCATCTTCTCAGCATTATGAAGGGATATGAAGAGGATAAATTTAGCTACAATGCCCCCTCTCAACCCAGGTTGGTAATACATACCTCAGATGAGCCCAGACGATGATCCACTGATGCACATGCGTGACAAGTCATTAACCTACCAACATCGAATGGAGTGTCACAGTCACTATTCTAAACGTTAGTCACTTCATCCATATGAAAAGGCCCTGAAATCTATTGAAAGGGAATAGAAAGTAATGGTGTCAAGAGGTACGTATCAGAAGAATCATATCTGAAGCATAATTGTCTCTTTGTAATTTAATTCCCACTTACTTTGATAATCCAGCAACGTAAGAGTTGATCTTTGCCATTCATTATGTCCCAATCTTTTTATAATAGCTGAATTAATCCAACATTCACCAAAGTGTATCAAATATCACGCCAGCGGCAGGACAAAGAATGTTGCATTGCAGCACAACCTTCACAGTAGAGACTAAGCTCTATATAACACATATTACGAGAGATCTCATATCAGATCTGAAAGACACACACAATGCTGGAAGTTCTAATATGAATTAGTACGGTTTTTGGTTTTTATAGTATTAATAGTTTTCTTGAACTTTTATAACTAAGCATTTCACTACAGTTTTCACATTATGTATAATTGTATGTGACAAATAAAATTTGATCTGATTTGATACCTCCATGAAATGGCAATGGAATACACCATGAAAGAAACTTGCGGTATCGTTCAATGCATATTTTCTGAACTGGCATCCCAAGTGATTTCTAGCAACAGTGTTATACAAGAAAGTTAATCTTGTTATTGTAAATACCTACCAAGACCAGATCATTATAGGATTATCCCGAGCTCACAGCACACTGCAGCTGACCCCACATGTCATCACTCTCTACTTAATTAGGCTGCACACAGCTTCAAATTTCTTGCACAAATTCAAAGTCTTTTCATTTGTGTACTTCAAAGAATTTGTTTTGGTTAGGAATTCATTTTTGTTAGTTTTGTATTATTGCCCTTGACTATGTTTTTTGACCAAAGACTTCTGTTATGTATTTTGGTTTTGACATTTCTTAGTTTGTCCTTTTTGGAAATGACTTTTGTCTGTTCTTTTGATTTCACCTGCTCACTTTGTCTCACAGATGTGGACAAATTTCTTGTCACCCCTCCACAAAAAAAGAAGAACCCACAATTGTTTTTAAAATAACTTGAAACTGACATAAGTAATCGGCACTCATGATTGTTTATCCCGTATTTAACAAAACTCAGACTTTGCTTTACAGTTTTGATTCAACAGAATATTTCAAATAATAGCACAAATGAAAATGGCATGGACAAAAATAATGGGACCCTTAACCAAATGTTTTATTGCATAACCTAAAGAGTCAATAACTACAAACAAGCAAGTCCTCTAGCTCTCAATGAGACTTCTGCACCTGTCAACAGGTAGTTTGGCCCACTCTTCCTGAACAAACTGCTCCCACTGTGTCAGGTTTGAAGGGGTCTTTCTCCAGACTTCATATGTCAGTTCTTTCTATAGATCTTTGATATGATTCAGCACAGGTCTCATAGAAGGCAGCTGCAGAATAGTCCAATGTTTTGTTCTTAGCCATTCTTGGGTGCTTATAGCTGTGTGTTTTCATTATCCTGTTGGTGGATCCATGACCTGCGACTGAGACAGAGCTTCCTGACACTGGGCAGTACGTTTCACTCTAGAATGACTTGACAGTCTTGAGATTTCATTGTTTCCTACACAGACTCAGGGCATCCCATGCCAGATGCAGCAAAGCAATCCCAAACATAACCGAGTCTCTTTCATGTTTCACAGAGGGTATAGTGTCTTTTTTCTTTGAAAAGTTTCATTTTCATCTGTAGACATAGAGCTGATGTGACTTGTCAAAAAGCTCTTCTGGGTTGTCAGTATGTATTTTAGCAAATACCAGTCTGGTGTTTTTATGGTTTTCATTCAACAGTAGAGTCCTCCTGGATCTTCTTCCGTTGAGTCCACTGTTACTCAAAAAGTGACGAATGATGCAATCAGACACTTGATGGTCCTTGACCTTGGAGTTCAGCTTGTTTCTCTTTGGAAGCTGTCCTTGGCTTTTTGTCTACAATTCTCACTATCCTTCTGATCATACTGGTGTTGATTTTCTTTTTGCGGTCGCATCCAGGGAAGTTGGCTATAGTCCCATGAACCTTAAACTACTTAGTAATATTTGCAGCTGTGTTCACATTAATATCGAATTGATTAGAGATGGTCTTATATCATTTACCTTTGACATGCTTGCCTAAAATATTCCTTCTGATCTGCTCAGAAAATTCTCCTTTGCTTTCTCTGGTCCATATTCAATGTTGAGATACACAATGATACCAAACAGAGGAGTGAATACTTTTCTCCATTTAAAAAAATTTAGATGACACATTGCATGATTGAAGATGTGTGAAACTAATTAAAGAAAACAGCTAGTTTGAAAATCACTCTAATCCAATTATTTATATTTTCTAGGGGTATCAATAAATGTGTCCAGGCCATTTTAGAATATAAAATTAAGATTAAGATACCTTCATTGTCACTGTATAATCCAATGAAATATTATATGGAGCAAGCCTTTAGATTTGTTATATATTAAAAAATTAAGCAATATATTTAATCTTTTTTCACACTAGCTTTGCTTTATTTGGCAACTTATTAAAATGTCCAACACCTAGTGTCTGTGCCCAGGCATAATGGTGTCCAGCAACCACAGAATGGCAGGAGTGTCTGGAGAACAAAGAGAAGTGGCCGGCATAAGATGCATGCGGGTGTCATGTCATCCAACGTCCACAAAAGGCCTTGAATGTTCAACAAAGAAAGGCAACAAGAAGCACAAAGAAAGGGGGATGTTAGGGCTAGAATGTCTGATGAAAAAAGGCAGCAAGACACACAAAGAAAGAGGAATGTAAGGCGTATCTGTTGAATAGAGGCTCATAAATGCATAATGCCATCGAAACAGAGAGACTTGGCATTCAAACATTAAGCACATTATAATAAACAGTTGTTTTACTATGCTAATATAATCTTATTTACAAATGTCTACGCGTGGAAGTGTTTGTGTCTGTCTTTCCGGCCCAAAAGTGAGAGGTGGAGTCGGGGTAAGGGCTCCACCTCCAAGGAAAGATAAACTCATTTAGCTGCTAATACACAAGCGAGGTGAACACATCGGCAAAATGGCATCCCTATCTCTTTTCCTCCTGCTGCTAATAAACAACCGAGGCGAGCACGTCGACAAAACAAAACCTCTGAAGAAAGACAAAGTCGCTTAGCTGCTAATGCGCAAGCGATGTGAGCACATCGGCAAAACGAAACCTCCTAGGACAGAGACGCCCAGAGTAGTTCCTTTCAATTACCTGACATCTCTACATTTCATTTTTTTTCTGATGATTTCAATAGTTCCTATGACCCCTGGCTTTTTACAGTACAGGCTTATACAGCTAATATAATATAATCCATCCATCCATCCTTTATCCAACCCACTATATCCTATCTACAGGGTCACGGGGGTCTGCTGGAGCCAATCCCAGCCAACACACAGCACAAGGCAGGAAACAAACCCTGGGCAGGGCGCCTGCCCACCACAGGGCGCGCACACAAACACACACAAGCCAAGCACACAATATGGACAATTTAGAATCGCCAATCCACCTAACCTGCATGTCTTTGGACTGTGGGAGGAAACTGGAGCACCCGGAGGAAACCCACGCAGACACGGGAAGAACATGCAAACTCCACACAGGGAGGACCCAGGAAGTGAACCCAGGTCTCCTAACTGCGAGGCAGCAGCGCTACCCAATCCGCCACCGTGCCACCAATATAATATAATATAATATAATATAATATAATATAATATAATATAATATAATATAATATAATATAATATAATATAATATAATATAATATAATATAATATAATATAATATAGAATGACCTGGCGGTGCAGTGGTGAGTGCTAGAGAATGCCTGTGCCCAACTGCTCTCTGTATGGAAGCTACACATCTTTCCAGGTGTGACTGAATTTTTACTCAAATTTCTCATTTCTTCCCTCACCACAATGATGTGCATTTGGGTTAATTGCCAGTTCTAATTGGCTTGATGTGAGCGTGTATGAGTGAGCCATTTTATATTATATTATATTATATTATATTATATTATATTATATTATATTATATTATATTATATTATATTATATTATATTATATTATTCTTCTGTCGGCTACTCCTGTTAGGGGTTACCACAGTAGATCTTCTTCTTCCATATCATCCTATCCTCTCTCCATCTTTCTCTGTGACATCCATCACCTGCATGTCCTCTCTCACCACATCTATAAACCTTCTCTTAGGTCTTCCTCTTTTCCTCTTCCCTGGCAGCTCTATCCTTAGCATCTTTCTCCCAATATACTTAGCATCTCTCCTCTGCACATGTCCAAACCAACGCAATCTCGCCTCTCTGACTTTGTGTCCAAACCATCCAACTTGAGCTGACCCTCTAATGTCCTCATTCCTAATCCTGTCCATCCTCATCACACCCAATGCAAACCTTAGCATCTTTAACTCTGCTACCTCCAGCTCTGTCTCCTGCTTTCTGGTCAGTGCCACTGTCTCTAACCCGTATATTATATTATATTATATTATATTATATTATATTATATTATATTATATTATATTATATTATATTATATTATATTATATTATATTATATTATATTATATTATATTATATTATTCCTATGACACATTCTTAGCATACACCCACTGGAATTAGCTCTGCTTAATGGTCACTCTGGACTGGAGTTGTAGGATAAGGAAATAAGCAAATGAATGGATCATTGTTAACATTACATCTCTTGCTGTCTTGTTTCTCTAATCCACGTGAACATTAAAAATCAGTCTGTGAGATGTGCTCAGGTTAAAATTCTCCATGAATTCCCGGGATGTATGCAGTTATCTCATTGTAAGAAATATAAAATTTTTCTTTTTTCTTCATCTTATTAATTTTGTTGGGAATAGGTTAGACCTAAGGTCATGCAGCAGTAGTGTATGCAGCAATCTGTTTCAGCACTCTTTGTCTTTCTTTGTCAACATTCCTGTTACCTCTGATTAAACCCTTCAAAAAAAGAAAAAAAAAACCCTCTCCTTAAGGTGCCCCCAACCAGCGAATCCTGGACAGCCAGATTGATGATGGGGCAAAATTCAACACAGACTCAAAAACTCACCAATATGTTGCTGATAAGAAATTGGAAAGTTTTTAATAAGCAAGTGCTTGCGTAGACAAAAGAGAGCGAGAGAGGGAAAGCAGGCTAATCTGAGGCTTTACATCTGTTTCTTAACAGACTCATGACACAGGATAGAGTTTACATCCTAAAAATGTCAAAGTCTTCTAAAAATAACCCAGGGCTGTTCAAAGCATGTACAGAGTCTGGCAGTGGAGGGGGGGGTGGTGGGGGGGAGTGCAATCAATGTTTATGCAGACATGACCTGGCCTCCTGAAGCAGAGAGAAATGCTCCAGGAGCAGGGATAGGCACAGCCATTTAGCGATTAATTACTGGAGTGGATCTGTAAACATTTCTACAAGGAGGAACGACAGAGAATGTAGCTAGGGCTGAGATATTTTTTCTGAGAAGCAGATAGCATAAAGATTCTATTTGTTATTTATCTGAAACATTTTTTACTATGAAGATACAGGGTGGTAGCCTAAGGCATTTTACTCATAAGTAAAGCAAAGTGATGTTGACAAGGCAATGCATTTTTCTTTTGATTCCATGTTTTAAATAAGAGTTTTGTGATGTGAACTACCCTAAAAAATGCTATACAAAGATACACATTCATGCAAGCAGACTATTTGACTGACTCAATGTCACACCATAAGCTCTTAGCAGAATTTGGACTGATGTCGTTGGGTATTCAAGATCAAACTTATAATCAAAAGACTAAAATGTAGACCTTCTTCTTCTTTTGGCTGTTCCTGTTAGGGGTTGCCACAGCGGATCATCTTCTTCCACATCTTCCTGTTCTCTGCATCTTGCTCTGTTACACCCATCACCTGCATGTACTCTCTCACCACATCCATAAACCTTCTCTTAGGCCTTCCTCTTTTCCTCTTCCCTCTATCCTTAGCATCCTTCTCCCAATATACCCAGCATCTCTCCTCTGCACATGTCTAAACCAATGCAATCTCACCTCTCTGACTTTGTCTCCCAATCGTCCAACCTGAGCTGACCATCTAATGTACTCATTTCTAATCCTGTCCATCCTCATCACACCAATGCAAATCTTATCATCTTTAACTCTATTACCTCCAGCTCTGTCTCCTGCTTTCTGGTCAGTGCCACCGTCTCCAACCCATATAACATAGCTGGTCTCACTACTGTCCTGTAGACCTTCCCTTTCACTCTTGCTGAAACCCGTCTGTCACAAATCCCTCCTGACACTCTTCTCCACCCATTCCACCCTGCCTGCACTCTCTTTTTCACCTCTCTACCACAATTCCCATTACTCTGTACTGTTGTTTCCAAGTATTTAAACTCAGCCACCTTTGCCAACTCTACTCCTTGAATCCTCACCATTCCACTGACCTCCCTCTCATTTACACACATGTATTCTGTCTTGTTCCTACTGACCTTCATTCCTCTCCTCTCTAGAGCATATCTCCACCTCTCCAGGGTCTCCTCAATCTGCTCCCTACTGTCGCTACAGATCACAATGTCATCAGCAAACATCATAGTTCACGTCTAATCTTGTCTAATGTCAGGAAGGGCATCTGGTGTAAAATTTTGCCAAATCAGTATGCGGACAACAACTAAAATGTAGAGCAATTGGGGAATGTAATGTCACCTTGACATTGAACTTGGCAGAGAGGTTGATTTAGTGTTTAACCACCTAAAATGTTCAATAGGGTCTGTGTGCCTAGCCCCACAAAAAAATTCAGTATGCCCAGATCTCTAATATGCAACAAAAGGTCTCCTGAAAAATAACCCTCTTTGTGAAGGATCTTTCTCAGGTTTCATTACTTCATACCTGCATCCTGCACCTTTTGCTCTCAAGATAGAAACCCCAAGCAGAGGCATTTAAATGCTTTGGGTATATCACAGTTCTAAATAACAAACTTAAATTATACACCATGCTAAATCAACACAGTGTTAGAAAAATAAAAGTCAGTACACACAAGAGTAGTGATGAGCAAGATGAGCGAGAGGATTTGTCCAAACTGAATTCCCAGCTAAACTCAGTGTTTCACTTTGCAAAAAAAAAATTACAAGAAAAAAGGCGTTTAGTCCCTGTTTGAAAACACTTTCATGCATACGTCTGTCTGTCATTTAGTATTCAAAGAAAGATCTCCAGTGTATAAAAAAATAATCACTGGAAATCTGTATATCTTCAACTAGGATAAACCAGGTGCAGGAAAGGGTAGCAAAGTAACAAATCTCGGTGTAGTAAGAAAACACAATAATGTGCATGATGGTGTATTTTAGTGTGTCGCTGTATGGAAATCTTGTAGCATGTCACATTTTTAGTAAGCATACTGCACTTCTCCATGGTGACGTGAACGAGGGGCATTAACTGAATTGATTTTACCGGTGTGGTAAGGATTACATGCTTTACACAAATGAATGCAGAGGTGTAAATGAGGTAAATGGTGCTTTAAGGAGCAGTATTCCTGAAATCTCCAAAAAACCCTTTAGCGAGTTTCATGTTTTGTAGTTATGTAATCGCCTGTGACAATAATTTTAGTGTCAATTGCACAAATATATCTGTGAATCGAAACTTGCCTGTTTAGCTTCTTTACTAGTTAACAAAAATGTCCTTCTGGCTTTGCTGGGATTCACTGTAAATAATGGCAAGCAACATTTTGCCTTAAAATCAGCACAGTCAGACACTGAAAGGAAAAACCAAGCAGCCTTGAATCAAACCTGAAGTGCATCCATCAGTCTACTAATCATTGGGGACAACTCATTAACTCTCATTTAAGTTTGATGTATGAATTCTGCTTATACAACAAACTGCAACAACAGATGAAAATAAATAAAAAAAACAATGCATTTTTAGAATCTGATTCCTTTTTTGATGGCATCTTATCAAAATGGTTTATGTGCATATGCTGATTAACATCTCTGTTTGCCCTTATATATTTAAACATTTATTTATTTTACATCCCAAGTAGATGTTTTTGAAGAGTGCTTATCACAGTGGAAACTTTATTTCATATTTCATGTTGACATTTGCAAGTTGGCATGACTAAATGGTTAAGGTGTTGAACTGTTAACCACGAGGATGTAGGTCAAATATTACCTCTGATACACTAGCTGACCATGACTTAGTCACTTAACAAGGGGGCTCCGCCCCCTGCTCGCTTCGCTCGCCTACCCCCGGCGTTGGGTATCCTGAAATATATTAGTCGAGCTTGTTCGTTTTGGAGCTGTGGCTGCTTTGCCCACGGCATTTCAGACACGTGTTGTAGGCGCCTGCGTTCATTGATTTTATCCAGGCGGGCTCGTGTTTGTATCGTTGAGCTGTATTGTGTTTGAATTTGGTGTAAAGCGTTCAGCGGTTTGTACAATCCCAAGCAGCACATTATTCCTAACTTAACTCCGCAGTAGTGCCACTCACAATATGGTGGTGACGGCGGCTCGCTTCGCTCGCCTACCCCCGACGCTGGATATCCTGAAATACATTAGTCGAGCTCGTTCGTTTTGGAGCCGTGCCTGCTTTTCCCGCGGCATTTCAGACGCGCGTTGTAGGCGCCTGCGTTCATTGATTTTATCCAGGCGGGCTCGTGTTTGTATATCCATCAGTCGAGCTCGTTCGTTTTGAACCCGTGCCTTCTGTGCTTCCGCAGTTTCAGATGCACGTTGTAGGCGCCTGCATTCATTGATCTTACCCAGGTGGGCTCGTGTTTGTATCGTTGAGCTGTATTGTGTCTGAATTTGGTGTAAAGCGTTCAGCGGTTTGTACAATCCCAAGCAGCACATTATTCCTAACTTAACTCCGCAGTAGTGCCACTCACAATATGGTGGTGACGGCGGCTCGCTTCGCTCGCCTACCCCCGGCGCTGGGTATCCTGAAATACATTAGTCGAGCTCGTTCGTTTTGGAGCCGTGCCTGCTTTTCCCGCGGCATTTCAGACGCGCATTGTAGGCGCCTGCGTTCATTGATTTTATCCAGGCGGGCTCGTGTTTGTATATCCATCAGTCGAGCTCGTTCGTTTTAAACCCGTGCCTGCTGTGCTTCCGCAGTTTCAGATGCACGTTGTAGGCGCCTGCGTTCATTGATCTTATCCAGGTGGGCTCGTGTTTGTATCGTTGAGCTGTATTGTGTTTGAATTTGGTGTAAAGCGTTCAGAGGTTTGTACAACCCCAAGCAGCACATTATTCCTAACTTCACTCCGCAGTAGTGCCACTCACAATATGGCAGTGACGCCTGCGCCTTCACTCCGCACCATCTTTGTGGACCTGTGGGGCCTCCGTAGCCTCTTCCATTTGAATCTGGGCTGCAGCGCAGAATCCTCTTTTTTGTGTGGCTGTGTCAGTAGTCGTTAGCTATGGGCGCATTGTTGCTTCATTTCTCATTCATGTCAGTTGAGCTCTTTCGTTTTTGGGCTCTGACTCCTTCGTGTGCGGTGGATACGACTTCGCTTGCGGTTTATGAGACATGCGCTGTATGCGCCTGCGCAGTACGTCTCATGGTCCCATCGACGTGTACCTGCGTCCATGCCATCCGGTTTACCATTCTCGGTTAGTAATATGGATATTGCGGCCAAGATACATGTTAAATTTGAAAAAAGTAAATCTGTGCCTAATATTACAAAGAGGAGCAACTCTCATTGTAGTCTCCGCACACAATAATGCCAAAAATTTTAAAAAAGGCTGCATTTATTTAAAAGAAAAATTGGTTAAGGATGGATAAACAGAAGGGAGACTTCAAAACACAAAGTTAACAGAAGTGAAAAAACACTTCTGAAAGGCCGTCTCTCATGCCCCTCCAAGCTGTGCCCTCCTTACCGCGTTCTCTGTGTGTCTTTCACAACAGACCACTGCTCTATTCCTCCCACCAGGACACCTCTGCACCAAACTCTCCTCCTGGCTGTAGACTGAATAAACTCTCTGGCATGGAGTAGCATTAAAGGAACATTCCACCTCAAATTGTTGTTTTTTGTATTTGATGCTTACCCCATATAGTTTGTATTGACAGCAGATAAAAGTGTCAAATCTCATATTTTCTTTTACAACAGAAATCAGAAAGTTACAGATGAAGTAGGTCTCTGTGGTAACCAAAGCTGGATAACAGAAAACAATATAAAAAAATGTCAGATCATCCACATGTCACATCGTTCTCATGCCCATAACATCCCAAGCATATTTTTTATTAAAACATCGATAAATAAACCACTTCTAGTAAACCCTTTTCTGAGAGAAAATGGAAAGCATTTCAATGGAAGACCAGCGTCCCTTCTTCACATGATATCAACATTGCAAAGTGCACTATGAAATGGGTGCAAGTAAAGATTCAAAGTTAAGGAAAAGCGAGTGTAAATGTTATCGGGAAGAGAACCTACCTTGCATTTGTGTGAATCCGAGATGCTTCATTGAACAGATTATCAATTCATCTGTGCAGTTTCATAGGCTGCCACAAAGTAATCCTGAGGTACTCCATAATGTAACACCGGGAGGCAATTCTACAAATCAAATGACATGTGGATTGCGTAAAACGACTCGCGTGGAAACATTTTTGATATCTTTTGCTGTTTTCCAGTATGGTTACCAAAGATGCATATTCTCTCAGAAAGTTTATCTGTGCTCTGAAAGAAAACAAAAGATTCACAGTTTTCTCTGCCATGTTTACAAACTACTTGGGGAAAGTTCAAGTGGATAGCAAGAGAATTAAAGGAAAAGACGTTTTATACTTGATGTCTATAGGATTTGTTATTGAATATTTTATGTGTTATTACTCTGGTGACTCTTCCTATGAAGTCAGTAGATGGATTAGGAGAGCATGGGGGGGTCATGAGGTTGCTGGAAAGGGGTGTGTGGCGCTCCCAATATCTATGCAAAAGGATGAAGGTCCAAGTCTTTAAAGTCCTGGTGCTTCCTGTCTTGCTATATGGTTGTGAGACATGGACGCTATCCAGTGACCTGAGATGAAGACTTGACTCCTTTGGTACTGTGTCTCTCCGGAAAATCCTTGGGTACTGTTGGTTTGACTTTGTGTCGAATGAGCGGTTGCCCGAATGAGGCACATTACCTGCATTGTGAGGGAGCGTCAGTTACGGCACTACGGCCATGTGGCATGTTTCCCTGAGGGTGATCCGGCTTGTAAGATCCTCATTGTTGGGACCCGAGTGGCTGGACCAGGCCAAGGGGTCGCCCACGTAACACTTGGCTGCTACAGATATAGGGTCATTTCCAGAGGGTGGGACTGGACCGCGTGTCTGCCTGGGGGTTGCAAACTGGGATCCCGAGTTGTTTCGTCTTGTAGTGGGTGAAGCAATGCACTGTACCAGTGCATGCTACCCAACTTGACTTGACTTGACTTATTACTGATGGTTTAAAATGAATCATTAACCATCTCCATTTAAACATTATTAGGCGGAACAGCTGAACTTCAGGCAGGTATTGAACATTTAACTGAGCAAACTTAATGTGGTGTAAATTTGATTCAATGCACATAAATATGTTTATTGTTAAATATGGTCATTCCATATAATCTATGATTCACATAACATTATAATGATGAAAACAGCATGAATGTTTTATTCGTCATCTTCTCTTTTAGTGGTACTACATAGAGTCCTGAAAGTGTACTTGCAGCCATACATCTGATCAAAATATTTATATGTTCCAGTGGGGTATTCAGTTTTAGTACAGGGTTTTCATGCCTTTTGTGTTTTTAGTTATTTTATGTTTTATCTCCTGCATATTGAGCACAGTGCTCTGAGCTTAGAAATTCAGCTTGCTAGAAAAACACTTTAAAAGAACTGTGTGCTGAATTGTAATACTCACACAAAACTTGTCATGCAGTGTTAGGTTGGACCCCCCTCATGTGCTTTGTAAAAATGCGTTTGGTTAAAATAAATAAAGGTAACTATAAAAAGTATCCCGACATGCACATTCAAATCACTTGCTTTCCCCCAAAAGTTGAGATGTACATCTGGAATTACTTAACAAAGGGACACCTCCTCCTTGGCCTACCCATAGAATTTTTTGGCTCATTCTCCATATGAAGGACTTAAAAAATGATGAGGTGCTGCTCTTTATTAATGGAAATGAGATAGAAAGGGCAAAATAGCATCATGGAATGTTCATGAAGATCATCTAGCAGAAATCTATAAATTTGTTTTTTAAATATTAAACATTTTTAGATTTTTTTATGCACAGATAGCAACACATTTTCTAAACATTCTTGAAAAATCTGCCATTGTCCAGTGAAGTTTATAAAAATCACTTGCTCTTTATGGCGTCTTTGCAAAATATGTTCTCTGTTGAAATTCAAAATCATGTGTGGAAGCAGATTCTGGCTGTTACTCCTTTTGCCCATTTCCAATGTGTTCTTTTTTTATTATTTTCTTTTTAATTGCAGGTAATACTTCACACTAAGTGAAATTCACAGATGTATCTTTGGGATATAAACTCAATTACTCTGCCAAGATGTGCAGTTTTAGGAGATACAGCTGCACAAATGGCTGAAGATTATCTGAAAAATTATGTGTCAAAACTGTTTGCGTCTAGTGGAAACAGGCTGTTCCTTGAGGACTAACTCGTCAGAAAGCTCTACTACTTGCAAAATGAACTGTTGTATAAGTGCCCAGTTAAACCTCATTGCTCAAGATAAAAGAAAAAAGAAAAATTGCATTGTTCTGACTTTGGGGCAGAATCTCCAGTAACAACATTGTGCCTTTCCGGATCTCTCACACTCAGTGACGCAGCTAAAGAAGGTTAACTGGTGTTCTTTTTTGATACTGCCTTTGTTTTGAAAGTCTACTCCCACCATAATTAAAGAGAATTGTTATCAAGCACTCAGCACACTCCCTTCCTCATTAGGAGACAAGCATCTTGTTTTAGTGTCTAATTATGAATAAACCACTAATGTTTTGGACTAATGAGAGAAAGGGGGCTTCAGCTTATCTTGGCTCCCACCCAGCATATTGGATTCTACCCAAGAGTATATTCTAAGAGAAGTAGCCATCTCCTTAATGCTAATTTGCAAACTGTAGAAATACCTACATACTGTAATAAAAATGCATACATACACACACACATACAACATGCATGCATATAGGATAGATAGATAGATAGATAGATAGATAGATAGATAGATAGATAGATAGATAGATAGATAGATAGATCAGACTTCATCACCTTTTTCACATTTTGCAAAGTTGCAGCCTTGTGCTAAAAGTATTTAAATTCATTTTTCCCCACATCATGCAGAAATCAGTACCTCAGAAAAACAAACCAAAAACAGGATTTATTACAAATAAATACTGAAACATCACCTTGACACAAGTATTTAGACCCTTTACTCAGTAACTAGTTGAAGCATCTTTGGCAGCAATTACTGCCTGGAGTCTTCTTCAGTATGATGTGACCAGCTTTACGCACTTGAATTTGGTGATTTTCTGTCATTCTTTTTGTGGATCACTTCAAGCTTTGTCATGTTGGTTGGAGACAATTAGTGAACAACTGTTTTCAGGTATCTCCCAAGGGATCTTCCTTCATTACATCTTATTAATGACAATTAAAAATGAGCAGAGCATACACGCTGGCAAACAACACTGAATAATCAAGGACTGAAAGTACTTTAGCATCAGACCCACTAATTAGTAAATAATGGATTAATTAAACAATTAGAACACTTAGAAAGTAGAATGAAAATCAAGATGAAAATATTGTTAAAAAGAAAAAAATACATTATTCCTCTATAACTGCTTGATACATTTTAATATATATCCATCCATCCATTTTCCAACCCGCTGAATCCGAACACAGGGTCACGGGGGTCTGCTGGAGCCAATCCCAGCCAACACAGGGCACAAGGCAGGAACCAATCCCGGACAGGGTGCCAACCCACCGCAGGACACACACAAACACACCCACACACCAAGCACACAGTAGGGACAATTTAGAATCGCCAGTCTACCTAACCTGCATGTCTTTGGACTGTGGGAGGAAACCAGAGCACCCAGAGGAAACCCACACAGACACGGGGAAAACATGCAAACTCCATGCAGGGAGGACCCGGGGAGCGAACCTGTGTCTCCTAACTGCGAGGCAGCAGCGCTACCACTACGCCACCATGCCACCCTTTTAATATATATATTTTATTTTTTTTTTTACCAAACTTAATTTTCTAATTTCTATATTGTTCCCAAAACACAGAACTCGGGAAATAACAGTTCACTTAATTAGCCCAGGTGTCCAATTAAAAAACAGAAACTGGTTGGAACAAAAACCTGTAGCCACAGGGTGTCCACGGGACCGAGGATGGGAAACACTGATCTTGAGCAACTTTTCATTCTCTGTACTTTGCTCTGTTCAGTTTTTTCCTTAACTCTGTCTGGTCTCCTAGTCCCTACCAGTGAAAAACAACTCTATAGCATGATGCTGCCACCACCATGCTTCACTGCTGGACTGACATTGCACAGGAGATGAGTGGCGTCTTCCTCCAGACTTCCTTCATGTCTTCCTCCAGACATGATGATAATGTTAGTTTCATCAGACCAGAGAATCTCGTTTCTCACAGCCTCAGACTCTATTATGTGCCTTTTTGGAAACTCCGAGTGGGCTTCCATGTGTCTTGTACTGAAGTGAGACTCCTCTGTCTGACCACTCTGTCATAAAGCCCACATTGGTGGTGTCTTGCAGTGATGGATGTCCTTTTTGAAATTTTTCCATTCTCCATGCCAACTAACTACAATTTTGATTTTGCACACCAAGCTTGATTTCTAGATTATCAATCTCCCGTTAGTTCACCTTGGCTAATTTATATTTTTCCTTTTCTTCTGATTCCTTATCCTTTCAAAACTGCTGTCATCCTATGTAGTCAGTACAATTGGGCTCCTCCCTGTTAGTCCAGTTTTCTAATTATATATATATGAAATAAGTGACTTAGAGAGTAGTGCCATTGAAAGCATTTAAATATTTGCAATAAATAAGTTATAGATAAATAATCCATGAATACAGCCTGTTTGAGGTGGTAACCATATGGTAAGAAGCAGGCAGGGGTAAGGGCATCCCCAAGTTGTCACTTAGTCACATATTCAGCAGTAGAGGCTCTGAATAAGCATTAGTGGGAGTGCTGGAACCTCTAGGTTCTGTAGACTGTCATTTCTGGGGTCTCTTGGCACTCCAGACCCTCAATGTGCCCTAAATCAGGGAAGGCTAACACTGATCCTGGAGAGCTACCATGGCTGCAGGTTGTCCTTCCCTCTACTTTCTTAATCAGTGACCAATTTCTGCTGTTGATCGACTTCTTTTCCCTTGTTTTTAACTGCATCTCCTTTGAATTGCTTCTTTTTTTATTAAATGGCAATTAAACAAATATAAGATGTGAAGTGAACCAGCAGATGACCAGCTAAGCCGGGGCCTCGGGCTCCAACCAGTTTCACTGCAACCAGTTTCTTAATTAGAATTCAATTCTTGTTGTTAATTAAACCCATTATTTAATTCTGTTGCTTTTTAGTGTTGCCATTCTGCCACAGCAGACATTTCCAAAAACTGTTGATTATTTTTTTTTTCCTAGCACACAGTGAAAATGTCTGTGGGCCTGAGTAGATCAGATACCTTCACCTTTCTTTATCTTTATATATAATATGCTACCGTAACTGTCCGTTTGTCTGTCCAGGATTTTAAATCACCTGTAGCTCGCAAACTGTTTGACCTATTGACCTGAAATTTGGTACACATATACTACGTGACATCTACTAACCGCTTTCGGGGTGATGATGGACCTCCAGTGTTATTCCTCTTTTTATTTTTATTTTATTTTATTGTAGAATCAACCAGCAGGGTGGCCATGCAGTGCATGCGTACGGGCGCCGTTCTCATCCCTACCACCTTCGCCGTCACTTTCCCTACCTCTTCAGATCTTAAATCATTCTTGCAGCAGATTGAAGACTTAAGTGCCAGCTTAAGTGAAAAATTAAGGAAAATGTGCTAAGTTATTGCAACACCAGCGTTTCTCAACCTTTAAGTATTTGCGACCCGAGTTTTCATAACAGTTTTAATTGCGCCCCCCTAATGTTTTTTATGAAATCCTAATAAAATTTATTCCTATATTTTTTGCTGCCGATACACTGCTACAAGTTAAAAATTTCCCTACGAATAGCGAAATTACGCCACATATGGCAACATTCGCGCCCCACAGTTTGAGAACCACTGCACAACACAAACACTGACTTTATCAGTTTTAACGTAAAAAGATGCTGACGGAAGAAGACAAGAAGTGGGCAGCTAGGGTGGAGAAAAGAAGAGCTGCTCAGGAAGCAACAAGTGCCTCAACCTCTGAGCAAACGAATGCTAAACATACAGAGAAAGAGGATGAAAACTAGGAATGTTCAAGTCAAGTGTATTCACTGCACGTTATCGTGCAATGTCCCCTTTCTGGTTTTCAGATATTATATGATGTATACAGGATAGCTGGTCATGTGTTGGCTCGTTTTGTGTCTTGTTATTGTATTTTTTCCTGGGAACAAATGTTTTTGCCCAATGGAAGAATTCCAAGACATGTCCAAGTGACGTTATATTGGTATGCTTAGTTCGCTTGAAAGTTTTCAACTCAACCAAACTAACTGGAAATTGACACAAAGTAGCAAATTATCCCCTGATTTGGAACAAAGCAATAGACTAAGAGTGTGAAAATGCCCTAAGTCAAGCAGTAAATCAATTGAAATTAAGGCAAAAAGGGTATTTAGCAGCAAAACCTGCACCCTAATTAAGAAAGTGGTTAGAATAAAAACCTACAGCAACTGTAGCCCTCCAGGATCGGAGTTGGACACCCCTGCCCAATATCTCCTGACAGGGACTTCAGAATGAACAGTCATCTGGGCTGAACCATGTGCTGATCCCTGGTATACTAAAGGGCAGGTGATAAGGACTAACCCTGTGTTAGAGAGAATGAGGCCATGGACATTAGGGTGTGGCTGGCATGTTCCTTGATTAATAGGAAACAATACATGTATTTAAGACAGTACAATACCATTCTGCTGTTTTAAAGAGAAACCTCCAACCTGTTAGGTATGAACACGTAGACCCAGACTAGGAATACTGGAACAATGTAGCTTTTTTAGAAGAGGGAGAAGGACGCACTCTTGAATGAGTGGGCATTTTATGAGCAACTCTAACTCAGTAGTGCAGGGACACAGGTGGCCACTATAGGAAGTCATAGCTTAAAGTACATGGAGCAAAACAAGGCCACTGGAGATAGGGTAAGGTTCAATTCACCTGATGCCGCAGGACAAAGTCTCAACTGATGGGGGAAAAAGGTCAGGATCTAGTGAGATAGAGAGAAAGAGAGGGAAGGAGATGTGAGAGGTAAGAAAGGAATGCTTGCTGCTGCTGCTTTTGAGGTAGGTATATGAGTAGACCATGCCACTTGGCAAAAACAGTTCAAGATCTAGGGTGAATTTTCAAAAAACAATAAATCTTAGGGATTTAGAAGAAATGCATGCTTAATGTATGGGCACTTTTGTGTGTGCTTTCCAAAACCACTCTTTATTGGAGATTTTAGTGAGAGACAAGTATAGGAAAATACTTCTTTGTTTACCCATCCCTTGGAGTCACCTAGCAAAAAGCATCACAAGTCAATTTAAAAGAAAAATCAATTGGCAAATACTTTATTATAGTGTTGTTTTTGGTTTTTCAGTGGCATTAAAATAAAGTTGTGAAAAGTAATGTGAAGTAAATATAACATTGTAATTGTATAAGTAATGAAGCCAAAGACAATAAATAAGCACCTACTTTCTTAATGATAAAATGAGCACACACTGTAAAAAGTAAACCACAGTTTTCTAAAGAAGAGCTAGTTCTCCTTTCAAATGGCAACAGAGCATGGTTATTTATTAAGATACGTGACAGTCTTTCCAACAGCAAAAAGAAGTGAGATAAGTTAGAAATATACAAATAATAACTCAAGAACTCTTTTAATTAGAATCTGAAAAAGAAAGCAAAATATTTCTGTTAAAATCATAGTGATAGTACCACAGCAGCCTGGCACACATCCTCTGCTCAGAGATCCGGAGTTTTTCCCTGTGAAGTGTAGGTTTGCTGATGTGTTGCATTGCAGTCTTTACTGGCTGCCTTCTCTGGCCTGATTGTCTCAAATCACTTATCTCTGATGAGTTCAACAATTATTTTCTTTATTGTTTTTAATAAAGGCATTTTGAAGATATCATGTTCTTGGCCAAAAAAAAAGGCTTTACCTTAAAAAGGCAAAAAAATGAAAGGACCAGAAGATGAACTGAGCACAGGGAAAACAAAAGTATAATCAAAAGACTAGCAAGGGTTTTGCTGTCAGGATGCCAAAAAGTACTGTGCTCATCAGAACCAAAAAGACAAAAAGGTTCAGAGCCAACACTAGAAGTAGTAGATGCTAAACAGTAAAATAAAGCAGTAGCAGTACTTCGTGTAAGTTTATCCAAAAATCTTACTCCCTGTATGCATCATGCCATGTTTTATACCCATGCTACATTGGTGTCAATGTGTCACGCTACATGATTTATTGTGACTGGCAAGCTACTGTGGCAATCATAAACAGTATGGCTCTGCTCATATTGAAAACATAATAAAATGACAGCACTTGCATTAATCAAAATCGTATTATGTAAAAAATGAAGCAATAAAAAATGCATGATATTATAATGTCAAAAATATATCCCAGAAGGATCACAACTGTTTTGACTAGTATAGAGCTAACTGACAATGTCTGTGTCCCTGCTTTACCCGTCGTCTGACACTGCTATTATCTTGAAGTTCAGTCTCTGTGATTTCTTCCTTTGCAAGACATTCATTCACTATTTTAGAAATTACATATTTATATTAGCTATTTTTCAGACTGAATAAAAAATAACATATTTGAGGTGAGTGATGCCATTTTCCAATCATGAATATAACAATACATTCGATGAGCATGCTAGTTACACATTTGAGTAACTTTAGGTATTTATTTGTATTTAAACTGTACTTACTGTATTTCTTTCTGCACACCTCTCTTACATGTATAATACATGTAGTTGACCATTGTGAACGATAAAGTAGTTTTTATCAGAATAAATTCTCCATAACTTAAAAACTCGGCTGTCAAAGTATAAGACATCTTTACTGAAACTTAGATACTGTATGTGTCATGAGGTATTCCCATTAGTCAAATATGGAAAAAGGAAAAAACAAATTAAAATTGTGAATGACTAAAAGTAAGACTAAAATTTAAATTCAGGGTCGCTGAGGTTTAGAAAACCATTACAAGAAAACAACCAACTCTCAGTGTAGGTCCATATTAACAAAATCCGGTTAATATATCACAACATAGATAGATAGAAAAGATAAATATTACTTTTCCCAAGGGGGGTATTTGACTCAATAAATAAATAAATATAGCAAACAAATACAGACCAGAATTGCTAAAAACAAAGAAAACCCTGAACTTGGCTAAAGATAAGAGAATCTTCACAGTGAGGCATTATAAGACATATTTCTGTAGGTATGAAGGAGCCCTGCTAGTGTCTGTTGACACACTTCTGCTCAATAAGCTGTTGGCTGAAAGTCCTTAATGCTAGTGTGTGTGAAAGTGAATGTACTGCATTGTTTATAATGGCCATCGGTTTTGTCTTCATTCTGTCTCCTCTTCTGCTACCTCCAGGGGATTGAGAGTGCATCATAGAGTGTTGATCCATTGGGCCTCTCTTGAAGTGATGTTACTGGCCCACATCTCATCACTGCATCACAAACATTAATAATGCTTTAACACACCACATAGAAAATGCCATATAACAGAAACATATGCATTGCATTTGTTATTCCAACAGATGGAATAATGCATACCATTACTACAAATGTTTGTGATGTGCCATCTGTTGGAATGGGAAATGCAATGCATTTTATTACTACATGCATTACAAAATACATTCCAATAGATGGTGCACTGCAAACTGAGGTCTATACTGATTACTTGGATTTCAGTTCGTCTTAGACATGTAGCACAGCTATATCTGGTGTCTGTGCTCGGGTGTAATGTCATCTAACATACAGTAACATAAGAGGGCTGCAATGCCTCATAAACAAAGACAACATGAAGCACAAAGAAGGATTGCCGTAAGGGCTAAACACACTACCACATGCCACTTTAAGTTTAAAAAAGTTCAATGTTCAATAGTCAAAAAAAGCAACACTTACATTTGAGTATGAATTCTGACCATGTATGCACAATGCCCTGGAGGATTATCAACAGATGGGTTTCTAAATGCATGACGTGATTGAAATAGACAAATCTAGCATTGTGCCTGTTTAAATAAACAGGCGTTCCACTGTGCTGTTTAGTACAGGCCTGACTTGGTTAACACCGTTGGTTAATGACATTGCATTTTAATGGCGGAGCCTTACACTGAGATACAATAAATGAAATGACACAACAGCACATCCCTGTGTTCTGCTGGCGTGCGCTAAGTTTTTATCGTGTGACATTAGACACAGTGGCTCGCCCCCATCCTCTTAATATATATCAATGCCCTTAATCTGGAACTATAATTCAGAACCATATGCCATCATTAAGTGAGACACTATAGTACATGAAGAAAAAATCATCAAAACATACCTCATGACCCCTTTAATTAGTTATGCTCACACATAACTGTTTTTATTTATTTATTACCACATTTCTTGATAACATTTATTTATTTACACATTTATTTATTTAATTTTTTGAAATATTCCTTTAAAGAAATTGTCATTCATCTCCCAACAAGGACCATCTGCAGAGCAGCCTTTATAAACCAGTTCTTTGTCTTGCGGGTTAGCGGTCCTTCCTTTTTTTGTTATTTTTTTTGTTTGTTTATTCTTTCAAGGGGCTGATTCCTGTTAAATGGAGTTACTGCACTAGCTCCACAACATTGTTTCCTCCCAAAGTTCTTACAATGTCAGGTTTACATTTTCTTGATATTAGTACATGCCGGAATGTGCCCTGCAATAGATGGGTGCCCCATTGCTGACATACTGTTGTTCTGTGTCCAGTGGTGCTGGAATGGGCCTCAGTTTCTCTAAATTAGATTAAGTTGTTTAGATAATGGAGTGATGAGTGACTTTCACCAAGGAAACACTTTAAAAAGACAGAAATATCAGTGAAACAAAATATCCAACTACTCTGAAAGAAGCAGTACATTACAATAGATTAGATTAGGTTAGATAAACTTTATTAATCCCAACGGGAAATTCAGATGCATACAGCAGCAGAAACATAAAAAACAAGGATTCAGACTCATAGGACAGATACAGTAATACAGTGCTAATCAATCAATCAATCAATCAATCAATAAGTAAATAAATAAATAAAAATAAACTTAACAAGTACATCGGATGGAAGCATTGAATTGCCTGATAGCAGTGGGCAGAAAAGACCCCAAAGTGGCACTTCTTAGCACACTGTGGTGGAATGAGCCGGTGGCTAAAAGCATTCCAAGGGCGCACCTCCTGGAGGGGAAGGAGGCTATTTTACAAAATGGCATCCAATTTTGTCATCATCCTCTTTTCCACATCAGTTTCCAGTGTGCCCAGGGTTTTTTTTTTTTTATGTTCTTTATTTCGTCTTATACGATTTCTCGTATTAGAAATTTGTTAGTTTTCGCATACCCCTTGGCATCAGAGCGTAGGGTCAGCCATTGTACAGCGACCCTGGAGCAATTACAGGTTAAGGGTCTTGCTCAAGGGCCCAGCAGAGTAGGATCTCTTTTGGCAGTGAAGGGGATTCGAACCGGCAACCTTCAGGATACCAGCGCAGATCCTTAGCCTCAGAGCCACCACTCCACCGGGTTTGCCGGTAATGGAGCCGGCTTTCCTGATAAGTTTGCTCAGGTATTATGCTTCTTTTTTAGCTTAGGTTGCTTTCCCAGGAGACCACAGCATAAAACACCACACTAGCCTTTATGGACTGGTAGAACATTTTCAGCAGCCTGCTACACACATCAAAGTACCTGAGTCTCCTTAGCAAGTACAGCACCACTGTGTTGTCAGACCAGTCCAGTTTGTAGTTCATATGAACCCCTCAGGTACTTGTACCTCGACACCACTTCCATGTCCTCCTCTTGAATAGTGATTGGTCTCAGGGGCTTCTTGGCTTGCTCTTTATAGTCTTGTTGATGTTGAGTTGCAGGTTGTTGTCCCTGCACCACAAAACAAAGTCCTCAACAACCTTTGTGTTTTCTGACTCATCTCCATTATTAATATACTGCATATATATTTTAACACAATTTTAACTTCATATATTTGTGTATAGTAACAGATTCGACCAACATCTCATCAGAAAATAGTTAATTATCTGCTGTAAATTGCGCTGTGTGTTGATCATGGGAGTATGAGTGTATGTATGTGTGTATGTGTCCCGTCTGTTATGAAACAGTTTTCTGTCCAGGGTTTTCTTACTTCCTTGTGCTCATAGCTGCTAGGAAACTCTGCATCCCAATCCTGTATAAGAGCATGCACACAAATAGTGTTGATGGAAGAATGGACAATAGTCGTAACACTAAGCTGGTCTGTCTCATCTTTAAGCTCACATATGCTGGACACATTTTTTCCTCTGCTTTTTGAAGACCATGGGCTACTATTTGACAGCGCCTTTTGTGCTAGGAAGGCTCCATGAGAGGTCATTGGTCAACAATGCAGAGGTGATAACCTAGGCGTTTCTACACCCCTGACCTCCCCATACAATCAAGGTCGTGCCCCTAATGTCCTCAGCGCAATCAGCCTAGTATGCCCATTGCAAGCTAAACAATCTTGAGCCTATCTGTAACAGAAAGGCGGACATGTAACTCTTTCTTAGTTTTGACCACACAGCTTTTCTACAACATATGCCCTGTCTTTGACCTCATTAATTTATTATTTATTTTACTTCAAAAGCAAAAAAAAAAAATACTTAAACCTATGCATTGTGCAATATTCTATATCATTCACATTTGGACTGGGCTTAAATATGTTCTGCCCTCACTAATTAAATTAAAAACCCCTACAGCTCTTTATCCCTTGCAGAGCCAAGGGCCATGGGAAGCAAACTGAAGAGATTTCATGGCATCTCTCGCTCCTGTTAACAAATTAAACATTTGCTTTTCAGTGCTGTCGAGGGAAAGGCATTTTAATAAGGCTGTTATAAACACACACTTAAAGTCTCTGAGCTGTTTCTGTTAAAGCGCTTTCAAATGAAATGTGACCCACTAGCACTAAATGGCATTTTTATTCATCTCTTTTATTGAAAGGGGGGGCAAAGGAATGCACAGATTTATCAATATTTATAGCTGCAATATTTATCAACTATTTTTTTCTGTTTGTAAATAAAACGGTCTTCTTATAAAAATCAGGAGGTGTGTATTTTGTGCACGGGAATGATGTGAAAACCCGAATGAGTTGGAACAGCAATGTACCAATAAAAAACATGTAAAGCTCTCAGCTGCCATTTGTTACAACTTGATCCAACATTTGCTGTAACCAGCAGCAGATTCCAGACTTCCATTATCAGAAAATGTACATACTTAAGAGATCCTCTTTGTCTGTTTTTGGAGATATTTAAGTCCCCCTCGCTGTGCAGAAGATGACACGACTGTAGAAGGATATGGAGCCTTTTGTCGTAGAAGCCAGCAGAAAATAATTAATGGCAATGACTCAAGAAAATGTAACTCAATGAAGCTGAAAACAGAGGCGTACAAAGAAAGAGTGTTGAAGAAGATTACCAGTGACTGAAAGAATGATTTATGGACAGTGTGGAGAACAAAGCTGTCCTGTTTGCATCTGCTTTCAAAATGAGGCCCGACAAATCATATCAAGTCAATTCACATTTCCAATTAACGTTATGCTTCTGGTATTTAAAGAGATGACTAAAGTCAATCACTCAATCATTCATTCGTCATTTCAGCACTTATAAGAGAACAAAATAGAGAAAGAGAGAGAGAGGGGGAGAGAGCAATGAAGATATAGGGTTTGTCAAAAGTTGTGAAGTGTAAATTAATGTTTATTTGGTGACTTTGAGTAATTGGAATTTGCAAGTATATTTGACAATGTGTACATGTTAGTATCTGGCATGAGGTCTTATGTGGGCCATGTTCCACCCTAATAGACACTTGGCTGAACAAATACAATTGGTAGAATTTTATGGTTAGGACTGAACTAGAAGAATTAAAAAGAAAGTGTGCAGCATGTGAATGAAACATAAACAATTCATCTTAATAAAATGATGACGTGTCTGTGGATCTGTGTGTCTGTCTGGTTGCTTTGTCTGTCATTCCAACAGATGGCTCAACACAAACATTTTTAGTTATGCGTCTTATAGCTACAAATGTTTGTGTTGCATCTGTTGGAATGGCAAATGCAATGCATTTTATTACTTCATGTGTTGAAAAATATATTCCAATAGATGGTGAACTACAAACATTAATGCTGAGGTCTGCATTTGTTATTTAGAAATCAAATCAGATTAGGTGGGTGACACAGCTAGTCTATCTATCTATCTATCTATCTATCTATCTATCTATCTATCTATCTATCTATCTATCTATCTATCTATCTATCTATCTATCTATCTATCTATCTATCTATCTATCTATCTATCTATCTATATATATATATATATATATATATATATCTATATATATATATATATATATATACTGCGGTGGGCTGGCACCCTGCCCGGGATTGGTTCCTGCCTTGTGCCCTGTGTTGGCTGGGATTGGCTCCAGCAGACCCCCGTGACCCTGTGTTTGGATTCAGCGGGTTGGAAAATGGATGGATGGATGGATATATATATATATATATATATATATATATATATATATATATATATATATATATATATAATGTTAAGGTTTTTCTGTCATGGGATTACTCTGAAACTACTGGGCTAGAACCTTGATCATAGTCTTAATCAAAAGCTATGACCTGATATGTTCAGGAAACTTAAAAAAATTAGGGAGCTACATCCTACTGACCATAAAGGACAGAAACATGTGTTTATGGCACAGTGATTGAAAAAATATGATAACCACCATTATGGCAGAAAGAAAAAGAAGAGCAGCGACATCTGCTTAGTATCAAGCAAATTACAGAAGGAGCTTGATTGTTTAAAAACAGCAAAGAATGATAATCATAATAATAATAATACATTTAATAAAAGACAAGACACTGACAAACTTAAATACACAAAAGTAATGCTGAATATAACCTGCAATGTTCTGGAAATTCAAAAAGATTCGGGTTGTGGCCAATTTAGTGGTGGCCAGAAAAGTTTCTTGCAATAAAAGCACAGATCCCACAATCCCATCTGTTGATAATCCTCCAGGACATGGTGATAATAATGGTCAGAATTCATACTCAAA
Source organism: Erpetoichthys calabaricus (assembly GCF_900747795.2). Classification (NCBI taxonomy): domain Eukaryota; kingdom Metazoa; phylum Chordata; class Cladistia; order Polypteriformes; family Polypteridae; genus Erpetoichthys; species Erpetoichthys calabaricus. The sequence continues at coordinate 163,268,650 of NC_041402.2, read as the reverse complement.
TACAAAGAATTGCTTTTCTTGACTATTGAACATTGAACTTTTTTAAACTCAGAGTGTCCTGTGGTAGTGTGTTTATTTAAAAAGTGATTGCATTACAAAGTGCTAACCATGTAATGGCAGAAAGATAAAGAATAGCAGCAACATCTGTTAAGCATCAGGCAAATCCTAGAAGGTGATTAAGCAATGACCAGTGAGAAAGAATAAGAAGACAAGATGCTTAAGCACATAGACAAGCCAGAAGTAATCCTGAATATGGAACAACTAAGCAACGGACAAACACAATGGTTCATAGGCATACAAAACAAAGTCCAAAATACAGGGCAAGAACAAGAAGAAGAGAGAAATACATGTCGACATACAAGAAGTTCATCAATAGTCGAAACATCCAACCCTATGAAAGCATTGCTTTTACATCCTTACAGCAACGTTTCTTCCAAGAGCACTACTTACCAAAGTTAACTCACCAATGTGATCACTGTCAGGCTGTATTTTTTAATGTTGGTAACAATGTGTTGTCAAAATAGAGAAGTTCTGCTAGCTCTAGGTGAGCACCCAGAAGTAATAATAATAATAATAATAATAATTCATTACATTTATATAGTAATAAAATAGATTATGACTCCTAGAGCAACTGAAAGAGATAACTAGAAGACATAAGATGTGCAAACAGCTCCTTATCTTTAACTCGCCCTTTATTCACATTTTATTTTTGGACCGTAGGTCTGCATGTTCCACTAGAATACATTTATTGTGTTTTTCAAATAGGTGTTTTCTTCAGCTAGGTGTTTATTAGTCATATTCTTTCCTCTTTCTCCTCCAGTCTCTTTCATTTGGTGGAGATAACATTAGCTAGCTGAACAGAACTATGCTGCCATGATATGGATTTAGAACCATAATGAGAACCAAATTTAGAACCCAAAATAGTAGATTTCAGTTGAAAACTCCCAGCTCTATCTTGGTTTGCTTTTTTTCCCAGCTGTCACTATGATGAAGGTTGTTTTTAGATTCAACCCTCAGATAACTAGCTGCACCACAATCTGAAATAGTTATGACACAACACGTCATGTGACCAGCAATGAGTATATCGTCTGTAAAAAGTGTAATTGTGGCCATGCAAAGACAGTCACAAAATGTCAGACAACTTGTAAAGAAGACACAAAGGAGTGTGGTCAGAAAAATGACAGAGTAAATAAGTAGAACTCAGGATCCACATGTACCAAAAATAAAACAAATTAAATGTTTCTAATGTGTTATGGTTCAGCCATTATTTGTTTCTTCGTTTGTAATTATTTTCCATTTTTTTATTAATTTCTGTTGTTTTTAAATTATTATCTTTCATGTGGTTTCGTTTTTATGTAATTTTGGTTAATTTTATTATTATTTATTGTTTAGTAATCCCGTGCTGTGTATTTATGCTGTTCACTTATGTTCCTTATGTCTGGTGGATGGAGCCCCAAGAGGCAGGGCCAACATTATATCACTGCTGAGGGACCACCCTCAGCCTTTTTATTTCATGTGAAGAAGTCGGTCCCTCAGAGGTTCATTGAGGTTTGTAGAGTAAAGATTATTTATTATCCATCCATCCATTATCCAACCCTACTAACTACAGAGTCACGGGGGTCTGCTGGAGCCAATCCCAGCCAACACAGGGCGCAAGGCAGGAAACAAACCCCGGGCAGGGCGCCAGCCCACTGCAGGGCACACATACACACACCAAGCACACACTAGGGACAATTTAGAATCACCAATGGACCTAACCTGCATGTCTTTGGACTGTGGGAGGAAACCGGAGCACCCGGAGGAAACCCACACAGACACGGGGAGAACATGCAAACTCCACGCAGGGAGGACCCGAGAAGAGAACTCAGGTCTCCTAACTGTGAGGCAGCAGCGCTACCCACTGTGACACCCAGATTGTTTATTATGAGTATTGAATTAGATTTTCTGTTTATTATGGAGTATTGTTTTTGTTTATTGGATTTTCCTTTGGTTTATGGATTTGGACTTGTTTGCCTCAGTTTATCTGTTAAGATATTCTCTTTTTGCTTCATTTTTAGATTTTTTTTAATTCAAATTTTATTTATATAGATTTTTGACTGGTCAATTCAAGGTAGAGGTTTATAGTCATCCTCTCCCTTCAAGGACTTTTTTGTGTATCTGAACCAGTTAGAAATATTTTTAAATGTTTTAGCTTGAAGCTAATTTTAGGCCTGTGCAAACCTTGGACCCTGTCCTTTTCAGTATAGGGCTAGGTTGCCTGATGTGAGGCCTATTTCAGAGGTCCTATTCTGGTTTTTTATTTATTTAGAGCTCTGTTGCGTTCTATTTTGCCAGTTTTGTGTCATTGTTCATAACACAACAGATCTCTGTCAATGTTATGTGAATGTCAAATTTAGTGATTAATGAGTAGATATTGACCTTGCAACTCTTTTTTATGATATTTGTGCTGTTCAGAGCTTTGTGTAAAATAAATATGTTCATTTTATAAATATTCTTCATCTGCCCTTCATCTGTTTTCAAAAGCCAAAAGTTGACAGATCATTCCAATACTGGTGCTAATACTTTTGAGACCTTATGCTAAAGTTTTCTCAAGGTCATGAAAAACTTCAAGAGAAAACCACCAAATAAATATGCTGATTAAAAAGGAAGGATTAGTTATGGGACACACTCTTGACTCACAAAGGGTAGTAGAGGAGGAGAGAATGAAAAGAAAACCATTATGCCATTAGGAACAATGCTACACATCCTCTCTTTGACACACTAACACTGAGGACTTTCAGCATAGCTAGAGTTTTTGTCACCCAGGGTGGGCTTGAAGTTTGCCAACTCCCCCCCCCCCTTACAAAATTAAACATAATACACATCAAACAAAAAAATGAAGACGAAAAAAATGTAACTAAATTTTTAATTATTAGTTACGATTGAGGTATTAATGTCCTTTCATTCTTTTTTAAAACTTTTTCCCTCACCTTTTTCTTTTTTCTAAAAGCAGCACCGCTCTCTTTTGTTAGCATCATCTTGAGATAGAATAACAGAGAGAATAATAACATATTAATAACTAGCCATCCCCCGTGGCTCCGCCCGTATATTAGTGAAACAGGACAGTGAGGAGGTGCCTTGTTCATCCCCCTACTCCTGACGTCTCTTTTCCCCCTCCCCTCTCGGATTAGCACGAATATATCACTCCTGCAAGCGAACTGTGATTCTTAGCACAATGAGAGAAGTTGCAAAATCAACCAGAATGTTTAAACAAATTATAGTAAAAAACCCAATTTAAATCCTTTAAGTAGTTCTCTCGTTCACTAGCTAAGTGGAGGTAAGGACCACACCCTGAGGCTGGCATGTGAATGAGGAGGGCCCTGTCCCCCTCCCCTCGGCCCATTGCGTGTTTCTCGGACTTGCGCAAATACAGTAAATCAGCACAGCAAGCGAACTATGATACAGTACATAACACAATGAGAAAAGTCACTATCTATCTATCTATCTATCTATCTATCTATCTATCTATCTATCTATCTATCTATCTATCTATATATCATAATAATAAGATTAATAATTCTGTACATTTATATAGCACTTTTCTCACTACTCAAAGCGCTCTCCACACAGGGAGGACCCGGGAAGCGAACCCACAATCTCCTTACTGCAAAGCAGCAGCACTACCACTGCGCCACCTATCTATCTATCTATCTATCTATCTATCTATCTATCTATCTATCTATCTATCTATCTATCTATCTATCTATCTATCTATCTATCTATCTATCTATCTATCTATCTATCTATCTATCTATCTATCTATCTATCTATCTATCTATCTATCTATCTCCTTATTTCTTCTTATTAGAAAATAATGTTATATTTTTGACATTAGCAGGCACCATTTTTTTTCCTGTCTGTCACTGCCATGTTTCATGGTGTTGGCCAAATTATTCATTACTGCCATGTAATAGTTGTAGTAGTAGTAGTAGTATTATCATGTGTACAGATTACAGTGCGCAGTACTGTGTGCAGTTTTGGTCTCCAGGCTACAAAAAGAACATAGCAGCACTAGAAAAAGTCCAGAGAAGAGTGACTCGGCTAATTCCAGGGCTACAGGGATTATGATTATGATAATTGTGAGGAAAGATTAAAAGAGCTGAGCCTATACAGTTTAAGCAAAAGAAGATTAAAAGGTGACATGATTGAACTGTTTAAAATTATGAAGGGAATTAGTACAGTGTTCATCAAGAACATGGGGACACAGTTGGAAACTTGTTAAGGGTAAATTTCGCCTAAACAGAAAGTTTTTCTTTACACAAAGAACGATAGACACCTGGAATAAGCTACCAAGTAATGTGGTAGACAGTAGGACTTTAGGGACTTTCAAAACTCGACTTGATGTTTTTTTGGAAGAAATAAGTGAATAGGACTAGCGAGCCTGGTTGGGCTGAATGGCCTGTTCTCGTCTAGCTCTAATGTTCTAATGTTCTAATATACAATGAAACTACTGCTTGCATGTCTGACCAAAACATGAAACATGCCACCTGTCTCGGGTGCCGTGGTGAACAAGAATGTGATAAAGCACTTAAGTCATTGTTACACGTTGTATCATCACACTACCAGTAGTGGGGGGAGCCCTAAGGCGCTGTGGATAAAGGATGACATGGCAGGAACTCTGTGGCACAACTCACCGCATTAGTTAAAAAGCTGGGTGGTATGAATGCAACTGAATGGATGACTTACAATGTGCATTTCTTGGTCATCTGAGTTTACAGATAAATCTAAAGACATCTCTACATAGTTGGTGTTATTGTATTGCTGTTAATGTTCAATACCTCTTTTTCTGGCTTCGACTTTGATTTTAGGTTGAGTGGTTTCATTTTGACAAAAGATAGGACAGATGATTTGTAATGATTTACACGGCTAGTATTACTGATGCTCCTTTCCTTGTCACCATTGTTTCAGGTTTGCCTTTCCTCATGGCAAGCATAAGAAATCTGACATCATTGGCCTCTGCCAAACTGAAAAAAGGTTCATTCTCTACAAGTAAGGAGAAAGTAGCTGACCCAAGAGGAAGAGTTTAAGTACATACATGTCAGATTATCATGAGACTGATCATCACACTGCTTCTGCAGTACTACATGCATTGTAATGTATGGTGAGGATAAAGGAATAGCTAAGTAATCACGCAGAGCTTCAAAATGGTTACCAGTCTACAGTTTCTACTCACAGAAAAAGTCACAAGCATTTGTTCCTAACTAAAATTGTGAATAATATAGGGTTTCTGCTAAGGGTTGTAGAACTTCATGGACATCAGTGTAGAGTCCTTTGCTGCTCCATCAAAATGACAGAAGCTAGCTGATCTGATTTGCACATAGTGATGATACACTATGGGTGTCTAAAATGTGAGGTGCATCAGCCAGGCCCCACTGGTAACAAACAAATGGATGAACCCAGAACACACAAGCACTAGGAGGGCCCCAGTGGCAGCAGGTTTTCATTCTAACTCTTTTCTTAATTAGTGACCTGTTTTTGCTGCTAATTAACATCTTTTGAGTTAATTTCAATTGACTTGTTTTTTTTAAGATTTTTTCCCATGAATTTCTTCATTGTTCCTCTGAATTGCTTCATTTCTTTCCTTAAATGGCACCCAAACAGAAATGAAACGTGAAGTGAGTGAGCCAACAGAAGACCAACTAACTCAAGGCTTCGAACTCCAACCAATTTCACTCCAACCAGTTGCTTAATTTAGGGTCTGAATCTTGTTGTTAATTAAACTCGATCTTTAATTCCATGGCTTGTTGCTGCTTTCATTGTGCAATAGCATATATTTTCAAAATTGTTGATTTTTTCTAAGAGCATGGGTAAAATGTTTTTTGGACCTGAGCAGATCGACATTCCTGACACCTTCACCTTTCTTTATTTTCAGATATTGTATGATGGACCTAGTTTGCTGGTCATGTTTTGGCTCATTTTGTATCTCACTATTGTTTGGCCGCTAATTAAGAAAAAAGAAATAATTAAGGGATTTGAGTCTTCAAGAGTAAATCTTAAAATTAATTCCAAAGAAGTTAATTAGCAGCCAAACCAGGTCAGTAATTAAGAAAAGGGTTAGAATGAAAACCTGGGGTCCTCCAGGACCGGAGTTTGGGACCCCTACACTAGTGAAAGCTCATTTCTCAGCTGGCACAGGAGCTTCTGGGAATTTCCCAGATCAGGCTGAACAGTCATGATCATGAAAATCAGATTGAAAAGAACAGGTATGATTAGGGTACTGTTACACTTAAACAATTGCGTGTGAATTTTTACACACGTTAGCAAAAGGGTTAAAATCAAATCTACTCCAGGACAAGAGTCAACCTAAAATATTGCACTTACTTTTTTAATTAATAAACACTTTCATCTAAAAATAGCAGCAATAAATAGAAATCTGTCTAGAGATTACCGTCTACCTCTCAGAGTATCAAAGTGTGGAATTAGAGGCCTAAAATAGACATCTCATATAAAGACCCTCTCTTTGTAATTCTGTGAAGAACATCTGTGGAACAGTTTCTTTTAGGGGGAAATTTTGGGAATTGCATCAAAGAAAATTGGGATAATCGAAAAACAGGAGGGATTCATTTCAACTGCAACAATAAAGAAAAACGTAAATTTACTAAAAAGTCCTGAAATGTTTAGTTGATGATTTTAAGCAGCCGTCAATGGTTGTGTGTGATGGGGCTTGGCGAGCTCGGCTTGCATGTTGCAAACAGGTGTCACAAATGAGAGAAAGAACAGTCAATCAGTAGCCAGAAATGACTTTGCGTGGTGTTTATTTTCACAGTACATGTTACTGGGCTTGTTTGTTGATTAAAGTGCGGGAAAACTGCTTATAATGAATAGATCCTCAGGTTTTGATAATATTTTGACAGCAAAGAGTGAAGTGAGCGGCAATTGTGGCCCTAACCACTATCACAATTGCTGGCACATTATTGTTTGTCTTCTTGTAGAAGAAATGCTACCTAACATGGAGTATTATTTAGAGTGGATTGAGAAAGTATCAGACCCCTCATGAGACTTTCTGCAAATTTTATTGTGTTTAATTGTAAATCTGCAATTTTTGCCCATCATTTTGCACTCAATAATCCTTAATGACAAAGTGAAGACAAGCTGCTCAATATTGTACACCACCATCCTGACGAGAAGTCGAGAGAAGGGGTAAGGGCAGTATGCACCCAGAAGTTGCAAATGGAGGTTAAACGGCAGTCATTGCTACCTACCTCATTGCTCCGACGCAGGGGCATCTCGGCTTGTTTCGACGCTCCAAATACTGAGGAGCACATTGCACGTTGTTTTGTTCAGATTGTTTCGTCCTAGCGAGAGTTATTACTAAATATTTGGGGCCTCTTTCGAGTGAATTTCCCTGTACAACACAATAAAGTTAGCAGAAAGTTAAGGGGTCTCAGTACTTTCTGAATCCACTGTAGACTGCACTGTATGAGTTCAGCAATCTTTTCTATAAATTTGAAGAAAAGAAGCTGCTGATTATTTAAAGACATATCAGATTTACAGTAGATATCGCTTTTTTGCTGTTGTTTAGTAACAGAGCCATGGGCACAGAGGAAAGTCTGCTTTCAAAGTTGACAGTATACTTTTTTACAATGTACCACATTCATTTTTTTGGACACCCAATTTGAGTTACAATGTGTCCCTCAGTAACTTTTCCCAATTCGTTTGCATTTTTACATAAACAGACAGAACATGTGAATGACTTTTCTTCAAAGGCATTCACCCCGTAGGCAACACATTGATATGGGCACAGAGGTGCATTAACAGCCTGATGCATGGGCATATCCCAAGCCATGCCTGACATTACTGTGAAAATATCTACAAGGCCTCCACCCTGCATAATCATAGCTCTAAAAACCTGAGGACACGGTGTAGGGGAATAGAATCATGTGTACCGAGTAAAACCGGCATTTATTAAATAAATATTCTTTTCTTCATCTTTGAACAAAAATCAAATGCTTGAAGTAGTCAGGCTTTTAATATACTTTGGCAGAGCAATTTCAAAACATGTATACAGGCTGGCAGATTCATGTTCCACAGGCTCCATGAGCATAGCCCCTAATATGGATTGGCAAATTTGGTTTCTGCACATACCTCAAAGGCATTTACTATTAACTGGTGACTTGGAATTGGTGTTTTGTTGGCAAGTAATTTTCTGCCCTAAAGTGTACTGGCAACCATTCCAGTTCTGGCTCTTAATGTCTAGTTGCCTCCCATCCCATTGCTGCTAGGATTGCCTCTGAATGGATTACGTTAGGTTAAAAAATGGATGAATGTATGCATGGAAATTGGGCTAAGTCTTTGTTTCTTGCCCACTTTGTTTTGTTTTGACTTTGTTATAGGCAAACATTAGATTCAGGAAGTATTCAGGCCCCTTCAATTTCTAAACAAAAAAAAACTAAATTATGTTATAGATTTAATTTTAAATGAATAAATTGGTCATTTTTGCCTATCAGTCTACACTCAATAACCTTTAATGGCAAAGTGAAAACAAGTTTTCAGAAAGGTTTGTGAACTTATTAAAAAATCAAAAACTGAAATCTCTCATTCATACAAATGTGCCTACCCTTAATTCAGAACTTTGTAGAAACCCCTTTGACAGCAATTACAGCTTGGAATCTCCTTGGGTTAGTCTCTACAAGCTTTGCATATCTGGATTCGTGTGGCTTATGCCATTCCTCCTGGCAGGTTCTCTCAAGCTCCGTTAGATTGGATGGGGAGCAACTGTAAACTGACATCTTCAAATCTCTCCACAGATGTTCTGTAGGGTTTTAAGTCTGGGCTTTGGCTGTCAGAAACTTGTCTCAAAGCCACTCTAGCGCAGTCTTTTTCTTCGAGGACCTTTCTGTATTTGGCAGTAGTCATCCCCTTCCTTTAATTCTGACCAGTCCCCCTGTCCCTGCCACTGAGAAGCACACCCATAGCATGACGCTGCCACCATCATGCTTCAGTGTAGGGGTGGTATTAGACAGATGCTGAGTAATGCCTGGCAAATGCCAAATCGTTCTGTTTAAAATTAAATCTACAACACAATAAGGTGTGCAGAAAGTGAAGGGGTCTGAATACTGAATCCAATGTAAAACATGTTAAATTTATGTATCTTAATGCTTGCTATTTAAAAACTGTGGTCATTTAATAACAGCAACATTTATTTCTATAGCACATTTTCTTTGAAAGGGTGGAGCTCAAAGTGGTTTAAAACATGTCAAAGAAGTAGTTACAAACAAAGAAAAACTAACTAAATTTAGATAAGAATAATAAAGATTAAATTGTATACAACAAATAAATAATGCACACCTACATAAGAAAGATATACTATTAAGAGAACAGAGTCCTTAAAATATAGAATTGTTTTGTTTTTACATTTAAAAATGACAGAAAAAAAAAGGAAAAAAAAAAGAAAACTCCAGTTCAGCTGGAGAATAAAACAAAATCTGTAGGGGATCCAGGCCAAAAGACCACCTAGCCCCCATTGGGCATTCTACCTAATATGAATGTTCTTAGGTTATTCCTTATTGATTCTTTTTAGGCTTTGTCTTCAAGTATTTGATGCAGTGGGTAATGTGACAAGTTGGGGTATCTGCTTTCATTCAGACATCACAAACGGTGACACAGGAATTTAATCAGGACCACAGAAGAACTGGAAAAGAAAATAGAAAAAAGTTAAGATTAATAATGATTGCCGATTCACTGAAGAAAGTGATAATTCTATGAATATCTAGAGTATTTAGAGTAGAACTAAATTGACGCTGTGAAAAAACTGTGGCCAGGTCCAGGAATGACAAGTTACAAAGCAGATAGCTGGGACACCAACCAGGTTGTCCTGTTTAATAAGAGAAGGTCCAACAAAAAAGTGTGCTTCTTGGTTTCTATGAAGCAGCCCGCTAGGGCAAATAAACAACAAAAGATATTTGCAGTGGACAGGGGTGTAGCAGAGAACTCTGGGCCCTATAATCTCTGTGGGCCCCTTCCTCTCAAAAACCAAACTTTTTATTTGAGGCTTCAAGGGCAGCCCCCAGTGGACCCTGGGAAATCATTATGCTTTTCCCCCCCACTAGGATACCTATGGCAGTGGAAATAAAGGTCAGTCACTGAAGCTCTGTCTGGCGGATTGCTCTGTTTGCAAAAGATGCCTCCTTCTGGGCAGCCAGGCTTCTTATATCACACAAACAAGAGAGGGGCGGGGCTAAGTACCCACACTGGGCAGTTTCTCAATGCTCCAGGAAGAGAAGGAAGAGAGAAAGTTAGCAACAGCGCCCCCTCTCACCCCGGTGGGTTATCACATACCTTGATTGAGCCCATGAGGAGATCTTCTGATGTGTATGTGTGACAAAGCAAAATTCAAAAGGTGGAATCTAAGAGTTTCTTAAAATGTTCCGCTGTGTTTGCCTAGTGTATGTCTGTTGGTAACATATTCCAGATTTGGTGCATAATTTCAGAAGGTTGACTCACCACTTCTTTAAAGTTAGCTCTTGGAATTATAAGCAGACCACCATTAGAAGATCTAAGGTTATGACTTGCAAAGAGAAAAATGATTTAAAACTTTAAACACCCTTAGTAGTATGTTAAAGTCAATTCTAAAGGACACGGATAACCAATGTAATAGTGCTAAAGCTGGGAAGATGTGCTCAAATTTTCTTTTTTCTGGCAAGGAATCTTGCTGCTGCATTCTGGACTTAACTGCAGCCGACTGATACTTAATTCCAAGTGTCTAGAACTGTAATCAAGGAAAGTCTGATTTTTAGGCCAGTTCCCTTGTTAGTTTCAATAATGTGGGTCTTTCATGACTTTGCACATGCCCTCTCCCTTGCTTGCGCCTTTTTTAATTTTGCATAATATAAACATTTTAAAATTATTTACTATTTTTGCTTACAGAAATGAAAAAGTGTCTAATTAAAAAGGTAAAGAGACACCCACTCATGCTTAAGTATGTCGTGGGCAATGCAGTCGCAGGCAATTGTTCAACTCTAATAATTGTTCATTTGTTTAGAAAAATAGACTATAGAAAAGATGAATCTAAAAGTACAGTTAATGGCTTCCTGGGAAATGAATAGCTTTGCTTAATATCAAGGAAAAAAGAATGTATACTTAAAAAGATCAAATGTTGCAACAACCTACCATCTCTTTTGTACATTGTTGATTCTCTATAAATTTTACAAGATTAGAGAGTAAGCATTTAATAAAAATGAACAAATCACCCACGTGTATTAAGGCAAAGACCTTCAAAAAAGATGAACTAACCTTTATAAGACAAAATAAAAGTAGCCAATACTCTCTATGGTATCAATGTATTCAAGAATTTCTGAAAAATCCAGTTACTTACTAACACATTTGCAGCCTAAATGCAGATTAAACACCATATGCATGCAATTACTTTTGAAACACAGTAATCCCTATATGCTCTCCAATGTTTTGTTACTTGGACCCTGAGACAGGAATTTGAATTAGAAAAATAGACATCTCTTCATCAAAAGAGAACTACAATAACTGCCTGGGTTTATGTTTCTTTGCCAAATTAACAAATATGCAGTTGTAAGCCTCCATCTTTCATTTTCTCATGGAAAAATTTCACACGTATTGATACGCTTCAAATTTTCAGGATTTTTCATTTTAATAGCTGTCTTTCCACATGATTGGATCCATGTGTATAATGATTAAGCAAAAGAGCAGCAGATAAGACGGAGGTGATAAGAAAGAAAGAAAGAAAGAAAGAAAGAAAGAAAGAAAGAAAGAAAGAAAGAAAGAAAGAAAGAAAGAAAGAAAGAAAGAAAGAAATTTTATATAATAATCCAGTAGTTCCTATAAATGTAGCAGTTAAATAAAGTGAGACTCTAGTTAAATAAAGGCCAAGCAAATGTAAAGGCTTATGAATTTAAGGCTAACTAGTGTTTGGCATGTCACACATTTTTCACACATTTTGTCACAGACTTTTTTCTCTTTGATCAATAAAATTCTCATAATAATAACCATATCTATCTATCTATCTATCTATCTATCTATCTATCTATCTATCTATCTATCTATCTATCTATCTATCTATCTATCTATCTATCTATCTATCTATCATGGAATAAAGCAAATGTAAACATGAAAAACATTGATATCCTAGCCCAGGAAACTCCATTTAATCAGCACATTGTGGTTAAATGGTAAATGTGGAAAAAAATGGAAGGAATAACAATTCTGGGAAGACAATTTTAATCTAAGTTTAACACAACTGTACTTCCTTTAGGTTTGTGAGGTCACCTGCTGCCAAAGTAGGTGCTTATAGCAAATTTATAGTCCAGGGACCAGAAGGAAGGGAGGAGTCCAGAAGGAGCAGAAGTGATATCACTGTTCATTGAGCGGGACTTCTATGTGTCCCTGAACAGGAGTGAAAATCAGTGAATAGCTTATCTATCTATCTATCTATCTATCTATCTATCTATCTATCTATCTATCTATCTATCTATCTATCTATCTATCTATCTATCTATCTATCTATCTATCTATCTATCTATTAAGGTTCTAGTAAACTAAAAGCATAGTAAAGCCATAAAATGTGAAATTATTTTCTTGAAAATACAGAGTTCATAAAAGTCAGAGGCTGTTCAGGTCACAGTCTAGTAAATGTAATGTCCTGCCAAATTTATTCCATTTTAAACTGTTTGCTTAGTGTGCCAAAATAATCATTGTTTATGGTAAAAGTAAGTAACACATAACATAACTATTTTTCACTCATTTATCACGGTTATTCTTTTATCTATCTTACTAAACCACAGTTAATTTATGCACAGCGGACACACCGAGGCGCATGCTCACTGCGGCTTTTGCGTCCGCCCCAGAGTCCAGAGTCAAACGCAGCGGCTTCCCAAAACACGGCGGCGCCCGCCCCAGAGACAAACGCAGCGACTTCCCAAAACGCGGCGGCTTCCCAGAGTCAGTAGGTGGTGCACAAATAACACAACCTTCTGCACCGTGGTGCCCGCCCCAGAGTCAAACACAGCGGCTTCCCACAATGCGGCGGCTTCCCAGAGTCAGTAGGTGGTGCACAAATAACACAACGTTCTGCGCCATGGCACCCGCCCCAGAGTCAAACGCAGCGGCTTCCCAAAACGTGGCGGCTTCCCAGAGTCAGTAGGTGGTGCACAAATAACACAACGTTCTGCGCCATGGCACCCGCCCCAGAGTCAAACGCAGCGGCTTCCCAAAACGTGGCGGCTTCCCAGAGTCAGTAGGTGGCGCCCAAACAACACAACCTTTGAGCGCCCCCGCCCCAGAGTCCAGAGTCAAACGCAGCACACTACACTTGCTCTAATCCACTGTGCCAGTAATATACATCACATAACAGTCACAGACGCTAACCCAGCGGCTTCCCAGACTTAGTGGCTGGCACACGAACACCACCACCTGTAAACTAAACCTGCTGTGCTCCACTCTGCCAGCAGTCGGTGTCAGCAAAGGCAACGGAATCACGTCTCCACAAAACAAAACTACCTTAGTACAGATATGCTTATTTAATTAAATGACATTTCCCCAGACGCACCCACCCTCCATCATATGTCATCCATCCAAATAATTTATGCACGGCGGACGCGCCGCAGTGCACGGATAAACACAATGAACGAGCGCGCCCACAACGCGCTTTTGACACAGCACAGGCAAAGGAGGCACATATCCAAATGGAGAGAGTTCAACGATTAGTAATACAAACACGAGCTTGTATGGCTACGACCTGTAAACAAGCCCGTATGCATACAAACAATGAACGAAGGCACCCACACAAAGAAACCGCTTTAGTTCAAATAGGGTTATTGAATTAAATGGAAACTTTTCCATGCCTACGACCTGTGAACTACACCTGAGGTAAAGCGTGCACGCCGGGTTGTACAGCCGCCCAGACGCGACCATAACTAAACTTGCTGTGCTCCACTCTGCCAGCAGTCGGTGTCAGCAAAGGCAACAGAATCACGTCTCCACAAAACGAAACCGCTTTAGTATAGATATGCTTATTGAATTAAATGACATTTCTCCAGACGCACCCACCCTCCATGATATGTCATCCATCCAAATATCGGACGGAACAGAAACTGATTGCCATTCTTGGAATTCCGATTCACTAGCGAATCGCGGGCTTACTAGTTCTGTTCTAAAAGCCTGTTGTGCATACCAATGCACATGTTCAAGACCCCAGACTATACATGCAATATACCTATGGCACATATAATATCTGAAAATGACGCTGTTCATTCATTTCACCATCTCTGACACAAGGAAGGAAGTTCCTGCACAAAGAAGTAATTGATATCAGAGGCAGTAAGGGTGCGCAATCCTCAATCACACTACATAACTTCCTGTCGAAACTCTACGTAGCAAGTTGTGTGCTAGATCAGGGGTAGGCAATGTCGGTCCTGGAGTGCCACAGTATGTGCAGGTTTTTGTTCCAACCCAGTTCCTTAACGAGAACTCAATTATTGCTGATGAAGCACATATTGCTTAAGTGACATTTTAATGCTTCATTTTATTGGTCTCGCTTGTTAAGGTTCTCCAACCTTAATTGCTTATTTCAATCTTAAACTGCTGCATTCAGTGTTTTAATTGCTCCTTATTAGCAATAAGATGTAAAAGACAAAGCAGCCAGCAGTTCTCCAGCTAGCTTTTTTCCAATTACATCTGTGTGTGTTCATCATGCACGGTTTGATTTAATAAAACACTTAATAGAAAAATGTGTCAGACTGAAAATGATCTGTTTTAGGCTTCAAATCATTTGGATGATATCCTTGGAAAGGAAAAAAATCTACGATATAAAAGCCTTACATTGCAGACTAACAAGCCATAAAATTAAATAAGGTCTGAGATTGGCAATGATTGGTTTCTAATTAATCAATTGGGTTGAATGAAAACCTGTAGCCACTGCGGCTCACCAGGACCGACATTGCCTACCCCTGTTTTACATCTTATTGCTAATAAGGAGCAATTAAAACACTGAATGCAGCAGTTTAAGATTGAAATAAGCAATTAAGGTTGGAGAACCTTAACAAGCGAGACCACTAAAATGAAGCATTAAAATGTCACTTAAGCAATATGTGCTTCATCAGCAATAATTGAGTTCTCGTTAAGGAACTGGGTTGGAACAAAAACCTGCACATACTGTGGCACTCCAGGACCGACGTTGCCTACCCCTGTGCTAGATGACAGGGAATGGCAGGAAGTTGCACCATTTTGGATTGACCCTTGTTGGGACAGGGGGGTGGTTGAATCAGTTTTATTTTGGACCTCACCTCTGACCTTGCCACCATGGGTGGCCCCACCAGAAATACACGACTCCGGATGACATCGCTCAGGGGATCATTGCTTACGCAAAGCACTCTGCCACATTAAAGCACTGACTCAGTCAGGGGTAGGTCTGCTATGAAACTAATGCAGCTTAAGCTTCAGGGCCCCTAATCCAGAAGGGGTCCCAGAAGCAACATTATTTTTCACTTGAAAACTATAAGGCATAGGAGATTTTTATTCATACAAGTGACTTTGACATGTGAGATAATCCAATACAGCAGTTTTAATCCAAGTCTTAGGTTTAGTGGTTAAATATTTAAAACATTTGTGATTATCTGTCATGGAACAACCCCATTGAAGGAGATAATGGTGGTTATCCAGACGTCTTTGCTGGTTGTGAAAGGGCCTCATTACAGTTCAAGCTTCAGGGCCTCAAAAATGTAGGTCCACCACTGGGGACTGCACCATTGTTGAACAAAGTGCTGTATTGAGAGTTAAACCTGCTGAAATTCAGTTTTGATCTTGTCATTAGTCATGGGGTGGGCTCTGTGGGCATGAGAGCTGACAAACAATGGATGTTCATCCAGAAATACAATGCATATATTGTAGCAATGAGGAATAAGGTATGTCAGTGTTTTGGACCTCACAAATAGAAGTGAAGCTTTGTCTCTCTGATGTCTTGTATATTTTATAACATTACAGAATGGGAAAAAGATAGAAAAGGGCTGAGCTTGCAGCTGAACTTGCAGTACCTGCTAACCCTTCGTACAGCACTAGCTCCATCAGGGAGCACATTATTGGTTTTCACAAAAAGAAGTGAGCCAGACAATGTTGGAAGGTCAGCATGCAGTCACTAAATGTGATGTGCCGAGTGATTTGCACTTTATGTGAAGTGATGTGATCCAGTGATGAGATCAGCAACTTGCAGTCGGTAAGGCTAACATAGCCTGCGACTAGTTGTCACATGATGTGACACTGGGTTAATAAACACAGTTCTACCTGTACCTGCACAATGGCACAGTAAGAGGAGGTGGCATACTGGCTAAGGAATGGATTAAGTCACTTTAGCTGCTCTACACCCTCACATAAACATAAACACACACACACATAAACAATTGTACTATGTCTCTGTACTTGTACAACTCTTTGGGATTGTGTTTGCCCTAGAAACCTACTTATATTAAACTACGATTGGATTTTTTGAGTTTGTTTTTCTTACATAAAAAAATATTAAAAGTTACAAAATTCCTTGGCATTAACCCTGAGTGTGAGTCTAGGGTTGATCTTTGTGTGTGTGCGAGAGGTGAGAACAAATGAACATACATCCAGTACAATATATAATGCAGCTAAGTGTAATAAGGAGTGTGGGTGTTTTGGACCTTGCAAACAGAAGAGAGGCTTGTACCACAATGGAACTGAGAAAATAAGAAAAGGGCAGTGATTGAAGCTGAACTTGCCATACCTGGAAAGCATTCATACAGCATCAACTCTGCCAAGCAGCACAATATTTGCTGCAACGAAAAGCGGTGCCTGTGACACTCTGAAAATGTGTAATTATACTGGAAGGTCATCACGACGTCATCTAATTTCTGATCCCCTGAAATTCCTAATCTTGTAGCCTGATACTGCAGTGGGTTGGCACCCTGCCCGGGATTTGTTCCTGCCTTGTGCCCTGTGTTGGCTGGGATTGGCTCCAGCAGACCCCCGTGACCCTGTGTTCGGATTCAGCGGGTTGGATAATGGATGGATGGATGGATGGATGTAGCCTGATATATTTAGGCAATGAGATCAACAACTGTTTTCATCAAGTTTGACAACCCCTCCAACTAGAACTCATGTAATGTACCACCAGCTTTAGTGTTAGTTGTATTAGTTGAGTCAAGCCAGTTGCATTTCGGAAGTACATCAACACAACATTTTCTCCCAGCAGTTGTGTGGCATCTCCCCTCTCTGGTCTCTGAATATCTATACTTGAAAGGTGTATAGTGAATGTGTCTTTAAACGTACGTGTCTGTGGGTGCATTTCAGAATCCCTGCACATGCAGGAAGACCACCTTTTACTAAAATAATCTCTGGGAGCATGTCAGGTCAAGTGGCTTTATCATCTTATCATAGTTACACTGTATTGCAGCATACAGAATCTCTTTATAAAGATGTATTTAATGGGGGTCACAGATGTAGCAATGATCATTTCTGCTGTGTGCACTAGCCGTTGTAGGACCTTGCAGTCAGAGACATTGCACTTCCCAACCCAGATAGTGATGTAGCTGGTCAGAATGCTCCTCATGCTGGCCTGGCAGAATGTGATGAGAACTGGGGGGAAAGGTAGGCTTGCCTTTCTTAGCCACTGAAGAGACATCAGTGAAAATTAAGGGGAAGCTCATTTAAAACTGAAGCCAAGAAACACTTCTTTATGCAAATAGTTGTGGAAATCTGTAACAAACTACCAAGACATATACTGTATTTGAAGCAGAAACCTTGACAACCTTTAAGAAGAATCTGGATGAGATATTGGGGCCGCTTAGCTATTAAATGAAACAACTGGGCTTGGTGGATTGAACTGTTTCCTCTAATTTGTTAGATTTGTTATATTGTTACAGTATCCATCTTACTAACCGAAGGTTGTAAACCGGATATGGACGCAGGGCGCTGGGCACATCGAGGCGCACGCGCACTGCCGCCCGCCACAGAGCAAAAAAAGAAATGAGAGGATTCAAAGGTTGTATTACAGTACGGAAACCCCAGAGGTTTACTAACCGAAGCTGTGACAACGCGCGCGCCTACAACGCGCTTGCGAAAGGAGTCATGGCTCAAACCAACTGTGACAACGCGCGTGCATACAATGCGCTTGCGAAAGGAGTCGCGGCTCAAACCAAAGAAAACACAGAGACGAGACTACAACCTGTGGACTGCACCTGGGGTAAAGCGTGCATGCCAGGTTGTACAGCTGCCTGGACGCGACCGCCCACACCACCGCATATACCTTCAATGATATGTCTTCACGCAGCGGCTTCCCACCAAGGCGCATATTGCGCTGTGGCGCTCGCCCCACAGTCAGACGCGGCAGCTTCCCAGAGTCAGTAGGTGGCCCCCAAACAACACAACCTGTTCAAGCAGTCGGTGTCAGCGAAGGCAACAGACTCACGTCTCCACAAAACGAAACCGCTTTAGTACAGATATGCTTATTGGATTAAATGACATTTCCCCAGACGCACCCGCCCTCCATGATATGTCATCCATCCACATATCGGACGAAACAGAAACTGATTGCAATTCTAGGATTTCCGATTTGCTAGTGAATTGCGGGGTTACTTGTGTTCTTATGTTTGAAGAAGAGTTGCTGTTGTATCTTCTTGGGAATGGAGGTGATGTTAACTGGTCAAGTAAGGTCAGCTACCAGGGTCAAGGAATTTAGTGCTCTTGACAGGGTTTTACTATACTGAGCACTATGGGAAACTCAGTCTTGATTTAAGGTTGCAGGGTTGCTTTTGGCTGTTTTAGTACTGCAGACTAGATAACACAAATGGCATCCTGGTCCTGGACTTGCTATGTAGACCTGAGAACATTCATTTGAGCAGCTTTTTCAGTTGAACCTACTGGTACAAAAAACGCCCTGACATTTAAACCCTTATGGTGATCCAATAGTTTATCATAATCCTAATGTCATGGTGTCAATATCCTATAGATGTAGGTGTTAAATATTTTATATTTATAATTATAAATTATAAATATATATTGATTAATAATATTAATAATTAAATAATATAAATTATATTTATTGACTGGAGCTGTAAATCATTGTGAAAATGCGTTAAATGTGTAAATGTTATGAGACAAAGTCTCCAGGGATCATGTGAAACAGAAGAACCAGGAGGTAGTAAGATAAGACAGGCAGAATTAAAAAAGGGAAGCTCATAAAGATACACGAGAAAAAAAAGTACTGGGGCAAATCAAAAATCAAAGTTTAAAGTCAGGAAGGAGATCAAAAACTAAAAGCAAAACCTTGCACTTGGCCAACTTAATAAGCAAAGTAACTACATAAGGATTTTGAGTTTTATCCAGCTGAGGGATACAGCTACATGGAGTCGTTACCATATTTGTAAGGGAACTACATCAATGCAACGATTGTGGTCATGCCAGGAAATGGTATAAAAATTAAATAAGTAATAAAAATTAATTGCAAAAAGCCTGCAAAAACAGCATAAAATACTATAGTAATGACTGTACTAAACTAGCCAAGGTTGAAACCGAAAATAAACAAATATCGAAAATTAAGCTCAGAATGAGAAACTAAAATCATAGTGAAGGGGTGTAGCAAGAGAGTCAAGAACCAGTAAAGTGCTTAGTAAACAGAGCCAAAACGTAAACCTAAATACTTAGTCAAGAGGCTGTGCTAACGCTGACCCTGAGATGAGGTTTTTGGACAGAGTGCATTTACATTTAAGGGTGCAGATTGATAGGGTAAGCGCAACAAAGTGGGAGAAACAGTTACAGTAGAGTTAAAAATCTCCATATATAAAAGGTCTGTTGCCTGTCACACAATTACTAAAGGGGCTAGAACCTTGATCTTAACCAAAAACCTATGACCTGATATGTTCTTGAAAAAAAAAATATAGGTAGTGGCGACCTGGTTGCCATGACCTGTGTTTTTTTGGTTTCAGAGCAATGTGATGGAGAAACTGATAAACATCACTATGGCAGAAAGAAAAAGAACAGCAGTGACATGTGCTGATTGTCAAGCACATTGCAAAAGGTGATTACAGAATAACAAAACAGTACGCTAACACATACTGTATGGACAAGCAAAAAATAATCCTAAATACAAAATTTCAGGTAATGGCAAAATGGTGGCCATAAAGGAACGACAAAGTGATCTGAGGTTGTGTGTTTACAACAAAGCGATTGAGAAGCCAAGTGATAACTGCAATAATGGCAGAAAGAAAAAGAGGAGTAGCAACATCTGTTGAGCATCGAGCACATCACAGAAGGTGATTAAGTGATGAAGAATGAGAAAGAATAAGAAGACAAGATGATGAACCACATTAACAAGCAAGTATCTTAAATATGGAGCGCTTGAGCTGCAGACAAATCCAATGGCTCATAGGCATGCAAGACAAAGTCCAGGATACAGAATGCAAAAACATCCCAGGTACAGAACTGCACAGCAACAATTGAGAGATTTTCAAATAGTTAAAACTTCCAACCATATGAAAGCATTGCTTTTATAACCTTACATCGATGTTTCATTGAAGACCACTACTTACTGTAGCAAAGGTACATCAACGTCATGTTATATTTTTTGAATGTATAAAGCAAAACAATATGCTAAAAAAGTCAAAAACTTCCACTTGGCCTAGGTGAGCCACCAGAACTAATAAAATACATTGCGACTTCTCAAGGAACTGAAACAAGTAAGTACAAAATTAAGACATATCAATAGCTCCTTATCTAGGTCTGAATGTTTCAGTAGTAGAGGAAAAAAATGAGTGAGAGAAACAAAAGGCGAGAGCTTGTGGTGGACAAAGGGTTGACTCACCACCTATACAGACCGTGCATCAAGGTATGAGCAGCTTTAGAGAGAGACATGGTCTGTTTAGCTTCTGATACTTTTATACTTAGCTTATTTCTTGTATTAATCCCTGTCTTGTGTTTGTTTAATTTAATAAAGGTCCTATTTGTTTGTGCTGGTTCATTGCTTGCCTGGCAGTTTTCAGGATATAGAGCACAATCTCAAGGGACCCCTCATACCACAATATATATGCAGTATGATCAAAAATAAACTGAACTTTGCATACTGCACATGAAAAGCAGTGACTGTGATCTTCTTGCCTTTGAAGTGTTTATGAAGTTTAATCAACTGGCAGTATGGTCTAATGTTGTGAATAAGGCACAATGTAATATAACAGAAGATGGTTGTCTAGGCTGACAAATCTCATGCATTAGATAAAAAGATGGATTACAGATAAGAGATTTGCCTTTTGGCATAGTAGCACCATAAAAATAATCTCTTTTAATATCAACAAAACTAGGGATCTGTTCATAGATGTAAGGAGGCAAACCACACTTCCATTTACACTGGAAAGGATTCTTCAGAGAAATTCAGCAGCTTTAAATTTCACTGACAACCTGATGTGAGCACAACACATCTTAGCTTTGTACCAGTTAGGAAAGTTCACCATCACCTTTACTTCATCTAATGTTGTTTTCAATGGTAACCATCTTCAATAGGTACACAGCAGACTGCATTCTCCCTAACTTTCCAACATCCTGGTACAATACCTGTTCAACCCAGGACAGAAAAGAACTACAGAGGGTGGTGAAGTTAGCACAGAATGTCACTGGTACATGGCTGTCTTTAGTTCACAATCTGTGGCCACTGCTCATTTTTAACATACATAAATGATCTGGACAAGAATATAAATAATAAGCTGTTTAAGTCTGCAAATGACACCAAATGAGGTGCAAAGGCAGATGTTGTAAAATCCGCTGTTATTACAGAGGAACCTGGTCAGCGCTCAGGCTTGGGCAAATTTGTGACTGATGAAATTGAATGTAAGTAAATGTAAAAAATACATGTAGGAAGCAGAAATGCTAGATTTGAATATACGATGAGAGGTCTGAAATTTGAAAGTACACCTTAATGGAAGGACCTAAGAGTCATAGTGGGCTTGACATTATCGATATCCAGAGAGTGTACAGTAGCAATCATGAAGGCTAAAAGTAAGATAGGTTATGTATCATGAGGTGTAATGTAAGTAAAGCAAGGTAACACTTAAATTATATAACACACTATTGAGGCCTCATCTGGAATACCGTGTTCAGTTTTGGTCTCCATATTACAAAAAAAGACATAGCAGTACTAGAGAAAGTCCAGAGGAGAGCGGCTATGCTGATTCCAGGTCAAAGGGGATCAAAGAGCTATGGGGAGAGACTGAAGTAGTCGCATCTTTTCAGTTTAAGCAAATGTGATTGTAGTGCTTAGAATTATGAAAGGAATTAGTACAGTGGATACCAGTTGTTACTTTCAAATGAATTATTTAACAAGGGGCACAGTTGGAAACATGTTAAGAGCAGATTTTTTTTTTATATAGAGAACCATGGCATAAATTACCAAGTAATGTGATGGGTGTAGGACTTTAGGGCCCTTCAAATCTTGATTTGATGTTATTTTTGACAATCTATATGAAGAGGATGGGTGGACTTGCTGAGCTGAATGGCCTTTTCTCATCCCAATTGGTTCAGAATTGATCACAAGTAATTTGCACTTGATCTCCATCCATACAAGCATTTTCACATTGTTGTAAAAAGTATCTCTATCCACTCTTAAATAACCAAAATGCATATGACACAGATGCTCACCCTATACTGGGTATGCACACATTGGTAGAAAAATCCTTGGAAGGATAGTAATGATCTCAGCCATGGGTTTTATTGCAAAACTGTAACGACTAGTAAATTATTTGCCTTTTGTGCATGTGTGCAGCATTCAAAATGTGCATGTAAACAGCACAACAAGCACCATGGAAAGCAACTCTTCTGTGTCCGCTGTGCTGGAATATGTTTTTTTTTTTTATGTAAAGGGTGACCAATCAGGGAGTGACACATGTAATGAGAAGGATACAATCAGGTAAGGACAACTATAAATGCCATTAAGGAAGAATGGTCAACCCGGCTGGATGAGAGAACGACTTCTTGTCTGGCCTGAGGGATATAAGGGATGGACCAGAAGAAGCCAGAGGCCAGAAGCAGTTCAATTCCCCATACGAGGTGGCAGTGGTCCTTTCGAGGCATCCCAGCTTGGACACCCACAGGGTTGCATGGGAGTTGGAATCTGGAAGTGCAGTCCTCTTGGTATCCCTGCACACCATTAGAGGGTGCTGTCAGGGTTGTGGGAGTCTTCCTGATTCCCACATGACTCAGAAGTGCTTCTAATAGGACATACCATGACACCAGAAGCATTCCTGGGTCCTGTTTAAAAGGGGACTGCTTCCTCATCTTGATAAGTCAGAGGCAGTGGGTGACACTAACAATGAGGGTGGAAGGAGAGAAAATAATCAGCTTATTTTGTAATTGTGTCTATATGGATGTGTTCACTTTAAAAAGTATCGGTGGTCAATAAAGATCCCTTATTTGAACCTGGGACTGTGTTGGGCATTACTGTGTCTGGGATTTGGGGGCTCAGTGGCGCCTCCAAATGGTTACACTATGTAATAAGCACAAACAAATCAGAACATGATTAGAGTCTGCATTTTAGATAGTGTATGTTTTCACTTGTCTGACGTTGTTCTGATGTTATAATCCTGCACTGTCCCTTTCCTCCCTCCTCCATTCTGGAACTTTGCCGCTTGCACCACTGGATTCAAAGACAGTTTTCTCCTCAGGTCATACTGACATCTATAAGACTGTTTACTTGTGTGTATTAATGGATGTATTTTAATGTATGGGATTGTATTAGTTTATTGGAGAACATGTGAAATTAAATTTAAACTTGAAGTTGAAAAGAAGATTGCCAGTATGTGACAAGAGATCACATCAGTTAAGCAATCACAATATTTCATGTTTTTACA
The DNA here is from genome assembly GCF_900747795.2 of Erpetoichthys calabaricus. Classification (NCBI taxonomy): domain Eukaryota; kingdom Metazoa; phylum Chordata; class Cladistia; order Polypteriformes; family Polypteridae; genus Erpetoichthys; species Erpetoichthys calabaricus. The sequence goes on along the minus strand of NC_041402.2, from coordinate 163,244,798 downwards.
ACTCTACAAAACCTTACTTTACAGAGAGTAGAAAGTTTAATACACTTTTTAGATTTAGATTGAATACTGCATATATAATGGAATAGAAGTACAGTACACCCCACCTCACATAGGATAATTGCAAATGATGCCAGGTAAGTCAAAAATTGTGATATTTGTTCTTGGAAAACACAAGAGGGAGTAATAAGGAATGAAGAACTTGACCAATCAAAGTAACATGATTTGGCCTAACTATAAGATCAGTTAGATCAGATAAGGACACTTCAGGACTGTTTTTAATTGTTCAGTCTGGGATGATGTCACTCAAAGAACTGAGAACATTAATGAGTCAGTAGCAGCCATTTCCAGATATAGCTGCCTCTGTGAGGAATTAGTCATTCCAAAAAAATTGAAGACTTACCCAACCAATAAACTTCAAGTAACCCTTTAATGAAAATAACTTCTAAAACATAAACAAAAGCATTGTTTAAAGATAGGGCCAGCAGAGAAGAAGTGAGAATTGTGCTGAAGAACATGAAATAGGAATGCAAGGTGAATTATTAAAAACCTTACTTGTTTTTCTTTATTGATCCAATGAGAAAACATATAAAGAATATTAATTACAAGCACATAGAACACCATATGATTGTTGACAATTAATTTCTTTTATCAGACAACCAGCATGCTGTCATTTTTGCTGCAGGGTTGAATCCATGTATTTTTCATTTTCAATGGACAAAGGTTATCCACAAAGCAAGGACTAGAGACCAAATGTCTACCAGTCTTATAGCCAAAGTTGTAATCTTAATAATAATAATAATACATTTTTTATAGCGCCTTTCCCATGCTCAAGGTGCTTCTCAGAATCTTAGAAAAAAACAGCAGGGACATAATAGCAATAGAATTTCTGCTTAATGGTAGAATAACTAATATGATTATTATTGGGACAACACGGGACAGCGATCAGTGCTGCATGCACTCAGTGCCTGAATGTTGTCATGTGCGGTCACCTCCATTGCGGATTTACTCATATATTATAGTACTAGGGTGTTGTACTATGTTAACCATTATGGATGCTATGGGAAGTCAATCTTAGTAACATTTACACAGTACTCCAGTTAGAACTCCCATTTCAGAAGTTGCTTCAGATAGATAGATAGATAGATAGATAGATAGATAGATAGATAGATAGATAGATAGATAGATAGATAGATAGATAGATACTTTATTAATCCCAAGGGGAAATTCACATACTCCAGCAGCACCTTACTGATACAAAAAACAATATTAAATTAAAGATTGATAATAATGCAGGTAAAAAACAGACAATAACATTATATAATGTTAACGTTTACCCCCCCGGGTGGAATTGAAGAGTCGCATAGTTTGGGGGAGGAATGATCTTCTCAGTCTGTCAGTGGAGCAGGACAGTGACAGCAGTCTGTCGCTAAAGCTGCTCTTCTGTCTGGACATGACACTGTTTAGTGGATGCAGTGGATTTTCCATAATTGATAGGAGCCTGCTGAGCGCCCGTCGCTCTGCCACAGATGTCAAACTGTCCAGCTCCATGCCAACAATAGAGCCTGCCTTCCTCACCAGTTTGTCCAGGCATGAGGTGTCCTTCTTAATGCTGCCTCCCCAGCACACCACTGCGTAGAAGAAGGCGCTCGCCACAACCGTCTGATAGAACATCTGCAGCATCTTATTGCAGATGTTGAAGGACACCAGCCTTCTAAGGAAGTATAACCGGCTCTGTCCTTTCTTGCACAGAGCATCAGTATTGGCAGTCCAGTCTAATTTATCATCCAGCTGCACTCCCAGGTATTTATAGGTCTGCACCATCTGCACACAGTCACCTCTGATGATCACGGTGTCCATGAGGGGTCTGGGCCTCCTAAAATCCACCACCAGCTCCTTGGTTTTGCTGGTGTTCAGGTGTAGGTGGTTTGAGTCGCACCATTTAACAAAGTCATTGATTAGGTCCCTATACTGCTCCTCCTGCCCCCTCCTGATGCAGCCCACGATAGTAGTGTCATCAGCGAACTTTCGCATGTGGCAGGACTCCGAGTTGTATTGGAAGTCCGATGTATATAGGCTGAACAGGATCGGAGAAAGTACAGTCCCCTGTGGCGCTCCTGTGTTGCTGACCACAATGTCAGATGTGCAGTTCCCAAGATGCACATACTGAGGTCTGTCTTTAAGATAGTCCACAATCCATGCCACCAGGTATGAATCTGTTCCCATCTCTGTCAGCTTGTCCCTAAGGAGCAGAGGTTGGATTGTGTTGAAGGCGCTAGAGAAGTCTAGAAACATAATTCTTACAGCACCACTGCCTCTGTCCAAGTGAGAGAGGGATCGGTGTAGCATATAGATGATGGCATCCTCCGCTCCCACCTTCTCCTGATATGCAAACTGCAGAGGGTCGAGGGCGTGTTGAACCTGTGGCCTCAGGTGGTGAAGCAGCAGCCTCTCCATGGTCTTCATCACATGTGATGTCAGAGCAACAGGCCGGAAGTCATTCAGCTCACTAGGACGTGATACCTTTGGGACTGGGGTGATGCAAGATGTTTTCCAAAGCCTCGGGACTCTCCCCTGTTCCAGGCTCAGGTTGAAGATACGCTGTAGAGGACCCCCCAGCTCCAATGCACAGACCTTCAGCAGTCGTGGCGATACTCCATCTGGACCCGCTGCTTTGCTGGCACGAAGTCTCCTCAGCTCTCTGCTCACTTGCGCTGTTGTAATTATGGGTGGGGATGTCTCTCCTATGCTGGTATCAGCAGAAGGATGTGTGGAGGGTGCAGTACTCCGAGGTGAGAGTGAGATTGGGTTAGGGTGGTCAAACCTGTTAAAGAAGTTGTTCATTTGGTTTGCTCTCTTCACGTCTCTCTCGATGGTTGTACCCCGCTTCGAGCTGCAGCCAGTGATGATCTTCATCCCATCCCACACTTCCTTCATGCTGTTATTCTGCAACTTCTGCTCTAGCTTTCTCCTGTACTGCTCCTTCACCGCCCTGAGCTGGACTTGGAGTTCCTTCTGCACGTGCTTGAGCTCATGCTGATCACCGCCTTTAAAAGCCCTTTTCTTCTGGTTCAACAGACCCTTGATGTCACTTGTAATCCATGGCTTGTTGTTAGCATAGCAGCGTACTGTTCTTACTGGAACTACAATGTTCATACAGAAGTTGATGTAGTCAGTAGTGCAGTCAACAACTTCCTCAATGTTCTCACTATGTGATCCCTGCAGGATATCCCAGTCTGTAGTTCCAAAACATTCTTTCAGTGTGTGGTTGATCGTGTGGTTGCAGGTAGGACCCTCACTTTTGGTTTGTAGTGAGGCTGAAGCAGAACCAGCTTATGATCTGCTTTCCCAAGCGCAGGCAGCGTGGTGGCACTGTATGTGTCTTTAACGTTTGCATACAGTAAATCAATAGTCTTATTTCCCAGGGTGTTACAGTCCACATACTAGGAGAAGGCAGGTAATGTTTTGTCCAGCGTCACATGTTTAAAGTTTCCAGTGATTAGCACAAGCGTCTCAGGGTGCTGCGTTTGTAACTTAGCAACAGCAAAATGGATGATGTCACTCGCTGTCTCCACGTCCGCCCGAGGAGGGATGTACATGATGACAACAATGACGTGTCCAAACTCTCTGGGCAAGTAATAGGGACGCAAACTTACGGCCAACAGTTCGATGTCTCTGCAGCAAGTGGAGACTTTGACGTTAACATGTCCAGAGTTACACCACCGTGTATTAACATAGAGAGCAAGTCCTCCTCCTTTGTGCTTCCCACAGGTACTTGCATCTCTGTCCGCTCTAACTGTGCTAAACCCGGGTAGCTCCACGTTAGCATCTGGGATGGTGGTAGTTAGCCACGTTTCGCAAAAACACAACAACATTGCTTTCTCTGTAGGTTCTGACATTTTTCACCAGTGCAGCCAGTTCGTCAATCTTATTTGAGACTGAGTTCACATTCCCCAGAATCACTATTCTGTAGATAGTAGATTAGTCTCTGATCTCTACAGGAGACAAATGAAATGTTTTATATAGATTATTTTAAACACCTATTCTCAAAGAATACCCCTATCTGTCACCATGTCTTCTGAGTAGTGTAGTCATACTAAGCAACCTCTCCAAAAATATGGATCTAGCCCCAGAATCTAATTAAGGTTATTTTTATAACTTCTAAATGTATGTTTAGTACTGCTCAGAGTCACCTATATAAACAATGCACTTCCACAATGAGAAACTCAAGGGTTTCTTCTGAACAGTAGTCATGATGTTCAGACATTTGGTTGCTCGTAAATGTATTTATTTGCAGAATACCTCAGGGATCAAATTTGTAGTCATGTCTTTTCCTGATCATAAATTGTGGTTACTCATCTAAAGAAAGGTGCTAAACTGTCAATTAATTTGCACTTGGCAGCTCCTCTGGTCAGACAGAAAATAAAGCTTTGTTCACACTATTATATTTTCATTTAAAAATTGAGTTTTTAAATGAAAATGATCTTCATCCACACTCGCATTTTCACATTCGTTTTGAAAGTATCTCCATCCACACTTAAATGACCGAAAATATACTTGCCTATACTAGGTATGAAAGCATCGGTAGAAAAAATCCTTGAAAGGTCGGTAGGTTATTTGCCTTTTACACATGTATGCAGCATTCAAACTTTACAAAACACAATTTAGGAAGCAATACAACGAGCACCATGGAAAGCATTTCTTCTTTGTCCGCTATGTTGAAACATGGTCTTCTTTCATGAAGGATGACCAATAAAGTATTGAGACATTGGAGTGGTGACTTTGAGGCTAAGGATCTGTGTTGGTATCTGGAAGGTTGTCAGTTCAATTCCTGTTACTACAAGAGGGGATCCTACTCTGTTGGGCCCTTGATTAAGTCCCTTAACCTGAAAAATTGCTCTAGGTGTGCTGTACAATAGGTGACCTTGTGCTCTGACCTCCTAAGGTCATGTGAAAAGAAAATTTCCCCTTTGGGGATTAACAAAGTGTAACAAATCAAAAAAAATTCTAATTAAAATGATCCAATCAGGGAAGGGATATATAACAAACATGAACAAATCAGAGCATGACTAGAGTCTGTGTTTTAGAAAGTCTGTGTTTCCACTTGTACACATTGCAATGCTGAGCCAGCATTTCTTTATAAGTATACATCTCTTGAGAACATTTCCAAACGTCTCAGTTTTCAGGAGTTAAAAATACTGGTATAGTGTGGATAAAAGGGGAAACTGGAGGCTAATGTCTGCAGGTTTAATCTAAAACATAGTAGTGTGGACATGGCCTAAGACAGAGCCCATAGTGTGATTGTCTGAGAGATGGATCATTTGAAGAGGTGGTAGTATGCAGTCAGCTACAATTTGTGACCTGAGGGCTGAATCTCTAATGTTTGTGGATGATGTTTGTTTTCTTCGTTAAACAGTGGTCTTTGGCACAAACTGGAAGGCTTCAAAGCTTAGTATGATACAGTCTGAATGAATATTAGAATAATAAAATCTGAGGCAGTAGCTCTTTCCCAGGAAAAGAGTGGCTTGTTATCTGCTGCTTAGGAGAGAGCAGTTGCCCAAATGAAGCAGTTCAAATACCTTGGGGTTTTAATTAAACAAGCCTATGTCCTGTTTCATGACTTCTAGTTTGATACTATGTCAGACTTAACAACTGCAGTTGCTGATGTTGTTGCCTAGGCCTGTCAGTTTATATGACTAGAAATTGCTGGGGATGTCAAATTACCCAACTACACAACGACTTTCCAGCACAGTTCCTCACTTCCTAAGAGTTGCATCCTCACCCCTTTTTTGTGACAGCCAATAACGTGCTGCCTGATGGAGCATGATTATATTGCATGTTGTATGATTAGTTTAAAGGTGTGGCGAGTTCAGCCACTGTCTTGGCCCTTTTTTTCCATTCTAAAACATAAAACACAAGACATCAGACAGACAGGTCTCTCTTATGTATACAAGGTCCAAAACACTAGCGTTTCTAACTCCTTAGTGCTACATTTATATGCATTGTACTTCAGGGTTCGATGTCACCTCTCATGCATACACAGCCCACCCCTATGACCAAAGACAAAATCATTTTGTTGTTAGTGCGAACCACAGACTAATTGGACCGAATCACTGGCTATGTCATACTACGTGACTGGAGGTGATGGGAGTGCGCTGTGACTGTTTTTGACTCACTAACTTATGCATGTGACTGAAAATCACTGGAAAAAAATCATGTAACATGATTTGGCCTTAAGGCAGACTCAATTAAACAACCAGCTAGTTTCTGAGTGTTGCTGGTGTCATTTTCTGTCTGATCAACACAATGAAAGAAGTGGTGAGTAGAACCATTCATTTTCTAGGTTGAGATGTGCCTGTTGAAATTGTTTGACATGTAGTTAGGATGTGCATTGAGGCCTTGTCATTGAAGATAGGTAAGCTACAACAACATTCCATAGAAGAAACAGGAGAATCCACAGGATAAGATAGGATGACATTAGCATGCTGCTAACCCAAACTCTTATTGGACTAAGCAGATACTAAAGTGTTTTTTTTTTGTCAAAAAAGACAACTTTGAGAATAGCAATTATTTTAATTTTATATCATCCTCTTTATTATATGACTCAGGGCACTTAACAGACTTCTACTCTGAAACAGTGCCAACTAACAAATAATAAATAAATGTAATAATAAACACGTATACCTACTCAGACACAAATACATTTTACTTTTGCTATAATTTTCTTATATTGAGCACATATATTCAATTTGATGTCAAATTGAAAGCAAAAAAAAAAGAACACGTGGACAATAGTCTTGCCTCTTTCAGAGTGATCAGGTGTCCATTGCACAGCTAATCTTCATCTTAGTATTGCCTTTGAAGAGACAAAGTGCTAATTGAAACAATATTGTAACTTCAAAGGTCTGGAGTCAATTCGTTCTCCCTTTCAAATCCCAGCTGTCAAAGCTTGTACCCACCACCCTGACATTTCAAAGCTCAGTTTTTTCCCTGAATTTGCCTCGTTTTGTCTCTTTTTGGTTTAAAGAGGCCTAGTATGCCTGTTCATTTGAACACTCACTTAAACACTCACACTTTAGCTCACATATACAGTCTACTGTAGACATAAACAGTAAAGACAGAGTTGAAAAAATATACACAAACATACACATATACATACTGTATATGCAGTATACCCCTCTCTCTCTCTCTCATATACTGTATATCTATATAGCTTTATATACACAGATATATAATAGTATATATACAGTATATATATAGATATAAAAACTATGTAACATTCTATGATCTGCTTCTTGCAACTGAGAAGGGCATGGTGGATGTTTGTCGACTTGCAGACCAACCACATGCGTTACCTGATAGGAAACCACTCATACAATCAAATTGTGTATCAGACTACGAATGCTATGAAAAAAAAAAAAAAATATATATATATATATATATATATATATATATATATATATATATATATATATATATATATATATATATATATATATATAGTAAGTGAAGATCTTCCTGCTTGAGGCTTCCTGCAGCTGCTAATAAACATTCATCACAATTGAGTCTATGGCAAGACCAGTGTCAAAGGTGTTGTATGATGCATTAAGCCAGTCCTTTAGTTTCTTTTTGCCTAAAAACAATAAACAAAGTGACCTAATCCCAAACATTTTCTCTTGTAGTTTAGTTTTTAATATATATGCTCTTTCATTAATTTTCCATTTTTGAAGACACTTATTCAAACACAGGTTTACAGGACATACTGATTATACTAGATAGATAGATAGATAGATAGATAGATAGATAGATAGATAGATAGATAGATAGATAGATAGATAGATAGATAGATAGATAGAACAAATGAACAAACAAACTTTATTGTCCAAAGTGAGACATGTTTTCAGAAAAGATCTCATATTTATTAAAAATCAAAAACTGAAATCTCTTTTTCATATCAGTATTCAGACCCTGTGCTGTGGCACTCCAAGTTTTGGTCAGATGCTTCCTGTTTGCTTTAATTCTCCTAGACATGTGTCTACAACTTGATTGAAGTTCACCTGTGGGAAGTTGAACTGATTTAACATCATTTAAAAAGGTTCTCACATATGTATAGAAGGTCACACAATTTACACTGCATGTCTGGACAAAAACCAAGCCATGATGTCCAAGGAACTCTTTGTAGACCTCCACAATCAAGGGGACAAAACCACTGGTAAGGCTTTGGATGTTTCCAGGAGCAGAGTAGCATCAGTAATTATGTAACTGAAGGTGTTTAGAACCACTATGACTTTTCCTAATATTGACCATTCGGACAAACTGCATGATAGGGCAAATAAGGCCTCATTCAGGAAGGTAAATTTAAAACCTATCGGTCACTCTAACTAACATAGCTTCAGATGTCCTTGGCTGAGATGGGAGAACATGTTGGAAAGATGACCATCTCAGCAGTATGCACTCAACCAGGTATATGGCAGAGTGGCTAGACATAAGCGACTCTTGAATAAAAAGCATATGATGGCATTGAAAGGACTTTGATTGCCTGAGCAAAAATATTCATGGTCTGATGAGACAAAAATTGAAATTTCTGAGCAGAACTCCAAGCGCAATGTTTGACGATGAAAAGGCACTGCTCATTGCCCACCTAATACCATCCTTACAGTGAAGCATGGTGGTGGCAGCATCATGCTATGGGGTGATTCTTGGCAGCAGGACATGGGAGAAGAAAAAAGAGGAATGGGGCAAATACAGACTGGTCCTTGAAGAAAATACACTCCAGAATGTATGACTGGAGCAACAGTTCAACTTTCAACATGACAATGACCTGAAGCATACAACCAAAACAATGCTTGAGTGGCTTTGAGTCCTTCAGTGACCCAGCCAAAGTCCTGTAGAGCATCTATAGAGAGATTTGAAGATGGCAGTTTTCAGAAAGTTTCTATCCAATCTAATGGAGCTTAAGAATATTTGCCAGGAAGAATGAGATAAATTGCCCAAATCCATGTGTTTAGTGTTTGTAGATACTTACCTAGAAATGTCAAAGCTGTAATTGAAGCCTAAGGGGCATCTACAAAGTACTTAATTAAGGGTCTAAATACTTACATGAACGAGAGATTTCAGATTTTAATTTTTAATAAATTTGGAAACCTTTCCAAAAACATGTTTTCACTTTGTCATTATAGTTTATTGAGTGTAGTTTGATGGGCAAAACTGGCAAACGTATCCATTTAGAATTAAATCTTCATCAGAATAAAGTGTGCGCGGAAAGTGAAGGGGTCTGAATACTTTCTGAATCCATTGTATGTAGCCTGTCTTTAAATTGTACAATTCATTAAGTGAGTCATTACACTTACATTTTTAATACTTTTCTAGTATTACATGCAATTAGAATTTCATATTCATAATTGTCCTGTACTTACAAATGGAAGGAGAAATACAAATTTATGTATAAATTAAAAGTCCCCCCTTCAATGTTAATAGCCGCATTATTTAGTCTTGTAGGTACTGTAGTTGCTGAATTTCAAATGAGGGACTAAAAGTAGACATTTTATCCATTATAACTTACTTAGACATAATCAAATGACTTAGTAATCAATTTTATGTTTATTCTTTAATTTTTTATACAATAAAAAATTGTTTTTATGCACACTGAAAAAATAAAAGAGCAGTTCATGCAAATATGCTTAAAACCACATTATTTTTGGATGATTGTAAACTTTCACACACTTTATATACAAACAGTTCAATTGCTGCATGCATTAAGTATTTAATTGTATGTCCGCATTTTTGTAGGGGAGTGATGGAGTGGAGGTGAGAGATGCACATTTTGAACTTTAAACCTCTGCTCCCAAAAAGTTTTGTCAGTGACCCATTTTCCAAAAGCCAATGCTAACTAGTAACAGATTTTTTTTATCTTCAGCTGCAGCCACTGATGTGCAAAAAGTTGAGCCTATAAGCAATATATACTGTATAATCTGATAGAAACAACATCTAACCATTTTCAGCTTGCTAATAAGCTCAAATAAAATTGTTTTTTAGAAGACACTTTCCACACTTGTGGAAATAAATAAATACGTATGTGAAAATTAAATATATACATTCACATATAAATAAATGAGTTGTCATCTTTTAATCTCAAACAGTCCTCAGCTAATTATAACCCAGTCGTGGGGTCATTGTTGTTGAAATAGTTTTTTTTTCTCCTGTTAGGAATTATTTTTATCTCAGCTTTAGAGATATCACAGGTTTAGTTGTTCCTGCATGTGTCACTTTGCTGTCATTTTGTAGCTTTATCTTGACCATTTGATCTCACAGCTACCTAACCAGAGTTCTATTAATGTAAATTGATGAGATCATTAAATTACTACAGTTTATATTTTAAAGACTACATTTTTAAAATGTATGGGATGGTATCATGCTTTTCTTCATTCAATGAAATGAATCAATTGATTGCTCTTTCAAATACCTAGTTCATTTGCTTCTCCCGGAATTAGCATGAAGAAATTGTTGAGAAGACTTGCTTTGGTCATCTTTTGCATATTTTGTATTCACAAGTAAATGATGGTAGTGCTGCTGTAGTTTCCTTACAGCTCCAGTGGCATGGGTTTGATTAGCAGCCTGGTCTTGTGTGGAGTCTAAATGTTCTTCATGGACCTTCTTACGGGCTCCCTTTTACTTTCAATAGAATCAGATGTTCATTAGACCACCCCAGGGATTTGAGTGTGACATGTAATTGACTTGCCTGCTGTTAACATTACTTGCCATCTTGTTTCTGAAACAACTGGAGTAGGGTCAGGGTTAGGTATGTCTAGCCTTGAAAATTTAGGGGTGTATTCTTCTCAGGGTGAGTTCCCTTATAACCCCCTCACTCGCCTGAAGGTGAGGTGTTTGCAGTTTCCACCAGCTTCTTAGTTAGGGTTAGGGATAGGTTTTCTCACTGTCTCTTCAATGTTCTGTGAGCCAAAATATCGGGATGATTACACTTCTGAAAAAAACTTTAGACCAATAAATTATTCTTTACCTTGTGACTCTGTATTTAATAAATCATCCTTCATTGTGCTGGACAAAGGAGACTCCATGGACTGATAGGCTTAGGCCTGACTACAAAACTCAATCCATAGTGGGTCACAGCTTCAAACCTCTGACTTATGAAGTCCACACAGCAGTGTAATGCTTTTGTCACAAAACACTACAACCTTGGAAGGCACATTGACAGCAAATGAGGTGGTAGCACAAGTTCAATAAGATATCTGTTGCTTGAGTCCTATCCATATTACTAACCGAGAATAAACCGGATATGGACGCAGGTACACGGCAATGGGACCATGAGACGTACTGCGCAGGCGCGTACAGCGCGCGTCTCATAAACCGCAAGCGAAGTCGTATCCACCGCGAACGAAGGAGTCTCGGCCCAAAAATGAAAGAGCTCGACTGACGTGAGTGAGAAATGAAGCAACAACGCGCCCATAGCTAACAACTAACGACACAGCCACACAAAAAAGAGGATTCTGCGCTGCAGCCCAGATTCAAACGGAAGAGGCTACGGAGGCCCCACAGGTCCACAAAGATAGTACGGAAGGCGCAGGAAAGTACGAAAGGCAAAGGCGCCTACACAGCATAGTGAAACCTGACATAGTACGGAAGGCGCAGGCGTCACCGCCATATTGTGAGTGGCACCACTGCGGAGTGAAGGCGCAGGCATCACCGCCATATTGTGAGTGGCACTACTGCGGAGTGAAGTTAGGAATAATGTGCTGCTTGGGATTGTACAAACCGCTGAACGCTTTACACCAAATTCAGACACAATACAGCTCAACGATACAAACACGAGCCCACCTGGATAAGATCAATGAACGCAGGCGCCTACAACGCGCGTCTGAAACTGCAGAAGCAAAGCAGGCATGGGTTCAAAACGAACGAGCTCGACTGACGGATATACAAACACGAGCCCGCCTGGATAAACTCAATGAACGCAGGCGCCTACAACGCGCGTCTGAAATGCTGCGGGCAAAGTGGGCACGGCTCCAAAACGAACGAGCTCGACTAATGTATTTCAGGATACCCAACGCCGGGGGTAGGCGAGTGAAGCGAGAAAAGAAGAAAATCGTGAAAATGAGATGTCTGAAACCGGAGCTAAAGATCAGTAAAGCACTACAACATCAGGTATAGACAGAGCAATAGGAGAGCAAGAGTTGTATAATTTGTTTGAAATTATGCATGTTTATTTTTATAAGTACAAGTTGTATAAAATGATTATGTTTTTGTATTATTTTGAACCTTTCACATTATCTGAGGGGTGCCATTTTGTAAAGAAGTTTGCTCCACCATTTGGAAATATTGTCATTCTGTATGTGGCCATGGTGTTGGTGGTGACAGGGACATTGCTAGTCACACAGTCTGACTTCGGCATACATGTGACTTCATTACTGTTATGCTATTTAAATGAGGAAGCACACAGCACAAGGCATTAGGAGTTCTTGGATTGCTTAAACAATTCACAATTCATGCTAAAAATAATTAGAAAAAGCTTCTTTTAGTTACAGTTTTGATCTCCTTAGCTCTGAAGTTTTGAATTAGATTTTTGTCTAGTGTTTTAGTTTTGGTTTCTGGCGATATTGACATTTTTGCTCTGATTTTTGTGTTTTTTGACTACTCTTTTGATATATTGTACAACCCTAGATTCACCTTGGCAATTTTGAATTGTTTAGTTTGGGCCATTTCCTATCTTTTGGCAACAGTAAGAAGCATAACATTTAAAAAAATTACAAAAGTCAAAATTACTCAACCAAACTGTAATGATGAACACAGAGGCTGCAAGACTCAATTCTGGCAACTTGTGTTAAGAGTCTGCTCCTGTTTCAAAATTCAACTTCTAAAATCATGTGAATGGTGTGCGGTTAGCATTGCTAAATAAATTAAATAAATGGGCAGGGTAAGAGTGTTATAAACTGGAGGTTTTGGGACCTGTAGGACATATTGTTGCATTTATGTTGATTTTAATAGATAGATAGATACTTTAATCAACATCATATCAGGACCTTGCATGTTTTTTGGACTGTGAGGGTTGTTGGTGTGTTGAGTTTTAGCATTTTTAATCTTTCTTCTATCAGCTCTGTCCTAGAATATTCTTTTCCGTAATTTCATCAAAGCAGAACAACGAGGTGGGCAGCACATAACAGAAGAGTAAAGCAAAGTTCAGTATCAAATCTGAAGTACAATGGACATTTTCTTATGCACTTATCTTTTTATTAGGTGCAAACGTAGCTGTTTTATGCTGTGTTCATGAGAATTATGAGTTTCCCACTTGGAAACTTTACGTGAACACCCATCAAAGTGAACATTTGGAGAAAACAGTGAAACCCTAATTGTCAGAGTTGTGTAAATCTCAGGTAATAATACAAAAAAATAACTCGGTCAGTCGGAAATTGCATTTTTAAGGGTGAATTTTTATTTTAAGCAATGCAATAAACTTTTTAGGTGTTTATCATTCTCTTTATTTTCATGGAAAGGTGCTATATAAATTATATATAATTTAATAATAATATTAGGTACAAATTAAGCTTACAGTTAAGTCCATACCTCCGGGCGCTCCGGTTTCCTCCCACATTCCAAAGACATGCAGGTTAGGTGGATTGGCGATTCTAAACTTGGCCCTAGTGTGTGCTTGGTGTGTGGGTGTGTTTGTGTGTGCCCTGCGGTGGGTTGGCACCCTGCCCGGGATTGGTCCCTGCCTTGTGCCCTGTGTTGGCTGGGATTGGCTCCAGCAGACCCCCGCGACCCTGTGTTCGGATTCAGCGGGTTGGAAAATGGATGGATGGGTTAGGTCCATAAATATTTGGACAGAGACAACTTTTTTCTAATTTTGGTTCTGTACATTATCACAATGAATTTTAAATGAAACAACTCAGATGCAGTTGAAGTGCAGACTTTCAGCTTTAATTCAGTGGGGTGAACAAAACGATTGCATAAAAATGTGAGGAGCCACCACACTGCCTCCACCGTGTTTTACAGATGATGTGGTATGCTCTGCATAATGAGCTGTTCCAAGCCTTCTCCATATTTTTTTCTTGCCATCATTCTGATAGAGGTTGATCTTGGTTTCATCTGTCCAAGGAATGTTTTTCCAGAACTGTGCTGGCTTTTTTAGATGTTCTTTAGCAAAGTCCAACCTAGCCTTTCTATTCTTGAGGCTTATGAGGGGCTTGCACCTTGCAGTGCACCCTCTGTATTTACTTTCATGCAGTCTTCTCTTTATGGTAGACTTGGATATCGATACGCCTACCCCCTGGAGAGTGTTGTTCACTTGGTTTGCTGTTGTGAAGGGGTTTCTCTTCACCATGGAAATGATTCTGCAATCATCCACCACTGTTGCCTTCTGTGGACGTCCAGGTCTTTTTGTGTTGGTGAGTTCACCAGTGCTTGCTTTCTTTCTCAGGATGTACCAAACTGTAGATTTTGCCACTTGTAATATTGTAGCAATTTCTTGGATGGGTTTTTTCTGTTTTCACAGCTTAAGGATGGCTTCTTTCACCTGCACGGAGAGCTCCTTTGACCGCATGTTGTCTGTTCACAGCAAAATCTTCCACATGTAAGCACCACACCTCAAATCAACTCCAGGCCTTTTATCTGCTTAATTGATAATGACATAACGATGGACTTGCCCACACCTGCCCATGAAATAGCCTTTGAGTCAATTGTCCAATTACTTTTGAGCCCCTGAAATGAAGGGATTGTGTTAAAAAATGCTTTTGTTGCCTCACATTTTTATGCAATCGTTTTGTTCACCCCACTGAATTAAAGCTGAAAGTCTACACTTCAACTGCATCTGAGTTGTTTCATTTAAAATTCACTGTGGTAATGTACAGAACCAAAATTAGAAAAAAGTTGTCTCTGTCCAAATATTTATGGACCTAACAGTACATTTAAGTTCTTTCCATGGAGATCAAATAAGAAATCATCAGAAACCTTGTAATTCTCCCAAACATTCTACGCAAAATTCATATGAACACAACAAAGTGGGAAGGTAAGACGCCACAAGTGGGAACTCCAAGAAACTTCCATAGCCTGTGAACGTAGCATTAATCAACCCATTATTAATGAGATTTCTTGTTTCCTTGTCCTTGTGTTTAGACTGAAAAACCTGAATGAGCTCACAAACTGAGCTTTGTTTTTCCTGTGGCATTTAGTGAACCTGACGTTTGTTTTAGAATTGCAAGAAAAAGTATATTTGGTGTCCCCACTATGCTCACTTTCCAAACATCCTTAAAATAAGGGAGTCCATTTCTAATAAACAGATATGATGGTGTGCTCATACTTGTTTTAACACAATGCAAATTGCCTGCACTTAAGAAACAGAACAATAGGAAAATATTTACAAATCCAATAGATAGTAATTGGAACCATGTGGACAAACTTATGTCAATATTAACTCCCAGCTTCACTAATTTTCCTAGCTTTTGTTATTTAAAAATTCACATACTGATTGCAGAAACAGGATAACAATGAGACAGGGTTATAATACAACAACCAAAAATTAACCTCTGATTTCCGACAAAAATACTTGACGTAAATAGGAGTTGTCTATTGACCAAGATGTGTAACCCTAGGCCAAGATGATTGATACTTTTAAATGTAAAAAAAAGAAGGTCATGTATAAACATAATCTAATTCTACAAAATTCTCTGATGTTTAAATAGTGGGACATATACCTGTGGATACAAGTAGAAATTAAATGAAAGTACAACCCAGGATGAATTCCTTCTGTGGCTTATCTTGACTGAAATTAAAAAGTTTTGGACATTGGGAAAATGATGCCACTTTGCGGGATCCCCTTGAGGTTGCTGGATATCATGGCCGGCCTGTACACTGGTACTGTGAGTGCTGTACAGAGTGGAGGCAGAACTGCTGTGTTTTTCAAAGTTGATTCTGTGGTTTGTCAGGGGTGTGTTCTTGCTCCTACTCTGTTCAATGCTTGCATGGACTGGGTGTTGGGTAGAGTCGTGGGGTCCAGTGGCTGTGGGGCATCTGTTGACGAAGAAAGATTCTCTGATCTTGACTTTGTTGGCAATGTTGTGATCTTCAAAGAGTCAATCGAGGCTCTGATCAGGGCACTTGAGTGACTGAGTGAGGAGTCTGAGTGTCCTGGATAAAAACGAGATCCAGGCCTTTAATGACCTCTTGGGCACAGCCATGACCAGTGTACTTACCTCAGCAGTGACATTCATGTCTCTGTTGACTCTTCCTATGAAGTCAGTAGACGGATTGGGAGAGCATGGGGGGTCATGAGGTCGCTGGAAAGGAGTGTGTGGCGATGCTGATATTTATGCAAATGATCGAAGGTCCAAGTCTTTAGACTCTTGGTGCTTCCTGTCTTGCCATATAGTTGTGAGACATGGACGCTACCCAATGACCTGAGATGAAGACTGGACTCCTTTGGTACTGTGTCTATTCAGAGAATCCTTGGGTACTGCTGGTTTGACTTTGTGTCGAATAAGCGGTTGCTCACAGAGTCTCTAATGAGGCACATTACCTACATTGTGCAGGAGCACCAGTTACGGCACTATGGCCATGTGGCACGATTCCCCGAGGGTGATCCGACTCACAGGATCCACATTATTGACAACCCGAGAAGCTGGACCAGGCCGAGGGGATGTCCACGTAACACTTGGCTGCGGCAGATAGAGGGTGAGACTGGACCTGCCTAGGGGGTTGCCAACCAGGATCCCGAGCTGTTTTGTCATGTGATGGGTGCGGCAACACGCTGTACCAGTGCATGCTCACCAACCTGATTGACCTGACCTTCACTAAGAATGCTACCTTAATAAATTGCTCAAAAACTTAAAGGAACACTTTGAAAACACATCAGATCTCAATGGGGAAAAAAATCTTCTGGATATCTATACTGATATAGACTGGGTAATGTGTTAGGAATGAAAGGATGTCATATTGTTTGATGGAAATGAAACTTATCAACCTACATAGGGCTGAATTCAAAGACACACCTCGAAAATCAAAGTGAAAAAATGATGTAGCAGGCTAGTCCATTTTGTCGAAATTCCATTGCAGCCACTCCAAATCGTACTCAGTAATTTGTATGACCCCCATGTGCTTGTATGCATACCTGACAACGTCAGGGGGGGAGGAGGCATGCTCTTAATGATTGATGGATGGTGTCCTGGAGGATCTTCTCCCTGATCTGGACCAGGGCATCACTGAGCTCCTGGACAGTCTGAGGTGCAACCTGGCGGCATCGGATGGACTGAAACATAATGTCCCAGAGGTGTTCTATTGGATTTAGGTCAGGCAAGCGTGGGGGCCAGTCAATGGTATCAATTCCTTCATCCTCGAGGAACAGCCTGCATACTCTTGCCACATGAGACCGGGCATTGTCATGCACCAGGAGGAACCCAAGACCCACTGCACTAGCATAGGGTCTGCCAATGGGTCCAAGGATTTCATCCTGATACCTAATGGCAGTCAAGGTGCCGTTCTCTAGCCTGTAGAGGTCTGTGCATCCATCCATGGATATGCCTCCCCAGACCAACACTGACCCACCACAAAACCGGTCATGCTGAACGATGTTACAGGGAGCATAACATTCTCCACGGCTTCTCCAGACCCTTTCACGTCTGTCACATGTGCTCGGGGTGAACCTGCTCTCATCTGTGAAAAGCACAGGGCACCAGTGATGGACCTACCAATTCTGGTACTCTATGGCAAATGCCAATCAAGCTCCACGGTGCCGGGCAGTGAGCACAGGGCCCACTAGAGGATGTCGGGCCCTCCGGCCACCCTCATGAAGTCTGTTTCTGATTGTTTGGTCAGAGACATATAAACAATATAAAGCAGCCACCCTTTGCAGGTGGTTAACCTGGTTTTTCCATTGCAAAGATGTGAGAAGCTTTAGCTCTTTTGGATTTTAAATTTCAAGTAGCATGAAAACAGGCAATTTACTGTACGTTATGAATAATTGCTCATCTAATCTAGCCATCTCAGATGTGTTTAATCCAGTTACATTTACATTGTGAATTTCCCCTTGGGATTAATAAAGTATCTATCTATCTATCTATCTATCTATCTATCTATCTATCTATCTATCTATCTATCTATCTATCTATCTATCTATCTATCTATCTATCTATCTATCTATCTATCTATCTATCTATCTATCTATCTATCTATCTATCTATTTGCTTAGCAGACACTTTTATCAGGGACATCTTAACATATGTGAACAATGGGCACTGGTAGAGGGCCACAGGAGGATAGGGATGTTTCTGATGACTATGTTATGTTTCTGTTTTACTATCAAAACAGGATCCCCAATACATTACTTTGCCCGGGGCCCTATGATTCTATTAAGATGACCCTGATATCCACAGTGACTAACAAAGGAGGTCAGTGTTATTGAATAAACATCACTATGGGGGACTGTTTGCGAACAAGTATTACAGGACCAAGATCCAAAATTGATCATTATGAGTGAAGCGCTCAGAACAAAATACAAGCCAGTTACAATTCATTGGTTACAAGAATACATCAAAGTCATTATTAATTATAGTTAGAAATTTAGCTAACAAGAGAGTCTTCAAATGCTTCTTTACTCACATTAAGGGAATCAGAACTTTACATCTTGGTGCTATACATGAAAAAAGTATGGACTGAGATTTGACCCCATGCAGAGGAAGCATCACCAGGCACTGTTCATCAGCAAGTGAATCCAGAAGTAGCAAAAGACCTTTTAAGTGTCTACATATGTATAGGTGCTGAGCTGTTGACTACTCTTTTGGCACATGCGTCATGGATTCTGTCAGTATAGGAGTAAGATGCTCAGAGATTTTTCTGGCACCCCTCACTTGAAGATAGAAAGCAAACTTGGATGGTGTACCTGTCCATTACAGAACATACAGCCACACTGACTGATAAAGGGTAATTTTAGAGACACCAATGAACATATACTGTATGTTTTGTTGGAGGACAAGTGGAGTATCTGGATAGAAATTCACGGAAACATGGATGCAAATTTCACACAGGTAGTGCCTGTACATTGTTTCAAACTTCCATCTCCTAAGGATATGAAGCAGTAACTCTCAACTACATCATCATGCCACTACTCTTTTTGCAAATATACTTGATAACCAACAATATGATTAGTTCTGATTGATTGAAGATAATTAGTGCTGTTGACAAACAGTTCTGCAGTCTTTGGTTCCATTTCTGACCTAGTCACTGAGCTGTTTATAAAGTAGGTCGCCTAATCTTCTTGCGTGCTTGTAGGTTTTTACTTTCTAAAAATGTCCATGTTAGGTTAATTGTACTCCTGAATTAGCCTGTTATGAGCCAGTTCTCATCCTGGGCTTATTCGTCTCTTGCATTTGATATGGTCAAGTCAGTCTCCAGCACCCTGAAACTATAAAGGAAAACTCTGATTCAGAAATATAACTGATGAGTGACTTGTTTTTATAACTGATGAGTGACTCCTGCATTTTAACATAATTATGTTTCTTAAAATACTGCCCATGCCAAAGAAATCTAAGGCCAGTGATCCATTTAAGACAAGAGCACCAACAGGAGGTGACTCTACATACCATCCCACTAGCAGAAAATGTTACCATCTTTGAGAATATTTAAGGCTCACAACATTTCCTCTGACTTTTTTATTTTCATATGACTGATTGAAGAGCACCCACTTGTTGTCCCTGTGAAGTCTATGTCTACATCTTTCTTCCCAAAGACATCTGTGTTAGGTTTATTGGCAATTTCAGAATTACCCTGTATGAGTGTGGATGTGTGCATGATTGGACCCTAATCTGGACCCACATCAACTCCAAGCTTGCTTCCTGGTTTGTACCCAGTGTTACCAGGTCCAGCCCCTAATGATTGTTGATAAAGTGAATTTGAGATTACTATAGTATGAAATATTTATGATACATGTAGTGACAAGCAGTGGAAACACGGTGGGAGCAGAGGGTAACAATTCAAATTCAAATTAATTTTCTTTTGTACTTGTTAACAATGTTGTAGATGTTGTTTTGCTCCATGTGCTTTTGTGCTTTCTTCATTGTTCAAGATGTTTGCCATTCTTTTTTTTTTTCGGTATAGTCAACACAATGAAACCTCCCATTTCCACATTGACTTCCTTCCACTGACCACCGTTGAGTCTAACTTTTTCTCAGGTCAAAATAAAAATCCTTTGAAACTATAATTAGTCAAACAAACTTTAAATGACAGATTTAGGATTTCTTGCAGCTCAGGAAGGAAAAGGCTTAGGAAGAAGGTACTTAGATGTGACTGACTGCTAGCTTGTACGTCAGGCAGCACCAGCACTTTGGGAGAAATGAACTGGTGATCCTGAAGACTATAATACCAAAAGGAGACAGGCTGGGGATACATGTGGCTGCTTTTATAAAACCGAGTTGAAAAATGTTTAGCCTGCTTTTAAAGATATAAAGACACCAGGGATTTCAGCTGAACAGAAGTGAGTCCATCCATCCATCCATCCATTTTCAAATCTGCTTGATTAAATTGAGGATTGCAGGGGTTCAGAGTCTTTAAACAGTTTTCTTTTATGGCAAAATGCCCACTAACAACAGACTGTCTTTACAGTCAGACACATTACTTTAACATGGCTTTCTCATAACTTCATTATAATTTAATCCTGATGCTCTGCATATTACATTAATTATCATTACCATTCATGGTGGCTCCAATTCCGTACTAACCCCTATTCTTTCTTCTGTTCTTTTTCCGGTTTTCTGTGGTGGCGACCTGTGCCACCACCACCTAATCAAAGCACTGTGATATCCCTACATTGATGGATTAAAGGCCAGAAGTCCATGTGACCGTCATCATCAAGTCCTTCCATGAGAACCCTGAATACAATGAGGACTGATCATTTATGTTAGGTAGAATGCCTAGAGGGAGCTGGGCGGTCTCCTGGCCTGGAACCCCTGCAGATTTTATTTTTTCTCCAGTCGTCTGGAGTTTTTTTGTTGTTTTTTCTGTCCTCCCTGGCCATTACTTTTATTCTATGTTAAATAGTGTTCTCTTATTTTAATTCTTACTTTGTCTTTTTTCTCTTTCTTCATCAAGTAAAGCACTTTGAGCTACATTATTTGTATGAAATTGTGCTATATAAATAAATGTTGTTGTTGTTTACAACTTATTAAGCTGGCAAATTACTTATCCATCCATCCCTTATCAAATTTTCAAATTCACTTAATTCAGTACAGGATCATGGGTGTGCAAAGTCTATGAACAGAAGCCTCTTACTATAACATCCTTATGACAATTCAATTTTTAATAATTATCAATTAAAATCCCACATAGTAAAGCCTACACTGTCTATTCATCCATTTCTCTACTCATCTATTACCACAGCTCTTTCATTAAAGCTGACATTTGTGGTCATGCAAGGAATGACTGCTTACTTCAAAGTCTCAGTGTTGACAAAACAAATAGAAAGGGTGCTCAATGGCACAATTTATAAATGAAAAAACAAAGGAGCTTTCAAGTCTGGCTTGCCTTCTTGGCTGTTGGTCTCATGAGTTGTTCAGTCAACAAAAGACACCCCATTCTGACCTGCTCAAAATTTATGGGCCGACAACTGGAAGTGGTGGAGTCAGTGTCCCTCACTGGGCATCTTCTCAGCACTGTGGAGGGAAAGGGAGAGGACATGATTAGCACCAATGCTCCCTCTTATCCCAGAGGGGTATTACATAACTCTGATGAGCCCTGAAGGTGATAAACTGATGCTCATGGGTGACAGGCTGAACAAACTCCACTTTCTCAGGTGGAAGCCATCAACAAGACAACAGTCTATGGCAGGCTGCAACAAAACCACCAACGTGCAAAAATCAGGCAGAATGACTTTAGGGAGTAGAAAAAAACTGGAATTGTTGGAGTAAATTAACATCAAAGTGAACAGAAAATGTAAACCAAGCCTTCTAGCTGAGATTTGATTTGAGTAATGATGAACGCATTTGCTATGCAACCATCAAATTAAAATTATGACTTTATTTAAATTGGTCCTGTTGCACATAGAATGCATTTTTATGATGTCATTTCTTTTTTATTTTTTTCTAACCTTTGAATGGATATTTTTTAACTTTACATCAACCTTTTTTTGTTTTGAATCATAGATATTATATTCTCTGCATAACTTTTTCATGCTGATTTGTAACACACATGAGTGTAGGGAGTGTCTCATGGGAGTGTCTGTATCAGAAAATTCAGGGAGTGTTTTGGTTGGGACACCATCACTAACAGTATTTCCATTTCCATTAGAATGGAGGAGAACTACCCAGAGTGGAAATGATGAACTGCATTTCATCATTTCCACTTGAACTACATCATTTTCTAATTCCCTGTCACTGACACTGCCTCTTCTGCTTCTGCCACTAAAAAGATCTCACAGAGACAGGAAATCCCCTGGAATCTTAAACTGTTTGCTTTTGTTCTTCTCTTCATTTCTCTTCACAGAGTATTACTGAAGATATTTATGATGTATTTTTACAGTTTAAGTATTTTTCACAGGAGCCGGTGTTTGGGGGTGTTTGTTTATTCCTTGCCCTGGTAACGACTCAGAATTCCGTGGTGCATAATGCAATTGGGGCTACACGATAAAAGGTTGCTTCTGATGACCTTTCCTTACCCAAATCTCAATAAAACAAGAATCATCTTGAGGTTTTTGAAATATCCTTTTTCTTATTTTTGCTGTTCTGGTTAAGAATTTTTTCTGGTCCTTCTGATTTTGAAATTTGCTTCTTGTTAATTGCTTTGATGCTTGTTTTGGACTTCCCAATTATGATCTTTGCATGTCTTTTCTCCTGATCTCTTCGGCACTTGTTGCTAGTTTTCTCCTAGCACAACACATCTCAACCAATTAAAATAATTACACAACAAATAAGAGACAAATAATAAAAATAAAATTTGCAAATTATAGACTACAGAAATTCTACATATTATTCATCCATCCATCAATCCATTATCCAACCCACTATATCCTAACTACAGGGTCACGGGGGTCTGCTGGAGCCAATCCCAGCCAACACAGGGGGCGCAAGGCAGAAAACAAACCCTGGGCAGGGCGCCAGCCCACCGCAGACATATAATTCAGAGAAAGTAAAATATAGAGAAAGGCCATTTAATAAAAATGTAAATTAAATTTACATCTGCAATGAGTTGAGAATTGTCACCTGCAGAGGCAAAGCATGTATAAAATTTAGAGGCATATGGAGCAAAAAGTCAGCACTCCCCATTTAAAACTAACTGTGGGAATTACAAAAAGAAATGCATATCATTTATACTCGTGTTTAAGTTCTCCCACGGATAAGTCGGGGCTTGATTTTACCATATAATTTCCGGTATTTTATAATGTTGGTCATATAAGTCGAATGCAGAAAACTCATGTTATTGGTCCAAGAGATTATGATATGCAAATGCCCATCTGAGACAGTAACCACAGAGCACACTGCCTTTTTACTTCTATGTATTGTGCCTACGTGACCACACAGTAATACCCAAACTATTCCAAAGTGACGTTTGCACTATTTTGTGTTTTTTGTATCTCACATCCTCATACACCTTCATCGTATGAGCACCCCTTATTTACGATGGAGCATTCGATCAGAAGAAAATATGAAGCTGATTTTAAATTAAAAGTCGTTGAAGTGGCGAAAGAAATTGGTAACTGCGCTGCTGCAACAAAATTTGACATGTCTGAGAAACTGGTGTGAGATTGGAGGAAGCAAGAAGATATAAAAAAAAATTAAGTGTCACATTTTTGAATGGTCATATAAGTCGGGGTCTGATTTTATGATTATTTTTTTCAGGTTTCAAGACCCGATCTATATGTGAATATATATGGTATTTGAAATATGTATACGTATGTACCTAATACTATGTTACACAGTATCTACAGGGGGCTAATGAACTAATAATGAAAGTTTTTTCATGTGAAAGTATTCACGAAAGGTACTTTAACCTCTAAAATTCTTTTATATTAGTCGACAAGTTAAAACTGGAAATGCCTAAATTATTAGCCTTGATTTACATGTACAACATGCAGAGCTTATACTGTATATGCAACATTCACTCATCACACATTCTCATCCTAGACCTCCAGAGTCAAGGCTGGCTACCTCAGTTTCAGTATCTCAATAATCAAGGCTGGATACCTCAGCATTCATACCTTAGCAAGGTCCGGAGATTATGCCACTCACAAGCCACACTCCCAAATTGCTAAGCCTGAAAGGGCTACATTTTCAAACTACCTTAGCAAAGGACAAGATCCACTTTAGGAGCTGCACTCCTACGGGAATTTCCCAGGTCATTATTTTTGTAAGGGCTGCACAAATCAAACAAATGAGCTTATTAAGAATAGAGCTGGGGCTGGCTACGTCAGCTTCAATAACATAGCAGGATCCAGCGGCACACCTATAGTTAACCTAGTAGACCGCAGTGCTCTTGTTGGCACATACAAGTGAAGAAGTTCTGAAAGGTAAGATGGGGCTGTTTCATTCAAATATTTAAAAACAAGTAATAGAATTTTAAAATCAGTTCTAGAGAAAAGCCAAGCAAAATGACACCTTTTATTGGCTAACTAGAAAGATTACAATATGCAAGCTTTCGAGGCAACTCAGGCCCCTTCTTCAGGCAAGATGTAATGAAGAAGGGGCCTGAGTTGCCTCGAAAGCTTGCATATTGTAATCTTTCTAGTTAGCCAATAAAAGGTGTCATTTTGCTTGGCTTTTCTCTACATTCATAATGGCTAACACGGTACAGCACCCTAGTACTAAAATCAGTTCTGAAAAGGACTGGAAGCCAATGGAGCAAGGTCAGTATTGGTGAAATATGGTCATGCTTACAAAAGACAGTCAATAAGCGAGCAGAAACATTCTAATCTAGTTGTAGACATTGTAACAAGGCATGATCAACATCTGCATACAAAGAATGGCAATAGTCCAAACTGGAAGTTATAATAGTTTGGATGGGATTTTCAAGATCACTCAAAGAAAGAAAAGCCTTTACCTTAGCTAAAAGTCTTAGCTGATAAAAGCTGCATTTAAGAGGAAAATGTATCTGTTTGTCAAGTTTGAATGAACTGTCAAAGATCACGCCTGGGTTCCTAACTGAAGCTTTCTGATATATAGCAATCGGTCCAAGAGCAACATCAGAGACACTCAAAGTTTCTGAGCTTTTGAACACCACAGTCTCAGTTACAGTATCATTTAATTTAAGAAAATCCATTGCCATCCAGGTTTTAATATTACTCAAGCATGCATGGATTGTCTGTATTGTCTCGCTCTGATAGGAGACTGTGGAAGATTGTGGGTTTGCTTCCCGGTTCCTCCCTGTGTGGATAGCGCTTTGAGTACTGAGAAAAGCGCTATATAAATGTAATGAATTATTATTATTATTATTATTTAATAGATTTGAGTGTCATCAGCATAAAAGTGAAAGAAGCCATACTTTTTAATGATGGAGCCTAAAGGTAACATGTATAATAAAAAGAGAAATGGTCTAAGGATTATAGTTGCCAGATTAGAAAATTAGAAATACGGGACACTCTTAAAATCTCTCTGTATATTACTATTATATATATAAATTTATTTATGCCCCTACACACCCAGACCAATATATTATATAAAAGTAGAGACATAAGTTAAAAACATAAAGCAAGGATTTTAATGGGTTATAAGGAAAACAAAAGTAAAATCATTTGAAAATTATTTAATACAAGCTAAAAAAAATTCTGTAAAAGTGAAATCATTTTAAAATATTTAATAACAGACAGAGAAATATTATTATTTAATACAGGCAGTTAGAAAAAAAAAGTGGGCCGTGGCAAGTAATAACAACACCATTTGTTGACACTGTATGTTGCAATGCTGATATGGAACTGCACAGCAGCATGGCTTGAGAGCAAAACGGTAACAGTGTCGCTGTCCTCAGCCAACCATAGAAACTGAACAAGTTGCAAACAGGCAGCAAATACTAGTTTCCTCGTTACATATGGGTTATTTTAATCAAGAGAATCTGAGAAAAGAAAGTATAATTACTTACAAAGTCACAACTAAGTACCATAAGAAGGTAGTAAAAATATATTTTTATTACGAAATTTGAAAATGAACTAAATATGGGACATTTGGGTGTCCCTGAAAGGTCAGTAGGGGACAAAAATTATCAAATATGGGACATGTCCCGTATATAAGGGATGTCTGGCAACCCTACTAAGGATAGAACCCTGCAGAAACACATATGTAAGGAGAGCTAAAGAGGATGAGAACTCACCAAAATGAATAGAAACATTCCTATTGCTTAAATAAGAGTTAAACAATTTAATCGCATTATCTTGGATGCCTGCATACTGTTTAAGATGGGATATAAGAACTATATGATCCACGCTATCAAAAACTGAGGCAAGATGTAGCAGTACAAGAATGGCAGAATCTCCAGCTTCAGTAGTATTAGGAGGTCATTGTAAACCTCTAACAAGGCTGTTTCAGTGCTATAACAGGATCAGAAACTGTCATTTTTCCAGATACTATTTTTATCCAAAAATGTTTGTAATTGAGTAAGGATAATTTTTTTTACATAAAAAGGGGAGCTTAGAAATTGGCTTGACATTTGACAGATTTTTGGAATCCAGATTTTGTTTTTTGATAAGTGGCTGCACCCCAACATGTTTCAAGGTAGCAGGAATCCAGAAATCAAAGTAGCATTTATCAAGGTAGCAATACTTGTCTGTCAGAATCAAAAAACCTCCTTAAGTAATTGAGAGGGGCCACTGTCCAGGGGACAATTAGTAGGAGGCAGACAATCAGACAACAGAGACAATGATACAGGCTGAAAGTGGTCAAGGGCAGCAGAACACACTACAGGAAGAGATGAATCCTGAGCAGGCACTATGACCAATGACCTAATAATGTTAATCTTATTTAAAAAGAATTGTAAAGATTTTCACAAACAGCAGGTGATGTTACGGGACAAGCTGAATAACAGGGATTGATATCAGAGTTCATACCAGTAAATAAAATCTGTGGCCTGTCACAGTTGATAGAGACAAGTTTAGACAAGTATTCAGTTTTTGCAGATTTAACTGCAGTCTGATATTCAGATAAACAGTCTCTGAAAATGCCCCAGGACACATGCAGCTCGTCTTTTTTCCATTTGCATTCAGCTCGCCTGCAGGATTGCCTGAGTGCACAAGATGATTCATTCAGCCAGGGTTCCAATTCAGGCTTTGTGACTGTAGATCTAAATGGATCAATGGAATCCAAAATACTTGTTGAAGTGGAATCTAATAAAGTAAGAATTTCCTCTGCATCCGGATTGATGACAAAAGTTTCCATATCATACAATAAGGAGTTTCTGAATGCAGGAGCACTGACTCACATTCATCGGTTTAATCACCCGAAGGCAATGAACAGGGAGTTGACATCTGTCATTATGACAGGGTACTGATATAGTGAATAAAACAGGGTAATGTTCGGTTACAGGCAAATCACAGATCACACTACTTGATATGGATACAACAAAAGACAAAACAAGATCCAATGTATGCCCCAAACTGTAATATTAGCATGGATTTTGAAAAATATAAAGACATCTCCTCCTAAAGATGGTCTAGCTGTCACTTAATTAAGCTCAGATGTCAAACACACATTTCTGAAGAAGGCTCGCTGGTTGCTCCCAGCCTTGCACTCAGTTCTGTTTGAATAGGCATCAACTCTAAGCAATTGAAAACTGGGTAAGTTAAAAATGAATGAAAGAATGGAACAAAGAATTAGTGGGAAGGAGCCCACTTGCTTTCTTACTCTTCACTGTGTTTGCGGAACAAACTGAAACAAAATGCTTTGCATTTGCTTTTGAATAGACTGTTTTGCTTGGAAATCAATAGATACTATGACCTAGTCTTTTAAACTTTAATGTCACAGCACTGATGTGGCAGCATTAAATATCCTGTTTAATTCATAGCTTTTCATTATTATTAACAAACTTTCCCTACTAAGAATGACAAGAGCATGGGTTTGATTGCAGTAACAGGAACTCAAAGCGTCGGGGGTGTATATTTAATTTGACAACTTTATATTTCCAAGTTGTTCATGTGCCCCTTGATTATGATAGATAATACAGAGGATGTTCTTAACTTTAATTTTTGACATAAAGAAAGATGTGCTCAACTATCTAAATACTTTCAGTTTTAATTCCCCAATTTTCTCTTTGCTTAAGGTGGAATTGTCCAGCAAAAGATGGTGCAGTAAATATATAAGGACTGCAGACAAAATGTGTGCAAAGATTGGCTGCCATCAGTTCCTGGGAGTATTCTTATTTTGTGGTTTGTGGGATACTGGGGATTTAGAATGTGCCTGTATATAGTCTCCTGAGAAACTATTCATCCATTATCCAACCCGCTATACCTAACTACAGGGTCACGGGGGTCTGCTGGGGCCAATCCCAGCCAACACAGGGCACAAGGCAGGAAACAAACCCCGGGCAGGGTGCCAGCCCACCGCAGGGCACACACACACACACACACCAAGCACACACTAGGGACAATTTAGAATCGCCAATGCACCTAACCTGCATGTCTTTGGACTGTGGGAGGAAACCGGAGCACCTGGAGGAAATCCAAGCAGACACGGGGAGAACATGCAAACTCAACACCGGGAAGCGAACCCAGATCTCCTAACTGCGAGGAAGCAGTGCTACCCATTGTGCCACCGTGCCGCCCCTCTGAGAAACAATCACTACAAAAAATTATTGAAATTTTACCACAAATCCAGAGTTGCAAACATGTTGTTACTTTTACTACATTATAATTATTTTAAGGTGATGTTAGTCAATGGTAAATAGAGAAATATTGAAATTATCAGACCCCCTAGAACAGGGATGTCCAACTCCAGTCCCGGTGGGCCACAATGGCTGCAGGTTTTCCTTCTAACCGTTTTCCTAATCAGTGACCAGTTTTCACTGCTAATTAACTCCTTTTCCCTTCATTTTAATAGCCCAGTTTTGAAAGATTTAGTCCTCTGAATTGATTCGTTTCTTCATTAAATGGCAGCCAAACAGAAATGAGATGAGAAACAAGCCAACAGATGACCAGCTAAATTGGAACTTCAGACCCCAGCCAATTTCACTCCAACCAGTTTCTTAGTGAGAAGCCAATTCTTGCTGTTAATTAAAGCCATTATTGAATATCATGACTTGTTGCTGTTCTCATTCTGTCACAGCAGACTGTTGATTTTCTATTTTTTCTAAGACCACTGTCAAGATGTTTTGGTGACCTGAGCAGACCAACATGACCGAGACCTTCACCTTTCTTTATTTTCAGGTTAGCTGGTCATGTGGCGGTATGTTTTGTGTCTCATTATTGTTTGGTTGTCAAGGGGTCTGAGTCATGCCAATTAAAACTAAGGCAAAACAAGTTAATCAACAGCAAAGCGGCTCACTAATTAAGAAGATGGTTAAAATGAAAACCTGCAGCCACTGCGGCCCACCAGGACCAGAGTTGGACATCCCTGCCCTAGAATGACAAGCATATCTTATTCAGACTATTGATCAATAAGATCTGATGTACAATTACATTCCTACAAGTCTGAATGCTGAAAGCAGGATTAATTTGCCTTGAAATATTAATTTATTATTTTGGTAAATTAATCCATTATTTTATCGTGAAATGTCTGCAAAAGGCACTTTATAATAATAATAATAATTCATTACATTTATATAGCGCTTTTCTCAGTACTCAAAGCGCTATCCACAAACCTCCAAATTATTAACCTTGTTTTATGAGTTCACCATTGGAATCCTTAATAAAGACAGTCTGCCTTTATTAAACATTCAGCACTAAATCTCTGAAATACCTCAACAATGGCTCAGACGCACATTTGCTCTCAGTTTTCCATGCTGCAAGGGCTGAACCTCTGAATACCCTAGTGAAGTTCAGAAGCCTGCTCCTGCTTCCAGTTCACTACCTCTGGAAGTATTTAACTTGAATTAGCATAGCACATCATTTTTAATGTTTATGACCTAGGCTAGGAGTGCTATTGTTAGTAAACAACAAAGATATTTCAGTGAAACCCAAACTTTATTTCAATCTAAAATTAGGTTTGTTTTCAGACAAACCAGGCATACGTCCAATTGTAAAATAAAATAATGGATCAAAAACATTTAACCTGAATAGTTTGAATCAGGGTCACACAGCAAACTCCATATCATATAGTTAATAGGCTTTTGGTTGCTTCTGTCTTTGTCTTCTTAGGACAGACATGATACTGTTCTCTCTTCTCTTTTTGTGAAGTTTCTTCTCTATGCAATTTGTCTCTGACAAAACGTTTTACATTTTTTTCTTTATAGAGTGCCTTGGTGGCTGATTATGCAAGAATTACATCAGCTTAAATCGGACAACTGAAGATTTCCAACAGTCTTGTTGCTTGTCAGTGAAGCTGCTTTTTAGCTAAGTATGATAACAAGTTAACGGCAATGACCCAGGCTCATATGATATCTGCTTTCAAACATTCAGGTATATACTGGTTAGTTTATCTGAGCTTAAAGTTACAAAATCTAAATGTAATAACACTTTTTAGTTTTTGCTTTAATATTTGTATATCTCACAATATTTTTCAATACATTGGTACGCATCCCACTATTCTCACTCTCTCTTGAAAAATATCCCACGAATCATTGTCATGAGTGTGCTTCTCCCTTGTTTACAAAGTCTCACTTACAAGATGCATCTTATCTAAAAAATCTTATATTCCTCTATTAATATATCACACAAATTTAATATGAGTCTTATTTAACAAACTGTGAAAGGCATTATTTATTCACCCCACTACATCTATCTATCCACAATGCATTGGGTGCAGGGCAGGAACAAATCCTGGACAGGTTGCCAGGCCATTACAGTGAACACCCACAGCCACCTCCACATTCACTCATTCTGGACTAAGTAACCTAAATCCTTCCATTTTATTATTTAACTAGAAAACACACAGACCTCTGGTCCTCTCAGGATGAAGGTTCCAACCCCAGTAGGTTGCTAACACCAGCAGGCTGCGTGTAATAGAAGATGGTACTCTTCTTCTTCTTCTTCTATTGCATCTGCTTCATGGTCTGCAGATGTCACTGCTCTTTTTTTTGTCTCTGTCATGTCACTGTCTTGACCAGTTTCTCTCTGCAATTAACTGTAGGAAAGATACAAACCTTGGTAACTTTATGGAGGTTGCTGCTAGCCACATTTCACAAGTAGCAGGTGTGAAAGATGCCCGAACACAGACAGACACTGAGATAGCCAGATGTCTAAAACACACATTTTAATTTTACACACAGTTTAATTTTCTTCTCCTGCACACGGCACCAAACAATATAATACACAAAGCACCACAAAAATGCTCACAGTCCTTTCTTGTGCCACCTCTACTCCTCTCTGTCTTCTTCCTTCCGACTTTGGCTTCTCGAATGGAGTGAGGCGGCCCCTTTTATGTTGCACCCGGATGTGCTCCAGGTGTGCCTCGATGAACCTCCTGCAGCACTTCCTGGTGTGGCAGAAGTGATGCATGGGCACTCAGAAGCACTCCAGGTGCACTCTGTTCCTCTTCTGGCAGCACTTCCTGGTCTGGCAGAAGTGCTGCCATCCAGGGCTCTGGGATTGTCCAGGCACCCCATTGGCAGTAGCCACGGACCCTAACAGGGTTGAGCTTCCAAGCTGTCCATTCGTCACCCTAATGTAATCCAGGGGGGCT
Source organism: Erpetoichthys calabaricus (assembly GCF_900747795.2). Lineage (NCBI taxonomy): Eukaryota > Metazoa > Chordata > Cladistia > Polypteriformes > Polypteridae > Erpetoichthys > Erpetoichthys calabaricus. The sequence continues at coordinate 163,213,056 of NC_041402.2, read as the reverse complement.
GCCCTCTTGCGCCCTAGGGAAGATATTGTCCCTCTTCCGGTCATTCCCTTCTCCAGGAGTCCCGGTTGGGTAAGGTCCCTGGTCATCTGCCATACAGGTTACAAACAGCAAAGGATAAAGCTGTCAAACTTCTTTTTCCAATACTTCTACTTTGTGCTCAGCAGATGTCTCTGCTTTCTTTTTTTCCTTCTCTGCCATGTCTCCTTGTTGATCATTTTCACCATGCAGTTTGCCATAAGAAAGACGTGAACCTTGATAACTATATAGGGATTACCATCAGCCACATGTCGTGCTTCATCAGTGTGTATCACGTCATAAGCTTTTGATTAAGACCAATATGAAGGTTGTAGCCCCAGTGGTTTGTGAGTAATCACACAACAGGCAGACACATCCTTTGCATTTTGTATATATAGATTGCATTCAGTTATTTCTGTCCTTTAAGTTAATGTAAAATTCTTCTCATTTGTTTTTACTATAAAAACCAAAACCTAATCAGTGCAAAATTAAATAATAATGTGACTGAGCAGTCTGGGCAGAGTTAAGCTGATAAATTAGATCAATTACAAGAGAAGAGAGTCAAAATCGACATTCATTGAAATCCATCCACTACTGAGACACTCAACTGTCAGAGCTAAAATGCAGCCTTCAAAAATTCGAGTTGCAAGTGACATTAGAAGACACTTGAGATTTGTATCCAGGCTTAAGTAAGCATGAAGGACTGCACTGGATGTAAATAGATGAGGAATTCAAGCAGCATTCTTCAAACAGAAATATGGTAGTTTGAGAGGAACGGATAGAGGACAAAAAGGTATGGTTGGCTAACATAATACCAATACAATTGGTCAAGAAAAATAGAGCAATAAGAGCTGTTCACATTCAATCAAAAATTAAAGAGCAAAGAAAAGGCAAATCAATGCCAAAGGGGTGACTGTAAACTGTCAGGCAATGGTCTATAGAAAACTCTAAAAAATACAAAAACCAAGATTCAAAAAGAAGAGGCAGAACCCAAAAGCAGAGTTCTTATTGAGCATTAAAGTTTTTCTTAAATATACTTCGAATTTAGATTCATATGGGTCTCACGTGGCTGGAAGGTAATTGCCCTTGCCACATAATCACAATCATTTATGTTATGTTTTGCCAGGGTTAATGTTTACTTTCCTTATATTGTTATTTCTGTCATTTTGCATTCTGACACTTCTGTCATTTTATCAGGCCTCAAAATAAATGAATCCAGATCAGGACTTCACTATTCTGCCTCAGAGACCGGCCTCACTCCAGGCAGCCTGACTCCAAACTCAAATGGCAGATTCCCAGCTCGCCTAGGCCCACAATGAGGATCAGGCTTTAAAAGTTCAAATAAATATTCAGAATACTCAGAATATTCAGAATATGCAAAGGAGAGAATTACCATAAATATTCCTCTTGAAATAACAAAAACAAAACAAAGTTCCCTATAATTAAAAAAATTATGCAGAATATGTGAGAAAAACAAAGAAAATGTGAAAACAAAGCAAAAGGGTGTGCCTAAAAAGGCAATTTATAAAGCAGAAAAGACAAGTCCAAAATCCAAAAACAGTTTGTGCAAAATAGAAGCAAAAATTCAACAACCAGAAGAATCCACACAGTACTCATAAAAAGTTATTTTTGTCATGTATCTGTCTGAAGATATTTTTAATTTTATATTTTATTTATATTTTTGTTAATTTTAAATATTATTCTCATACCTTCATGTTATTTCTGTTGGTTTTATATGTAATGTGATAGCAGTGTGCTGTCTCTTTAAATGTAGTTATGTTTTATGTTCTTTGTTGAGCCACCCCAAGAGGTGGGACCACCCTGACACACTGTTTCTGAGCCCTCCCTCAGGGTATTTAAACTGCCTGAGAAGACTCGGGAGTTTGAAATCATTAGTTTAAGGAGTTGCTGTGAGTTTTGCTGTGTTTTTGCAGTTGGATAATCAGATTTTTGGTTATTTTGCTTCATATTAAAGATTCTGATTACTGTACTGTGATTTGGACTTTCTTTGCTGTTAATCGCCTTATAGGCAGCTTTTTTGCCTCTTTTTGCTCAGCTGGTCTATTGTCCTTTATTATATATTTTTGTTAATAAATCTTTAATTTATAAACATTAACTGTTTCCCTTTTTGTGCAATAGCGGGGAGAGATTTGATGGTAATTTGCCAGATTCTCGCTTTTGGTTCTACCAACAGGTAACCTTAGGAACCTGGGTGAAGTCAGGTGATCCTCTTCTGTGCAGACCAGGTAGGATTCTGGCTTGCTTGCTAAAACTTTTTGGATGCCTCACACAAATTTACCTTGGAGGAAACTCACAGATCGTAACACTCTTAACTTAACAAACCATAATAAACCTTTGAGGAACCTACTCCTTAGCCTAAATATAAAGGTTGATGGTGGTGCCTCAGCAGTGACATCATGGCTGTCCCACCTCTTGGGGTTCCATAAATAAATCACATGGCCCATACTCAAAAGAACATGAATACCAAAAACATAAATATGGTATTATATAATGCATAAAAAAACATAAGCACAGTATTATATAATGCATAAACATAGCAACATTAAACAACAAATGAAAAATATTAATCAAAACATTAAAGGAAAATTAACATAAGTCAAAGAACAAATTCTGGCTGAAACATAATGGTATCGCTTGAACAAGACATTGGGTGTACACACTAATAAATGCAAGCAGAATTCTAGGATAATCTAACTGATGAACTTAAATAACTTAGCAATTCTAAACCCAGTAAATCTATTTCAGATCATAAGGAAGGGGTGTCTTTCCATTGCAGGATCCATTTATGCACACACTCACCTGTGGCCATCTTAGAATTAGTGATTAGCTTAACACATGTCTTTGCAATGTAGGAGGAAAACAAGAGTAGCTGGAGGATAACTAATGCAGACATTGAGAAAATCTTTAAGTACCACACAGGCAGTGATTAGATGTAGGATGCTGGAACTTAGAATGCTGAATCTGTGAGACAGGTGTTACTATTGCATTATGATGATGAATAGAAATACTTTTCAATATTGCACATGCAGTTACATCTTGGCAACAGTATAACCTACCTCTCTTATTTTCTCAAATTCCTGATAGATTATGTATAGGATGACTACTGTGTGATGATGGTGATATCAGACATAGTTGGATTTTGTTGAGTTGGTTCTTCTAATTCTCCTTGTGACTTAATGGTGAAGAAGGAAAGCTTCTAATGTCTACAGTATTTAAATTTAATGTTTTACTCAGCAATTAAAGTTGAACACAACCCTACTGGTAACTGTAACCATGAACAGTTCACTAATCCAGCCATTTTCAGAACAGAGATGGGAATATTCATGTATGCTGGAACCTATCCCAGTAGGACTAGGTGCAAGGAAGGAAATGACCCTGAATGGAATACCAAACACCAATAACAAATTCCCACATAATCACAACAATCATGTTTTTTTATGCAACCTTATATTTCTGAAAAGTCCAATGCTTGAACCACTGATCTTGGGAGAGTGGGAGCAGGAGGGTCTCTTTGGGAGTGTCTCTGCAAATAAACAGTAGTTTTGTCTCTCTCTTCCTCTGTCATTTGTCCACCTCATTAGTAAAGCTGTTGCTATCTAAGTGAAATGCATCTTTGAAGTAATGAGGATGGGAAATAGAATGTGACATTATATACCCTTATGTGCAGAGTACAAGTCGAGGAAGGTTATTATTAAATTGTACAACAAATTGGGGAGGACATATCTGGAGCCCTGTATGCACTTTTGGTCTTTGGCAGTGCTACATAAAGCATAGAGAAGAGCAACTAGACTAGATACTATGATTGTAACGTATGAGGTATGAGAAAAGACTGAAAGATATGAACTTTTGAACAGACAAAGATTAACCGGTGACATGATTGAAATGTCTAAGAGAATGAAGGGAATTAAAACAGTACATCCCAGCTGCTACTTTAAAATAAATTCCTCAACATGGGGACATGGCTGGAAACTTGTTAAGGCAGATTTCACATAAATGTTAGAAATTTTTTTTTTCACACAAAGAATCATAGACATGTGGAATAAACTACCAAGTACTGCAGTAGAACAGTAAGGCTTTAGGAAGCTTCAAAACTAAAAAAAAAAAATTAAAAAACAAGTGAATAGGATTGGATGGTTGTAAACACCAGTGAAGAAACAGGAAGGAAAAGATTGCAACCAGAAGATGATACTGTATGTTACCATAACCAAGCCAAGATTCTTAAACCAAAGTCTATTCTATATTTCGCCAAAAATGAGACTTATAAACAAAAGTCAAAGTCAGAGAAAAAAAACACGAATTCTGTTTAACCAGACAATCAAACATGAACAGGCACACCAACAAGGAAAGGTTTATTATTATCCAATCTTGGATAGGAAGTGCTTGGATCAGCCTTTTATACCCTTAACTTCTGATGACGTGTGCAGCATGACCCTGGATGCCACCCATAGCAACACCATAGCAGCTGCTCCAACAATACTGCACAAAGTGGCACCATCCATAATAAACAAAATGGCATCACAGGAAAAAATAACATTTTTAGGACCAGTGAGCCCATTTTGAGCTCTAGGCAGGGTGGAAATTGCCCCTTGTTTTCCAAAGTGGGTAGTCCATATTTTTAGATGTTGATGACTGGTTGAGTCCCTCTTGGTGTCTGAGCATGCACTCCTACAGTTGCTAAAAAAGGTACCCCTTTGTGTATATACTGTAGAATTTAAGGAGCACGTGACCCTTGTTGTACAGTGCGAGGGCACTTTTAATTTTATAAACAACGCCCATTAGGTAACAGGGTTCACTCAATATCATCACAGTTTGGTGATATCTGGAGTGTGTGCCCTATAAGTTCATAAATAGCGGCCCTCAGATGACTGTGCCCTAAGGTGTAGGACCCTTAAAACAACAGAATCCCTGAAAATAAATGACAGAAGTGAATTCCATGGATAACAAATGGATAAGAAATATTTAAAAAGTAAAAATAAAATAAGAAAATTTTTCATTTTTAAATGAAAAGCAAATCATGACAACTGCCTGTTGTTGTGAAAATTAATTAATCATGAGGCGCCAAAAGGGATGTTTCATGATTAGGATGGTTAGGATTGGCTTGCTGAATATCAGACATCAGCATGTCATATCAGAGGGCCTGATAGTTGTTTTTCTGCTGTTGGATTATCAGCCTTCTTCAACTAGAAATTTCCATCTAAAAGTTTCAAATGTCAGAAACTAGAGTAAAATACATTATTAATAGGTGGATTAAATTCTCACGCAGTGCAAGCTACAATTTTCTAACCACTGCCTGTAATGAGTCAGTTTCATTGTGATGTTGGACACTACTCAGAAGATCATCAATGGGGCCAGATTTGGGTCACAATAGCACATTGTCCATCTGATCTATAATAATGATGTGTGGCTCATCTTTTAGAGATGGTATGTTTAGGCATTTTTCTTTCCAGAGGTGTGTGTGATCAGAGTATACTGCATGGCAGTGAACTAGCAAATTTAACCTTAAAACTCGGGGTAATGGTACTGAGAAAGAGATGTGATTGTATACAATAAGCTTAAGTTTTCATCATAGTTAACAAAATACATTCATTAACAATAATTGAATTTTTAATTCATTAAGGTAGTCATTTTTCCTCTAGAAATGTTCTTCAAAATGTTACAGAAAGTCCATTTTGGAAACTGAAAAACTGGGTATATATCACCAGAATTCATTTAACTTAAGAAACAAATACATAACAAATCAAAAATATGGGTACATATCACCAGAATTCAGTTAATTTAAGAAAAAAATACATAACAAATCAAAACCATTCATCGTAAAGAATTTAAATACAACAATAAAAGATGAAAAAGTTCAAATACAGTAAAATTGTAAGTCTTGATGTTTTCTGTGCTTAAGTACATTTTTCAAAAGTCGCATACATAAACCTGATTGATAAGCACTGAATAAAAACATGTTCAATATATGGCATATAAATGAGAAAATTATAGAATAAATTAAGAGCACTCAGAAACTAAATGGGGACAGTAGTTAGTGGTGCTACCTTACAGTTGTAGAGTCCTCGGTTTGGATCTTGGCTGAAGCACGACCTGTGTAGAATTTGCATGTTTGTCCTGTGTTTCTTGGGAATTTAGCACTCCTTTTTCTCCTACAAGATGTGTTTGTTTGACTTGACTGGAGATTCTAAAATGTCCCAGAAAGAAGGAATCTGGTTGACTCCACCCTGTATTGAACTGGTTCCCAATACAGGTTTTCACCCTTTCTTGCTCCCAATACTGCCAGGATAGTCTCCATACCCCATGATGCCAAGCTAGACTATAAAGACTTGATAATTGGCAGAAGGAAGAAGAAAGCTGACTGAAATTAGTATAGCCCTGTTATATGGTAAACATAAATTTATTATTCTATGTCCAATCAGTGATACATTGAATGGAAGTAAGATGGCCTATACCTGAGTTTATGGATTATCAATGTAAATGTACCTTGTCTCTACTAAAGAATATATCTGCAGTTAAGGATAAGTAAAAAAATATGTCATAAGAACATAAAACGCCTGCTCAAAAATGTTCTTTAATGTCCAAAACATAGTTATACAGTTGTGTTGACTGTTAGATAAACCTCAGTACAATGTTTAGAGTTACTGTTTTCAGTTTCTGGCAACTGTCTTATGAAAAAGCACAAAGCGCTTTCCAAAAATCAACATAGCTAATAAGAAGTTTAAAAGGGATTAAGTGTAAAGTAATTGTACAAATAAAAAAGAAGAATCCAGGAGATACTGTACTTAACACAGATTGTTTATGTCCCGAGTGTTACATTACATCTAAGATATATTGTTGCCAGATCTTGAGGACTTCTCCTACTCTGACATACTCAAAAAAATTAGTCTCAAGCAGAGAAGACTGCGGGGGAACCTAATCCAAGTATTTAAAATCCTCAGAGGCATTGACAAAGTAGTTCCAGTAAAATTCCTTCAGCTTAAGGGTGAATCACATACTCAAGGACATTATTGGAAATTAAGGGCAAGTGCATTTAAAACTGAAGCCAGGAAGCACTTCTTTATGCAAAGAGTTTTGAGAATCTGGAACAAAGTAGCAAGACATGTAGCTGAAGCAGAATCCTTAACAACCTTTAAGAAGTATCTGGATGAGATACTGGGGCAACTAAGCTATTAGCTAAACAAACGAGCATGATGGACTGAATGGTCTCCTCTCATTTGTTACATTTCTTATGTTTCTTATTTTTTAAAGATTTGCTTTCATAAAACTGCACAAAGAGAAACAAGAGGAATGGAAAACTGTGAATACAAGCAACAGATGACTTTCACAAGAGAGGGTTGTTGACCTGGAATTTACTTTCGAGATACATTGTGGGAGCTTGCAGGCTTAGTACACATCTGTTTAATTCTCTCTGGTTATTACAGTTTCCACCAAAATCCCAAACATGTTGAATTAACTCAATTGGTCTTGAATAAATAAATGATTATACTTTGTGACAGATTGGAGTCTTGTGTAGAATTGGATCCAGTCTTTTAGATAAAGTTGCCAGGATCATCACTTAAACTTGCATTGAAATACACAAATAAATACACTAAAATATACTGAATTTTTAGTGACCCACCTGTTAAACTTCTGAAGTTTGCTGATGTCACCACTCTGATTGGTCTGATCACAAACAGGGAGAAGGTGCCATATTGAAGGGAAGTGTATTGGCAGGCCAGTTTGTACACCCACCACAATCTTAACTTGGATTCCTTGAAACAGTGGAAATGATTGTGGATTTTAGAAGACATTTCTCATTTCCTACACCCCTGGTTTCGAATAATGTCTCTGTGAACTGGGTGGAATTGTTTCAATTTTTTGGCAAAACTATCACTCACAGTCTGAACTGGGATGAAAACATAACTGCTCTTTTAAACAAATATCAGCAGTGAACAATTTTTCTCCATTAACTTAAAATGTTTAACCTGTCCCAATCAGTAGAGTTTCATAGAACTGGTATTGAAAGCATCCTCACTTTCTCCATTAATACTGTAGTACGGCAATACATGTGCTTATCCAAACCATAAACTGCAGTGTGTTATTCGGACAGCAGAAACAATTGTAGGCCTGAAACTGGACTCCACTGGCGTTCAGTATACATCATGGGTCAAGAAAAGTGTCAGATATATAATTAAAGAGAACCCTCACCTGGGCCACAATCTCTTTCAGTTATTACCATCATGGAAATGTTACCAGTAATGAAAAAGGCAAGAAATGCTACACATATAAACAATTTCTATCCTACTATATAGTTAAACATTTTCTGATTCACCTCTGTCATTTCCTGATTTCTAAATTTCCCCATTCAATCTAAATGATGTTTTTCTGTGTTTATTTTATAAATGAATACTCCATATATTACTGGATGTGAATGTAATTCTATACCAGTATATTGTTTTACATATTCGTGTGTTGTGCAATATATTTTTGACCAACTGTATATAATATTGAGATGATGTCATGAATTGTACATTGTTTTGTTTAATTGTAATTACATTGTTATGTGTATGTATGTAACACCAAGAGTTTTTCTTACAACTATATTGCTTGGCGATAAAGTGTAAAATACATTCATTTCTTTTCACGTTTTTTTTAGGTTTACAAAGGCAAATGGCAATAATATTAAAGAATTTAATTCTTAGGTTTCTTCTTCACATAAGTTTCATAAGACGTACCAGGCAATGTAATGTAAGGCAGCCCAGACCCTTGAGCGAGCAGCTTTTGCGGAGGGTGGGTCTACTCGAGTAAATACGGTAGCTGCATCCTTTAACCGCTCGCTCTGTGGGCAGCCCCAGGTAGTGCGCGTACATTGAGCTTGGAGCAAACGGGGAGAAGAAACCAGGATTCATATCTGATACAGCCCTGTTCCAAGACTGCAGGTGAGTACGCTTGTCTGGTTCGATACGTAAAGAAGAATAGATGGCGAAGGAAATAAAAGTATAAACCGGTAAATACGCACCCTGGGCGCCTCTTGAAGTGAAAAGTATCAATTATCCTGTCGCTGCTATTGCATAACAAATTCCAGAAACGCGTCAGTTGAGCGCAGACTGTTGCGAGAATTCATGACTAACTAGTCCTTCGAAATGGACATTAATTGCAAATTTAATTTAGACGGCGACAGCGAGGAACGAAAGTACAGCTGAAAGGTGCATCGTGCTGTGCCGTCCGCGTGCGCGCGCTCGCTTAGTCGCACGAGCTTCTGCGGCCACCGGCTGCTTCGGTGCTCGACCACCGCTGTCACGTGTGAGCCTACCAGGTACTGTGCGTTTACTTTTATAGCTAGATTTGTGTTCTGTCTCCGATATGAGCTTGTTGTTGCAGAACGCCTTCACGATTTACAGGCTGCATTTATTCAGAACTGTATAACGCAAAGTGCTGATAAAAACTGGTACACCTCAGTTACCAAGCTTTTATAATATCATCGGTATAAATAGCGAAATTCATATGTTGGTAAAATAATAATGATGGTGATAACATAAAAATCTGTAAAAGTATTATTAGGGAAAGAATTTGATAAAACTCCTTGCCAGTCTAGAGGAGAATGCGTAAAACCTAGATATGCTAGCTGAAAACTCGGTGCATGTTACCATCCGTTAGAGGGATATTCTTGAACTGATGCAGAGCTTTATCATCCATCGCCGTAAACCAAAGCAGCGGTAGGTACAGTCCGCTGCAGACCGCACTCACGGGCACACTCGCATCCAGTCACAGCGGGCCGTGAACTTAACACTGGACGAACGGGGAGAACCTGCAAACTCCTCACTGAGCTGGGATTGCAGTTTAACATGGTAGAGATTTGAGCCTGCTTCTTCTCGTGAAATTCATATGAAAAATCGAAAAGATCGGTTTGTCTTCAAATCATTTAAACCGGGAGCCATTTTTTGTTCTTGAAAACAAGAGGGTTACGTGTAGAACTATAATGTGTCATGGTGCTAAGTGAACTCAAGATAAAAACAACATTTTACTGATACTTCAAAATCAAAACAGATGGAAAAATAAATAATATAGTACATGTTTAAAATGTGATGGAAATGTTTGAATGCGTTTATGGCAGTCCTCACCATTAAACGAAACATACATGTAACTACTTTAGCCTTTGAAATTGATGTACCAGCATTATTTACATAGTAATTGGTAACACACACACATATATTCGATATGTAAATAGTATTTTTATTTAAATTTTTTTTCTGGGGAGAAATTCAAAGTATTTTAGGACCCTGTAATACCTTTTTCTGTAGTTCACATAGAGACAAATGTGCTTTGCATTGTTGTCTAAGCTTTCCAACATAAATGCATAATACAACCGTTTCAGGAAATTGTCACCTAATTAAAAGATTAGACTCTGAAATGTTAATTTATTATTGTTTTTCTTAACTCAGTTCATGATTATTGTTTTTAGTATTATAAATATATTGCATATTTTGTACAAAGCTCCAGTGCAATCCGTACACTTTGTTCGGAATCACTACATGCATGAAGATGCAAATGCTGATGTAAACATATTGTATCATGTACAGGATGCCTGGAGGCTGGAATAATTGCAGCATCTGCTGGTCCTTAATACCACCATGGAGATTTAATAAACTAAATATAAAATATTGGAAAAAAATGAAGCAGGAAAACGAACAGTTGACTCAAAAACGAAGAATAAGCCTTTAGTATGTGTTCTGGGTGTAAATAGTGATAAACTCCTAATTTTATTTTCAGCATTGCTGTATTTAATTGTTATTTAACCTAAAACAACTGAAGCATTTTTAAATTAAAGATTACTTTTAAAACAAATTATTCATCCTTAAAAAACACACACACACAATTTACACAATATAAGTATATTAAACTACTTATTATAGCATCCAATTTGTGAGAACATTAAAAATGTACTCTATACTGTATATATATATATATATATATATATATATATATATATATATATATATATATATATATATATATATATATCCATCCATCCATTTTCCAACCCGCTGAATCCGAACACAGGGTCACGGGGGTCTGCTGGAGCCAATCCCAGCCAACACAGGGCACAAGGCAGGGAACCAACCCTGGGCAAGGTGCCAACCCACCGCAGGACACACACAAACACACCCACACACCAAGCACACACTAGGGCCAATTTAGAAACACCAATCCACCTAATCTGCATGTCTTTGGACTGTGGGAGGAAACCGGAGCGCCCGGAGGAAACCCACGCAGACACCGGGGAGAACATGCAAACTCCACGCAGGGAGGACCTGGGAAGCGAACCCAGGTCCCCAGGTCTCCCAACTGCGAGGCAGCAGCGCTACCCACTGCGTCACCGTGCCGCCCACATATATATATATATATATATATATAAAATTTTGTTTATAAAATATACCTGTGATGGACTGGTGCCCTGTCCAGGGTTTGTTCCGGCCTTGCGCTCTATGCTAGCTGGGACAGGCACCAGCACATAATATACAAAATATAGATGTGTGGGTGTGTGTGTGTGTGCGTGTGTGTGTGTGTGTTTGGATTGTGTGTTTGGATATATACACATATTCACACACACACAAATATATTATGAATATAGATTAAGTTATCGTTTGTCCATTTAAAGAGTTATGTCTATTGTATAAAAATAATCTACCTTTTGTACAACTTTCCAGTGTGTGTGTGTAACAATATTTATTCTGCAGAAAAGAGTTGCTAAACACTTAGCAAAATTAAAAATATATTCAATAGCTCAGTCCTTAACACTTAAACGAATGTGCTTATGTTCCCTAAAACTCAAAATCTTACTTTGCAAAATGGCAAATAAATGTTATTATTGGCAGACTGGTTAGGTATGTGAATAAGTAAAATCAGCAGGGCGTATGATATGCATGCAGCTGAAGCTACTGTACCATCTGAAAGCAGTTATGTTACATGAAATGTGTAATGTAGGAATATGTTAAAAAACTGACATACATTATACATAAAAGTTTTACATGGAGTGCAGCTTAAGGTATATTATGAGCAATCAGTGTTATGCACAAATGCATTGAGCATATTGTTGTTCATAATCTTTTATCAGCTGTTACAGGCTTTTAAAAAGTTAGTGTGAAAATAGAGGTGTAAATCCTGAGATCAGCCAAGTTAATCAGATGTTTTTAAGTTTGACAAAGGAAACACTTGTCCATTAGAGCATCTTACTCATAAAAAATCAATTTGAATTGCTTAAGAAAGAAACATTTGAATCCCTTTAGATATTTAACCTATGTAGTTAAATTGTAAGCATTCTACACTTTTTAATTTGAGGATATTGATTGTCCCCGATATTACAAAAGAGAATTTTTTTTTTTTATGGATGTAGCATATGCGTGTAATTGTAATATTTAATAGAACCTTTGGAATAATGTGCATATATAGTAAATTGTAATGGCTTGAACATTAACATTCTGATAGTGATATTAATATGGCGTGTCAATAAATTAGGTGGGCAGAGAAACAACACCTTCCTTGTGTTGAAAAAGTGCATGAATAAGATCTTATAATTTTGATAGAACCCCCATTCAGTAATAATTTCTTATATTTCTAGCACATTGAAAATTTTTTAACAAATTTAGCTATCTAACATTCTCTTACATATTTGTTTAATCCTTGTAGTGGAATGAAGGTTTTGCTAAAGAACTAAATCTGTATTCCTGATCCTTTTGTTTAACGTCATCAGCTGTCAGGAAATTTCATTTCCCATGCAGACTTGGTTGGACTGCTTTCTTGTGGATACCACACCCTTTGCAGCTGGACGGCTGTTGTGACTGTAAAAATTTGCAATGACACAAGTGATCTCTGAAAGAGGGCCTTGATTACTATATCTGTTCTACCTGTAGTTGACTGGCACTGCTATAAATAAACAGACAAAATAAGCAACATTCAAGTCGTTGGAGGAAACCCCATACGTTTTTTGCTAAACTAATGAGGTAGCCCAACACTGAATGGAAATGGTTGTCAAATGGCAAATGATTCAATGCAGTACTAAAATTAACTCTTTTAATTAGGGGATTGAGAAGGTGTGGATTAATAAAGCCATAGTGACCGAAAGAATGAAATTGCGAGGACAACTGGCCAAAATGAGGATCCTGCTTAGGTTTGCTGGGTTTGCTTATGTTATTGGGATAAAGAGCTCAGCAATATGGGGAGGTGGTGGTCCTTGGAGTAGAAGCACTATTTCTCATTACTGAGCAGTGCCATTTTTGGTGGTTTGGGCATGCAGTTAAAGTGCCCTGTTCGGTGCTTCTATAAGGTAGAGCCTTTTGAGAAACATACTAGGAGCAAACCCAGGATATAGTGTAGGGATTATATGTGTCTGATGAACTGGGAACTTCTCCAAGTAGTATTGAAAGAAGTTGCAGGGGATAGGGTGGATTGGTCAGCTCATCCTATTATGTTGCTGCCAGGAATATGATCAGGATAAGTGGAGTGAAAATGATGACGAATATGTGAAAGCATACTACAGGTAGGAAAGCAGTATGAATATTACTAAGGTAAAATAAAGGATCCTTTAGTGACTCTTAAGAATGTTGAAGAGGAAGTTAAATTATGTTCACTGTTATTTTGAAACATGGCAAAAGAATTCGGCCTTGACTATCAAACGTTCTGAGTATGTATTCAGCTCCATGTTACTTTCTGTCTGGAGTCTACAAATTCTGTGTCTCCAATTATTTTTGTGATATGGATCTTGTGTTAGGATGATTAGTGTGAGAGAGAGGGCCCTGCATAGAGTAATGCCTTGTCCTGAGTCGGTTTGTGCCTTGTATCTTTTGTAGCCAGGATTGTCTTCAGCCCCTGCAATTCTGAACTGGATTAAGCAGATTTAGTTATGAATGAATGATTTACACTGAGCTTCTTTATCTGCTGCAGTTCTAGGTGTATAAATTTACTTCATTTCCCACTGCCTATGATGACATAAAATATGGACTATATATTTTAAAATGTTAAGTGTAAACTTTTGACAGTTTTTATTTTTTTATTAGTTGACTAAAAAAGGAAAGATCACTATTTATTTACTTTGGTTGCTAGTATGAGAGTGCCAGCATGGATCTAGTTTTTTGTACAATTAGGCAAACAAGTGGTTTGATCACATGTATTTAGAATTGGGAGGATATAAAATACTAGCAGTGTAAGCCCGTGCTGTAAAAAGCCTGGGGTCCTAGAAACTATTGAAATCGTCAGAAAAAAATTGAAACGTAGAGATGTCAGGTAATTGAAAGGAACTACTCTGGGCATCTCTCTCCTAGGAGGATTCGTTTTGCCGACGTGCTCCCATCGCTTGTGTATTAGCGCCGGGAGGAAAAGTAAAAAGGATACCATTTTGCCGATGTTAGCAGCTAAGCGACTTTGTCTTTCTTCGGAGGTTTCATTTTCCTGATGTGCTGGCCTCACTTGTGTTATTAGCAGCTAAGCAAGTTTTCTGTTTTCTTAGAGGCAGAGCCCTTATCTGACTCCACCTCCCGCAGACACACACACTTCCACGTGTAGTTTATATATAAAGTGTTATAAATTGCCCAGAGAAGCTATTGATTCCCTTTTTTCAAAATTTAAGATAGGTTTGTGCATATTAGTTAAAACAGCAGATTAAAGAGAACATTTGCTAACAGTAGTTTAAAAAGTCAAGTTTTGTCCCTCTTCATGTAATCCTCCAGGAGAAATCCATTGGTTGCTATTGGGGAAGGGGAAAAAGTACAACTTATAATGGATGATCATTAGCTCTGACTCTGTCTGATTAAAATAAATTTATGAATATTCTTTAAATTTGAAAGCATTTATTCTGTGACCTTCATCCACTACAGCAGGGGTGTCAAACTCAAATAATGAGTGGGCCAAAATTTAAAACTGAACAAAGCCGCGGGCCAAGGTTGAAAAAAATTACCTTTTAATAGGCACCCAAACAAGTTTTGCGTTGAAAATTGAACAAGCAAGGCTTATATAACTTTATAATGACATGCAAACCCGAGTTTCATGTTTAAATATAAAAATTGAATGCCTCTTTTCTATTTGCAGCCTTCTGAGGTAAATATCAAAATAAACTTTTTTCCACAGGCTAATAAATACATTTGAAAACAAAATAACAATAATGAATGAATCAAACATTCAAGCCTTGAAGTAGCAAGAGAAGAGTGCATGAATAAAATGTTTTTGCTCAGTTTGCTACACTGATTTGCTTTAACACTGAATATGGAACAAGCCATGCTTATAGCTTAACTTAACTTAATAGTGCAAAATCAACTGTCAAAGAACAAACGAAGAAACATCAATGGCATATTAAATAACATTTAAATAAAAAATGAATGCCTCTTTTCAATTTGGTAAATATCAACATTAACTTTTTCCACTGGCTAATACATAAATCAATCATTCAGGCTTTTTTACTGTTCAGTTTGCGACACACTGATCTAACATGGTGTGTTCAAGCCAGACACCTGGCATCTTTTCTTGGATGCTAGTTCATCAGTGTCGGGGCTCAGGCTTTGAGCTGAGGCAACCTTCATTATCGAACGAAGGTGTTCATCAGTGAGACGTGCCCTGTGAGATGTTTTCGTCATCTTCATTGAGGAGAAAAGTTGCTCACATAGGTAAGTGCTGCCGAACATGGAGAGCAATTGAGCAGCTTGGGTGCGGAGCTGAGGCATTGTGTCAGGGATGTGTTGTGGAAACGGTGCGGCGCCAACAGCATCATACTTTGACTTCAGCGTGTCATCACACTGGAGTTCAATCAGCTCCATTTGAATGTTAGTTGGTGCTTTTTCCACATCGACTGCGAAGGGATTACTAAGCAGTTCAAATCTCCATTTCTGACCATCAAAGTCGCCAAATCGTCGGTTAAACTCAGCGCCGAGTACACTGAGTTTTTCAGCAAACTGTGCGCACACGGCGGTAGAGATCTGCGTATTTATGGTTTGGCAACAGGGGAAATGGCCAAGGTTTCCTTGCAGCAGCTGATTCTCCCACAGGCAGAGTTTAGCTTTAAAAGCTTTCACTGACGAGTACATCTCGGTGATGATGCGGCCCCACCCCTGTAGCTGCAGGTTCAGCGCATCAAGATGGCTTGCGATGTCAGACAGAAAGGCCAGCTCACACATAAACTTTTGCTCCTGGAGTTCTGCTGTGTCCTTCCCTTTGCTTTGCAGAAACTGACATATTTCTTCACGCAGCTCGAAAAATCTGTTCAGTACTTTTCCGCGGCTTAACCATCTCACCTCTGTGTGATACGGCACGTCTGTGTGTTCCGAACCAAACTCTTCCAGAAAAGACTTAAACTCGCGGTGATTCAGACCTTTGGCTCTTATAAAGTTAACAACTTGTGTTACTGTGGTCATAACATGTTCCATCTTTAGGGCTTTAGCACACAGTGACTCTTGATGTATAATGCAGTGATAAACCGATAGCTCACCTGCACAGTTCTCTTCCCGCATCTTTTCACGCATCCTGCCCACCAGACCATTCTTTTTACCACTCATCGCTGGCGCACCATCAGTGGTTAATCCCACGAGTTTATCCCACGGCAGGTTTATTTAAGTTACACATTTGCAAACCTCCTCAAAAATGTCCGTCCCTGTGGTTGTGCCATGCATGGATTTAAATCCCAAAAGCTCCTCCGTAACACACATTTTTGAGTCGACACCGCGGATGAAGACTGACAGCTGCGCAGTATCAGACGCGTCAGTGCTCTCGTCCACAGCGAGGGAAAAAGAAACAAAATCTTTCCCCTTTTCCATCAGCTGGTCATGCAGATTGGTGGCAAGATCACATATGCGCTCCGCTATTGTGTTCCTGCTCAGGCTTACGTTTGAAAAGGCCTGTTTTTTCTCTGGGCACACTTGGTCACAAACTTTCAGCATTATCTTTTTAATAAATTCTCCCTCATTAAAGGATCGGGTTGATTTGGCGATTTCTTCTGCCACGATATAACTCGCCTTTACAGCAGCCTCGTTTTGTGCTGTGGCTTTTTTGAACATATTTTGTTGTGAAACCAACCCTCTCTTCATCTCCTCTACTTTCTGGCTCCTTTGAGTCGTGTCCAGGTCCTTGTACATGTCCTGATGTTTCGTTTCATAGTGTCGCCTAAGGTTGTACTCCTTAGGTACCGACACGTTGGCTCCACAAACGAGACAAACAGGTCTGTCTTTCAGATACGTAAACATATATTCTGTCTCCCACCTGTCCCGAAAAGTTCTGTTTTCTCCCTTCCTTTTCGTCATTTTTTGGTAGGGGTAAAACAGTGACACCTAGAGTTGTAGTATTGGGCCGCAGCACGTCTGGAAAGAACGCTGCTTGCTAGAAATCTACTGACACAAAGCTGGCGCGCCAAAACAACCGCAGAGCATTATGGGATTTGTAGTATTCGCAGTGAATGCGGTGTTACAGCAACACCGCCGCTGTATAATACCGGTGGGCCAGCTCTAATGTTAATTTGATATTGCCCCACGGGCCAAATGAAATTACACGGCGGGCCAAATTTGGCCCGCCGGCCAGAGTTTGACACCTGTGCACTACAGCATATAAGGTTTTTGGGCTACCCATACATCACCTAATGTTTAATGTATTGATTAAGTTAGGGAAAAAATACATAAATGCACTGGTATCCACATAAATCAGTTGTGAAAACTTATAGGTGCTGCCATACAGTTTGCATTTTGTGGACTGGTATCCTGTCTAAGCCAGGTTCTTCACGTACACCCATTGCTTTTAGAATAGGATCCAGCTTCTTTGACCCCTGTATTGGATAAATGTGCTGGAGAATAGATAAATACATATCTTTGCTCCGTTATCTCCTGCAGAAACTTTACTGTAATGCAGTACACCTAATATAGGAAACGTATGAAAACTGTACCAGTGCTTTCACCACAACATGCCCTTAGAAAATTTGCAACAGTGGGAAAAGGAGCTTACGATTATTTTCTTGGGCAATCTGTGGGAAACAACTTTAGATAGGATATACTTTTCCTCAGTTTGTGCCATAAATGGGGTCTTTCAGTTCTCTTGACCTTGACTGTCAAACTTTCACCCATGAACGGAGAAGCATTCAAGCAGTTGCTTACCTTGAAAACATGTTCTGGATCTGTCCTTCACTTATCTACCACTGAACAAAAACACATTTGTGGGGTTACCATAGATCCTAATTCTATAAAATCTGCTTCTCAGATTAATAATAGAATGAACATCATTGCCCTTGAAGCACTCATGAATTATAACTTTTACTATATAGCATTACATAGTCACCATCTCATTTTGTTCCATTTCACCCATTTAATATTTTAAGGAGGTAGTGAGATGTATCATGCTACTTGAGATTAGAAAAAAATATCACTCAGTGCAGAGCAACTCTCAAATTCTTCCAGGTATTGTAGTCCTTTATCAACACAATGAGAAACTAATAATTGATTAATTATAATAAAAAGTCATGAAATAAGTGGTCCACTGTAGTACTGTATCTTTTTTTTCAATAGTGAATGGGAGCATTTAGTATAATGTTGTATACAAAACATCCCTGTTTCTTTTTTCAGTGTATAAAACTTGGTTGGTAAGTGTTGTGCATGGATTAAATAAACAGTATTGACTGATGACTGGATAGTTTGACTTGACCTTATTCATGTTCTCCTCTCTCTTGCAGCTGGCAAGCTCAAAATGAGTTACTATCCGGAGCCTGTTCTTGTATGCTCAGCCCCTCGTTCTTGCAGTCATCTGGGTCTCATGGTAAGGGCTGACATAAATCACATGCTTTTTGTTTAGGTGCTGTTCTTGCACGTGAGTGTGTCTGGATTTAATCACAGTTTTACTAGGACTGAAGGCAGACACACGTCAGGCTGTACATTTGTTCTACAGAGTGAGATGCTTTGTTAATTAGTCTAGACAGAAGGTTTGAATTCAGGATAATCTTTAACTAATATTAAACCAAAATTTAAAATAAGTTCCTTTTTAGTAAAAGCTGTATTTGTGCTATTTCAGAGTAGACTGTTTTTATCTTAAAAAGGTTTTTGTCAAAATGCTTTACAAAGGGAAAAAAAAGTAATTATTAATTTCACTCTGTTAAAAAAAAGGTATGTGCATATTGTTTTAGCTGTTCACCCATCACATATCTAATTGTGTTTGTTTTTATTTTAACATTTATGCTGTTATTGACTTAAAAACACAACATGTGGCTAAGTAGGTAATAAATGGTACTTGTCTTCCATTTAGTTTTTGAACATTTATTACCTGCTCCTGTATGCTAACTGCTATCCTTGACATTTTTGGGACTTTGGACAAATGTAGTGGAGCTGTTTTATCACTTTTTTCTAGCATCTTTGTTCACTTTTAAGTTTTCATCTTTTTGCTGGTGTCAGTGAACATTACATGTAAGTGCAACGTTGAAACGGTTCTAAAGATTAGTCTATAAACAACAGAAACAGTAATGTGAGAAGGTGATTATTTTGTCAGCTTGTATTTGTTCTGTAAGCTAACTTTTGTAACAGGCAAACAAACCTACATAAAATTTTGTATGATGCCCAGTGAATGTTTGATAGATAATTGGAAAGGTAGTAAACTGTGAACCACAAGGTTGCAGTTTCAATATCTACACCTGCTCACTGTGTATCTTTATGCTAGTCACTTAATCTGTCAGTTGTTGGAATATGTAAGCAGCTGAATAATTGTGATTTGTGACGTTGTTTTGGATAAATGTGTGTGACTAATAAATAAAACTAATTTCTCTGTTATTTAAATCAAAGATTGTAAATGTTGTGTAACGAATAAAAAATGCAGTCATCAGCAGCTTAACATCCATTTTCTGGGTATACCTTTGTTTTCTAGTTGCCTCCCCACATTATGTTCTTTCTGTCTCTGCAATCTTGAGCATCTCTTTGGGGTAAGACCCCTTCATCTTGTGTCAGGTGACACCACCTCCAACCATGTTTTCTTTGACCTCCTTCTGGGCTTATCTCCTCTACCTCCATCTTACTGCACCTTTTCACCCAGTCATCCTTTGCTTTTCACTGCACATGCCAACATCACCTTTGACTGCTTCTCCTCCGCACAACACTTTATCACCTCTACACCATATCTTCCTCTCAACCTCAGCATTTGTCTTCCGTTCATTCAATGGTACTTCACACATCCATTTTGTCTTTGTTATTTCTGGATTAGCATCATGTTCTGCTTTCATCAGCTACATGTCACTCCTATAGAGCATACTCCTCCTAACACAGCTTTAATAAACCTTTCCCTTCCCTTTAAATATCAGAATGGAGGGTCTCTCTTGGAGTTTCTTCTGTGCTTCTCACCTGTTGCACGGTTGCACTCGGGTTCTAATTTGGTATCCTGAGGTGGTTTGTCATGTAGTGGGTGCAGTAATGCTCTGTATCAGTGCATGCTCCCAACCTCACTCTGTCTCTCTCTCTCTTCGCACTCTTGCTATCACTGCTGTGCCTGCACCTCCACCCCTACATAACATGCCACCTAAATAGTAGAAATACCCCACTTTTTCTTAAACAACTCTGATATCTATATGTACACTTACTACGTCAGTATGTTTCATCATTCACATACACTTTCTATAAACAAAGCTCACACTCACTGCCTACAGATTACTCTTCACACTGCTACATCTTTTATGCGCCCCCTTCTGGCAGACCATGACTTGCATTGAATTTCTCTCAACAAATGTACCGCATGCACTATATGGCCAAGTACAAACCTCTCCCACGCCTTCGATTCCTTCATCTCCAACCATCACCTTTTATGATGTTTACCTTGATACCTTTCGCTTCCAAACTTTTTGTCCATTTCAGCATATTTTCCTATAGGATCTCCAATAGAAATCCTCTGCACTTTGTACTTCTCAGGACATTTCACCATCATGAAAAGCAACATTCAGAATGGATCCTGGGTGCAGCCCCAACTTCACTTTAAAAATTTCACTACTCCCATTGGCTGTACTGACCATCTTTCTTACTTCCTAATACATTGACCTCACCATAGACACTAACTATGTGTCCACATATATCTTAATGCCCACATCATAACCTTGAGTAGTATATTGTCACACACCTTCTTCAGATATACAAATTGACTGTGCAATGTCTTTCCTTTTGCCTAATGCTTTTTTCTGCATTTGCCTGACAATATCACATCCATTGTTCCCTTCCTATGAAATCAAACTGCATTTTGTTAACTTTTACCTGATACCTGATTCTTTTCTCTAGCACTCTCTCAATCAGCTTAATTACCTGCTTCAAAAGCTTGATCACTTGACAATATCCATGCTTCAACAGGTCACCCTTTCCTTTGTAGATTTGAACAAGCACATTTCTTTTATAGTCTTCTATAACCATCCATTTACACTCAATTGTGTTGCATGGGGCTGTCAACTATTCAACTTCAAGACCTTCAGCTGTCTTCAACAATTCACAAAGCACTCCATCTGGACCAGCTACTTTGCTTATCTTCATCTTCTTTAGACTTTTTGCAGCTTCCTCTTTTGAAACTTGCAGCTCAGATCTTCTGTTCTTTCACAAAAAAATTCATTATTTCATTTGTTGTGCTTCTTCAGAAACTTCTCTGTGAACTTTTTCAAGGTGTCCTTAATCTTATTACTGTCAATCATAATGTTTCCTTAAGCATTTTTTTAAGCGATTTGTAGCCACTTTACTCTTTCTCTATCCTTTTTTGTGATCCTGAACACATTCCTCTTTCCTTTATCATTTTATAGCTGACTTGCAAACTCCAACCTCTTGCCTTGTGCTATTGCAACTGATTTTGTAGTATTCTGTTTTTCTGCCTTAAGTCGGTATTATTATGTCAGATTTGTTGATTGCAGTCTCTGATCTTGTCGCAAATCAGACAACTGAAAATCACAGCTGATGTCACATTTACCAGCTGAGAGCCAGTCTTCCACCACAGCCACAGTTGCCCCTTTTTCTGTTAGCCAGTAGCATGCTCCCTGATGGAGCCGGTACTGTACGAAGTGTTAACCGTTGCAGGAGGTTAATGAGCAATCTAATCCCTTTATTTCCTTTTTACATTCTGTTATGGAATGTAAAATATGAGACATCAAACAGACAAACATCTCTTCTGCTTGTGAGGTCTACAGTCCCCATGCTATCTGACATACCCAGTGCTGTGCCGGTGCTATGTGAAGGGTTAATAGCTGCGGTGTATTCAGGTACAATCTTGGTAGCTTTTTCTTTTTTCCACTCTGTTTAGGTACTAATAATGCAAGACATCAGAGATTCAAGCTTCTAATTTCTATTTGTGAGGTTCAAAAACACACATGTATCTTCTTCCTTGTAGCTACATTCTGTGCATTTTACTTCCTTTTCAGTGCTCATTGGTGCTCAACTCTTGCATGCAAAAATACTGGCTCTCCGACCAAAGAAAAAATCCAACCTGTTTAACTTTTATCCTAGCCAGTCGCAGACTAGTTGATCTCACTTTGTGAGAATCTCATCTACTACACTGGTGCATAATGATGACTACAGCTGAAAATCGCTGGTAAAGTCGTCTAATATAATATAGTCTTTTATATGTCCTTTATACGGTATATGGCCTTTTCACCAGCTGTTTTTGTTTTCTTCAAATCCATACTGTATATTATCTTGTCTTTATGTTCAATTGCCAACTCTTTCTTAATATTCCACCATCACATCTCTTTGTATCTTGGTGGTATTTTTGTCCAACCGCAGGCTTCTTCCATTGTTTTCAACCATACATTCTTCGTTACTTCCTACTTGCCATTCACACCTGACATTCCCAAAACCTCAGTCACTCTTGTTGCCAAAATTTATACTAATATACTTTCCACAAACTCCTCCCTCAACTTTTAGACTTTCATCCTCGGTGCATACTCTTTAATTTCCTCATGTCTCTGTCTACAAGGTGTTTTATAACTAAACATTGTTGTGGCACATATACCCATTTCTCAAAGTTACATTTTTGACAATGCTTAAATTTTTCCAGTATATTTTGCTCCATATACCACTAGACTTAAATATCACTAAATTGTTTACCTCCTTTTTAAACATGGTTGTGCACTGAACCATTTCCAACACAAACTCTAGAATCCTCTTGACCTTCATATTCCTGGTTCTAAAGCTAAAGCCCTCACAGAGTCCCTCATAACCATCAGCACTGGTTCTGACATGCCCATTGAAGTCATAACCCAGTACAGTAACCTCCAACTGAGATACCACAGATGTCACTCCTTTCATCTTGTTTGAAATGTGTATTTGTCTTCATTTCTTCTGTCTGTCTGGAATATGCCAAGAGTATATTCAGAAATTATTTACTAACAATTATCTCAACAACCACAATACACTTTATTTACCGTCTTCAACTCCACCCTTTGTGATGGGAAGGCAAAGTACACCAAGCTCAGCATTGACATAAATAATAATAATTCTTTGCATTTATATAGTGCTTTTCTCACTACTCAAAGCGCTCAGCAATTGCAGGTTAAGGGCCTTGCTTAAGGGCCCAACAGAGCAGAGTTCCTATTGGCATTTACGGGATTCAACATCACTACTTCTCTACCCGAAAAAAACTTATTTGGCTGTTTTCAGTAAGTATTCTTGTACCATTCCTTATTTATCTTTTCTCCTATGTGCAGTGCACATTTACTCCCAATATCATACTCCCACTATTCTAATTTGCAATCTTCATGCTTACTTCTTCAAACCTCTTACTCACTGCCTTGCTTACATCTGCCTTGCCACCATATCAGCCTCCCTAATGTGTTTCAAGTCTAAGGCTGTCACAAATTGGGTTCCCCCACTTGTGGTTAGACCAGTACCTCCAACTTACTGTTTGACATAGGCAGGTGGGGGAATCTAAGAGGCACTATTGGATGTACCACACAAAACCTTTATATCTCTCATCTTTTGTATCTCTTCATGAAGAGGATATTTACTATTGGATAATAAATTTTAAGGCAATATGTCCTTCTTGATGTCAGTCTCCTGTAGTTATATTTTACAACCTTATCTAACTCCATGTTACCAGGTATGAAATACAATTTTCATAATAAAACCAACATTGCTCGTTTTAAAAGAATGCTGGCTTATTATGAAAACATTGTTTCACACCAGGTAAGAATTCATCAGAAGCAAGATAAAAAATTTTCTATTAGTATGCAGAGCACACCTCCCCACCCTCATACCCCACCTTATGGGGAAGTGAGGTCACATGCTAATCACAGTCTGACCTAGACTGTAGCTGAGGCTTGAGCAATAAAGCAGGAATACAGCTTTATTAGCTCAGGTGAACTTGCTGCTTTGAAATTTAGATTACGACACTCCAATCCTGGGGCAGTAAAAAGGTTAGATTCTAAAATATGTTTTTTTTTTTTGATATTAAACCTTCAACCTGTATTTTGGTCAGTTGCTCTTCCCTTAACTATTTCAGAGATGTTGGAAATGAATACATTCAAGAGTTGTATATATGTATTTTTAACTTATACAGATTCCTGACATAGAATTAATTGTTTTTTCTTCTTCTGTATTGACTCCATCCATCCACCCATCTTTCAAAACATCTTACATTACAGTGTGTTTAATAGGCAGAGCCTATGAAGGCAGCAAATAGTGGAAATATGGAACTAGAATTAGATAGGTCACTAGCTGGGCAAAACTACAACAACACTCATATTTATTTGTAATGAAGCAAACATTTTGATACAGTATTTTTGTTTATTCTCAAAATAATAATAATACTGTACATAGTTACAAATATAGTTTAAAAACAAAGTGAAATGTATTATGCGTAATGCAAATGTTAGCCTTTCCAAAGTAATAAAAAATACTGTACATTAAAATGTAGCTAACAGTATATCTGTTTTGCCAGATTTTGAGAAGAAACAGAAAGCCAAAACATGCATTCAGAATGCAAGATCTGAATGACTAGTATGCTGATGGGCAGTGGTTACTTTTTGTCATCTTATTTAAAACTCACTATTGATAATTATAAATCTGGTGTTTTTTTTCAACTGTGCTCATCATGAAGAGCATACTGCAGCTTTATGGATAATTTTTTGTAAGGCCCTTTGAGATTAAAATATGTCAAAATAATATCACAGCTATGAGTACCTTTCTTTTCATTCATTCATTTTCCCCATTTTGTTTTGGAAGTCTCATTGAAAAGGAAATTCAGTGTCAGAAAGCAGGGACAAAAGCCAGTTAGATATTGAATTCATAGTATGTGCCACTGCTACTACTAATAGTTTTAACACACTTTTAAATTAATGTGAAATCTCTGAAACAATCTTGTAATTATTTATGCATTGTGATTAACTTTAGATGATAGCAGTAGCAACTAAGACTTGGTGAGATTTTTGCAACTTCAGGCCTTGAATATGAGCTTGTCTTCTATCTAGATCTCTTTGCGAGATGTAAGTTTGATACTGACTATAGGCAATAACATGATTGCCCCCTCACCCTCAAAGCAAATGCTTTCATGTAATTCTCACTCCATTTGAATAACTTAATTTTAAATGCAAAGCAAACAATAGTACTCTGACCTCCTACTTTTGTGAAAAGTGATTTTAGGCCTTACATTTTAACTAGTTGTTATCAACATTGCCCTTCATGACAATCTCATTAGTCATGTGACCTCCCCAACTGCATAGCTGTAAAATATTGATGTGTGGTTAGATCTGTCCTATCCCGATTCTTATGAAATGCCAACAGACTTTCCATCAAAGGTCTGATGGTGGTGTGGTCCTACCTGATCTGGAACTATATCATTTGGCATTCAGTTTGAGATATGTGTAGTGCTGGCTGGAAACTCCAGGAGGCCCTCTGTCCTGATTTCAGTTGAATCTAATGTGGTTAGCCCCAGATCTCTTCATCTTCTTCCGTTTACTTACATGCGCTTAAAATCACAATCCCTTAATTTAGGCCTACAGATTCCACATTGCTAAACTGAGTGGAACTTAAGTCCCTGCCCTGGTCTACATTTCCACAACCCCAGTGTCTGTACTATAGGTGATCTTGTGTCATTCTTGGGTTGGACATAGCAGGACATTACTACAAATGTTTATTTATAATGATATGGGGCTCAGAACATTCCAATTGCTCAGGTCCACTTTTTTCCTTTACTCTGTTCAGTTTTCACAACCTGTGGTATTTCTTTGTCTTCTCTGCTATCTTTTCACCCTATTTACTTTCAGTTTTTGTCCTCTAAGATGAAACCTGTTTTTGCAACATATGCCTTTTTACTCAAAGCTACCCCTAAGCTCTTACCTATTCAAAGCATCAGGGAGCGTGAATCTGACTTTGAAGAATATTTTGTTCATTTCTAAAAACCAAAATCATTAATATACCCAGTTCAAATTTGTACTTTGCCCGTATCTCACGCCTGTAAGCATTTTGCTGTGGGCATTTCTGATAATTCCCTTTGCTTTCTTTTTTATCTCTTTCGCAGGCACTTCTCTATGTACATTATATGTATATGTAATATCCTAAAGTCTCAGCCTTTCTGAGAGCTGTTTCACCTGTCCTCTCCTGTGATATCCCTTTTACTTCTCAGGTCTTCGCTGTCCTGCATTTTTCTGCTCTTTCTTTTTTCTTATCTTAACAGGGCCCATTTGCTTTGGGCACAAATGCTGTAAAGTTTGCTTTATTTTCTAGTTGAAAATCCCCTGATTCTCTGTCCCCTCATTTTTGGAAATCCTTATTCTATTTGAACTGTCTGTGGTAAGAATTAATGGCATGGCCAGCTCCAATATTTTGTAATTGGCAATCATGTGCAGGTTGTTTCAAATCGCATGCATGGGAGCCATCCCTTGAGGTCTACCTTTTTAAATTTTATTTGTAGCTGTGCCTTCCCTCTTTTTAATTTATTTCCTGACTTACATGGGGCTATGGTGTGTTTTGGTCTTACTTAATGATGTTTTTATTGTCCAGTATTTGATTTTTCACTAATTTGTATTTACTTAATTATTTATTTAATACGTAATGTCTGTGCTTACTAGGTTGCTCAAAAATGTTCTTAACACTAGAATCCCTGAAGCCTACGAAAAAACTCAGAATCCCGGCCCACCTTAAATCCCTTCGCACCTCTCCATCAGTGTCTTTTGTTTTGTAAATGCGTTGATCAGCACAAGCAGCAAGCAGCCTGCTGTCCCATCCCCCGCCTTGACGGATTTCAACTCGGGCAAAAAGTTCTCCCAGGTCAAGCCAAGGCTCCTTATCTGCGTGTAAGGTGCCTGGAGTTGTATAGGGTAAATAATACAGTATATCATTATTTGGAATACACGTATTTCATGTGTGTTCCGTGTCTGGGTAAGTGTAGGATGAAAGTAAATGCTGAACACATACATAAAGCAGAAACTTTTTCCGTGTTATACAAATAATGATGTGAAGTGTATAATGTATGAAAGACATTAGTCCAAATATCAAATAAACATGTGCACTTTTATTCAAGAATATAACCAAAGAATATAAAAAGCATTTGATTTACATACCTAAAGCAGAAACGTTTTCCATGTTATACTAATAATAACGTGAAGTGTATAATATGTGAAGACTTTAGTCGAAATATCAAATAAACACATGCACTTTTTATTCAAGAATATAATGGCATCCCTAAAGCACACAAGTCCCATAAATACTTCCAAAATTGCCCTCTAAGGGAGGAATTTACCATAAAAACTCCAGCTAAACACCAAAATGGCCTTGAAAAGTCTTTATAAAGTAAAAGATTTATATTTTACCAAAATGCTCAGTAGCACAAGAAGCTCTGTGGAGCACAAAAAGAAATTGCCTCTGAAAGCGAGGAAATCCAAGGCAAACACAGTCCCAATACAGACTCTTAAACAAAGTAAGAAACATGGCACAGGTTCAAAAATCCAATAATCACAAAAGGTACGACGCACAGCAAAACTCTCCACTCGCTAGTGCATTCAAAATGAACTGCCAGGAACTATGGTAGTCCCTCCATATGTAGAGAACAAAACCACCCACAAAACACAAGAAACATGACACAGGCATTGGCAACAAAGCAGATAATAAACAAAAGTAATATTAACAGAGATAAATGGCACAAAAATGGTCAAAAAATGGCAAGAAACATGACTTTTCAACCCTAGCAAGGGCAGAAACCCTAGTTGAAATATAACACTTAGAAGGGGCTGGCAATTAAATGGCCGTGGTCATAAATTACACGCAGACTAAAGCTGTTTTGTTTTTTTTTTAGTTTGGAGAATTGTATATAAATTTCACATCTTTTTCTGTCTATAGAAACCTTGTCAAGTGGATGTGTACCAGGAGCCTTGCATAACCATGGGGTGTTCCCAACCATATTATCAGATTCGAACAATTCATTCAGTTCAGACTGACTTGCCAGTTCAGCCAGCGCAAGAAGTACCAACTGGAAGTGAATATTGTACTACAGGTAGGATGGGTGTCTACTTTAAAGAGGTTGAATATGCTTATACATTCATTCCCCTCTACAATGTAACACGGACCTTTTACATGTATGTAAGTGTATATACTGCTCAAAAAAATTAAAGGAACATTTTTTAATTAGAGTATAGCATCCAATCAATGGAACTTCTGGGCTATTGATCTGGTCAGTTTAGTAACAAAGGGGGTTGTTAATCAGTTTCAGCTGCTTTGGTGTTAATGAAATGAACAAAAGGTGCACTAGAGGGGCAACAATGAGACGACCCCCAAAACAGGAGTGGTTCAACAGGTGGAGGCCACTGACATTTTTTCTTCCTCATCTTTTCTGACTGTTTTTTCACTAGTATTTCATTTGGCTACAGTCAGTGTCACTACTGGTAGCATGAGGCGGTATCCAGACCCTACTGAGGTTGCACAGGCAGTCCAACCTCTCCAGGATGGCACATCAATACGTGCCATTCCCAGAAGGTTTGCTGTGTCTCCCAGCACACTCTCAGTGGCATGGAGGAGATTCCAGGAGACAGGCAGTTACTCTAGGAAAGCTGGACAGGGCCATAGAAGGTCCTTAACCCATCAGCAGGACCGGTATCTGCTCCTTTGGGGAAGGAGGAACAGAAAGAGCACTGCCAGAGCCCTACAAAATGACCTCCAGCAGGCCACTGGTGTAAATATCACTGACCAAACAATCAGAAACAGACTTCATGAGGGTGGCCTGAGGGCTCGACGTCTTCTAGTGGGCCCTGTGCTCACTACCCTGCACCGTGGATCTTGATTGGCATTTGCCATAGAATACTAGATTTGGCTGGTCCACCACTGGTGCCTTGTGCTTTTCACAGATAAGAGCAGGTTCACGCTGAGCACATGTGACAGACATGAAAGGGTCTGGAGAAGCCATGGAGAATGTTATGCTACCTGTAACATCATTCAGTATGACTGGTTTGGTGGTGGGTCACTGATGGCCTGGGGAGGCATATCCATGGATGGACGCACAGACCTCTACAGGCTAGACAATAGCACTTTGACTGCCATTAGGTATTGGGATGAAATCCTTGGACCCATTGTCAGACCCTGTGCTGGTGCAGTGGGTTCTGGGTTCCTCCTGGTCCACGACAGTTTCGGTCCATCTGACGCCGCCAGGTTGCACCTCAGACTGTCCAGGAGCTCAGTAATGCCCTGGTCCAGATCTGGGAGGAGATCCCCTAGGACACCATCCATCATCTCATTAACACCATCCATTGTCTCATTAGGAGCATGCCCCGACGTTTTCAAGCATGCATACAAGCACGTGGGGGCAATACAAACTACTGAGTACGATTTTGATTTTGAGTTGCTGCAATGAAATTTCGGCAAAATGGACTAGCCTGCTGCATCATTA
Organism: Erpetoichthys calabaricus; assembly: GCF_900747795.2. Taxonomy (NCBI): domain Eukaryota; kingdom Metazoa; phylum Chordata; class Cladistia; order Polypteriformes; family Polypteridae; genus Erpetoichthys; species Erpetoichthys calabaricus. Next base: position 163,183,215 of record NC_041402.2, on the reverse strand, counting down.
TTTCACTTTGATTTTCAGGGTGTCTTTGAATTCAGCCCCTCTGTAGGTTGATAATTTTCACTTCCATCAAACAATGTGGCATCCTTTCGTTCCTAACACATTACCCACTTCATATCAGTATAGATATCCAGCAGGATTTTTTTCCCATTGAGATCTGATGTGTTTTCAATGAGATCTGATGTGTTTTCAAAGTGTTCCTTTATTTTTTTTGAGCAGTTTAGGCCTACTTGTAGCTACTTGCCATCAAATCTATTTGAGTTTGATGTCTGCTTGTTTTATGCTGATACGTGTGTACACATTTCTAAACTATGTTTTTATTTTCTTGGAAGGAGATAAGAAGTTGTACAGGTTTATAAACTGATAAGTATTTTTTAGCCATTGTAGCTATAGAACATCCAAATCTATATTAACTTGTTCCGTTGATGTCTTGTGGTTTTTTATATTTAATAGAATTTTAAGCACTAGTGAAATAATAAGAATAGGAATAGTTTTTACCTTATCAAAATTATCATGTTTTTCACCTCTTAACCACTCATTCTATTTTTTTTAGTTTCTCTTAATTTTAACCTATTTATAACTTGAACATTCCCCTTAGCATGTTATTTTTATTTTGTTTTCTGTCACTGACCAACAACCCTCCTTTTTTATAATTATATTTTGTTTTAGGGGGAGAGAGAGAGAGAGAGACATGCTGTAATGTTCAGCTGCAGTGTTTGTGTAATTCCTAGTGATAACAAAAAGAAAGGAGGTCACAAATACTCTTCTTAGCCTGCGCATGTTCATGGTGGTAGAATTTTAGTTTAGGTGATCTTATCTGTCGAATGAGGGAAAGGGGGCAGCTGTCGTAAGCACTGCTTTCTCAAAATTCCGGTTTCTTGAGTCCAGATCTTAACCCAGACATGTTTTTGCCAAGTCTGTTGTGTGTTACTACATCTATATTGGTTTCCATCCTGCATGCCACAGATTTGCATTTTATGTTATTAACACTAAATTGAGTAAAATTGGGTGTGCAAGTGATTGCACTCAGTGATGGACTGCTGTCTCATCCAGGATTGGGTATCCAGTGTTAGGCCAAGTTTTGCTAGAATGGACTCCAGTTTACCACAACCCTAAACTGGATTAAATGGATTTTATTGTGGATGAATATAAGATATTTTTCAAAGTATGTTTTTGTGTGAATATTAATGAAATATAATTATTTGATTTCTTAAATATATAGCTGGAAAAATGGGGAAAAGGCCTTTCCATAAATCATAGCAGCTATTACTGGTTCCTATTTTATGTACGATTATGTACTTTTTTCTGAAAGTTCCAAAAATCACCAGTGTAAATTCATGATTTGTTGGTTCTTACTGTGTACATGTACCCAATACATATTTTGTGAGGAAATGATAAAAGCATGGCCAGTGGTCGGTTTTGTTCTGTGTCATAACACAGATAAGACTTTTGCTTATGCATTATAGATCCAGGCACTCTTTGGTTGTTTAGACCAGTTGAGTCTTGTACAATGCTCAATGTTTTGTGCAAGATGGAGTGTCAAAGCTGTACCCAGGACAAAGTATACTTGCTGTTTAAATTGACTGCAATATTTACAAATTTATTAGTAACAAACTGCATAGTGTAAGCAATTATGAAATAGCTTAGAAAAAATAGGTATATTATACAGAGTAAAAGTTTCAAAACAATATTGAAAAAATGAAAAGTTTATGAAACAGGAAAGAAATAATAATAACTGCTAAACTTTCTTCAGGTATTTCATTTAGGTAACTGTGGAAAAATACATTGCTCTCCTTTTGATGTAATCAATGTTCCCAGTAATATCTATGAGTGTTCTTACTTGTAACTGAGAGAAACATGGAAGAATGGCCCATGTTTATCAAAAGTCTCAGAATAGGAAAATGGTCCTACCTGGCTCAGAAATCAGAGTGACACAATTTTGGCCCTAATCGTACGAGTAGCAGTGAAAGCATTTGATTAGTTTTCCTAAGTTAGGAATCTACTCCTGACTTAAGCAGGAATTAGGAGAACTCATGAGCTATTATACTTCAATATGAGTTGTCTGAAGATGGCATTTGGGTAGAGATAAGCACCACAATCCTGGAAGTGATGAGTGTTTTGTAAATACTTGACAACAATGAATTCATAAAATATACTGATTTGACAGAGGAGCATGCACTGATAGCGCATTGCAACACCCACCACATGACAAACCTCCTGGATTGGGACCTGAGTGCAGCCGGTGACACTTCAGCACCACACTTGAACAGTGTGACGTTTTTCACAGTGGCTGGAGTGCCAATCCTGCCACCAACCCCCATATTTTCCCTGTAAGTTGGAAGACCTGCTTGCAGGGCTGGATGCAGATTAACGTCATACCCAGGATGAAGCAATTGCAGGTTAAGGGCTGTGGAAACCAGGGGTGTGTATAGCTGCCCCAACCCCGACACAGACAGGCAGAGAAGAAGATCTAACACACACCACACTTTTTATTCCGAGGTGGGAAGCACTTTTTCTCGCTCCCCAGAGAACAGAACAGCACAACACAGTACCAAAGTACACAGTCCAGCACAAAACCCTTTCCTTCTTCTTTCTCCGCCTCCACTCCTCTCCCAGCAAACTTCGTCTACCTCCTCCCGACTCTGGCTTTCGGAGTAGTGGCCGCTGGCTCCTTTTATAAGGCACTCAAAGGTGCTTCAGGTGCTTGGTGACCTACAAATAAGGGCTCATCAGTTCTCCAGGCACCCCCTGGCAGTGGCCATGGGCCCCACCAGGGTTGAGCTTCCATGCTACAACCCTGTGGCACTGCTGCATGCCGGTGGGCTGCCCTCTAGTACACCAGGGGCCTCATGTATAACGCCGTGCGTAGAACTCACACTATAACATGGTGTAAGCACAAAAGCGGGAATGTGCGTACGCAGAGAAAAATCCAGATGCAAGAATCTGTGCGTACGCAAACTTTCACGTTCTTCCACTACATAAATCCCATTCAGCGTGAAAAGTAACACACGCACCTTCTGTCCCGCCCCAACTCCTCCCAGAATTATGCATCTTTGAATATGCAAATCGATATAAATAGCCTTCTGTGAAAAGACGATGGGAAAAGCACGGGGGAAAATATAAGAATTTCGGCGAATACCAAGTGGAGGCAAAGGAAAAACGTACTATTTGTTGGTTTAAACAGTGGTATAATCAACAAAAGAAAGTTGATCGAGTGACATAGTCTCGGAGAAACTCGAAAGCTCAAGTTCACAAAGTCGCACAGTGCCCGAAATAAAAAAGTTGTCACATATTAAAGTCGGCGTGAAAAGGCCACATGTAGCGGACCGTCTGAGTGTCATATGAAAGCTTATTAGGGTACAGAGAAAAAAATAGGCACACAGTGGGAAAAAAAGCACGAAATGTCAACTTTAATCTCGAAATTTCCACTTTAATCACATAGTTTATTTTGTCATTAAAGTAGAACATCGTAAACTTCATCTTAAAATCGTTTATTTTACTAGTTTCTCAAATCCCATCGTAACTAAAGTAGGACGTTAAATGCTTTTAAATGCTTTGTTCTGTGTTTGATCTTCTATGTGCTCTATGTGTGTGAATCACTACCTGCTTCCGTTCTTTCTTTTTCTCCGACAGGACACATAATCCATTACATTCGTGATGTTACAGCTCTCTGAATAATTAAAATACTGAGATGTATACGTGATATCTTTTTCATGATGATAGGAATGAAAGCATGTTATTAAACATGGGAACACAGTGGCGCAGTGATTGTTCATATCTCACGCAAGAGGCTTGCTGTGCCATGCGCGACCTTCGATGAAATAATTTATTACAGAAGTACTGTCTCTTTCAAACGTACTAACCTCCAATTCCTGTCCTTACTTTTCTTTCTCCAAATACCCAATCGCCACACAATCAGCTCTGTAATAGATGTTAAGCCATCTGTAAGCTTAGAACGCCGATTCTTTAAAACTTTTAAGGAACATTGAAATATCTTCGTAGTACATGTTTAATTATTCTATCCATCTATCCTTCCAGTGTCGCGTCAGCACCAGCAATAATACAGCGCAAGGCAGGAGCTATCCGTGAACTAGCTAGGGCTTCGGCACCGTGTCCTCACATGTTTAATTGTTAACAATACTGATTATTTAAATGAAGTTAAAGTTTTATCTGTATACTATAAGCAACATATTTTGCTGCATTTCATCTTACAAATGATATCGTTATCATACGCGCTTTATAAAGTGGCGCAGGTTGTGCAATATTATAACTGTAGTGCAAGTTTACAGTGGGGTAATTGTGCTTATAAGTACAAACAGTTCTACAAGGAGCACTTGATGGACTGATTGAGTGCGTTTATAGTTCTTGGGATGAAACTGTTTCTGAAACGCGAGGTCCGTACAGGAAAGGCTTTGACGCGTTTTGCCATGGCTGAGGTAGTGTGTGCTTGAAACTGTATACCGATAATTCTCTTTCCAATCAGCTGCTGCTGTGATTCCCCACTCAGATACAGTGATATAAACACTCCGAGTGGTGCAGTGAGAGTAATATGGAGAAAGATGATCCGCTGTGGCAACCCTTAACTGAAAGAAGAACAAGATGCAGTGAGAGTAACAACGCTAAAGCAGTAATGGTATTTGGAATACTATGGCTATTCCCTGGACCATTATATTGCTACAGGTTAATTACAATCAGATGCATTACACTAATAAACAATATGCAGTTAATTTCAGTGTATTTATAAAGCCGCGTCAGGAATGTGGCTCTAAGAAAGAAAGGGTAACCACACAGTAACAGTAGCACTGCTTTGACGCTGGGTGCCACCAGTCTGCAAAACCGAGCGGAGAAATTGCATACGCCAGGCTATGAGGTACCGTGGAAATGTGCGTGGCTTTACGCCAAGTTTAGGTTTTATACATCGCGATTTGAGCGTGGAAACGTTCGTACGCAACATTTCTGTGCGTACGCATCGTTTATACACGAGGCCCCAGGAGAGGTAATGGTCTGGATGTGTTGTGCCCCTGGACCTTCCATTATAGGGGCATCCTGATCAGGCAAGGGCCCTGGCTGTTGTCCACAGGGCCTTGCTCAAGGGCCCAATGGAGTAGTGTCACTACAAGTGTTTGTGGGATTGGAACCTTCCCATTGCTAGCACAGATCCCTAGATGGAATAACAAATTACGTAAATTATGTCATCGGTTCCTCTACGTGAAGAAGCCATGCACTGTCAGCTAAAATGAAAGTGTAACATTACATGTAAAATGCAACTTCTTATTTATATTATGTCAGAACCAAACATTTCTCAAATTTTGCACCAAACTTTAAACAACTTGATTACGTGTAAGGTAATACACACATTTCTACATTTCCACATGACACTTGAGGTAATGTTAAAGCAAGCTGCTTTCATGCAATTCAGTACACACATTAAGATTATTGCCCCAAGTGCAGATGAACATACAAATATTAATTTGCAAGCGATATCACAGTATCAACACGCAGGTGGTCATGGTGCAAACTGTGCTGTAGTAGCCAGCATATTACCCTGAAGATAGGCGGGACTGCATGGGTGAGTGACACTGAAATGTTACATAGATACATTGAACTTTGCATTCCATGAACCCCTGGAACATTCACATTATATTTTACAAGTTTGGGAAGGATGAAAAAGACAGGCTGAGACTCCTAGGGCATTGGAAAAACAGAGCCTAGCAGAAGATAATGGGGTATCATGGAGAGATCCTGGGCACGGCACAGTGGCTGACATTTGGAAACACTGGAAAAGTGAATGTGACTGCAGAAATAGCGCAAGAAATTAGCTGTGGCTATATTCAGTAAAACTCTTACTGTACAAGGCATTTTCTGTTGGCAAAACATCAGGAAGGTGATTCATCTGTAAGAATGGATAGATGGATAATCCATCCATCAATCCAGCCATCCATTTCCTAAATGCACTTTATCCTGAACAGGGTCGCGGAAAAACTGTAGCCTATCTGAGCAAGCATAATGCACAACAAGGCAGGAACAATCCCCGGAGCATTCATTGCTAAATAAATGTGCCTGTTATTGGGCTTTACTCTCATTTGGTGTATGTGTCTTGGTCTTTCCATTTTGTTGTTCATTACAATATTATTCACGATGTTGCAAAGTAGCAACAATTACTTCATGCTTAGAACAATATACAGTGGAACCTTGGTTCACGAACGTCTCGGAACACGTACAAATCAGTTTACGACCAAAAAGTTTGCTAAACATTTTCATCTGTTCACGACCACACACTCGGTATACGAACAAGCCAGTTTCCCTTTTGGTTTGTGCGTGCCGATGATTTCCACATGTGTTCAGTATCTCCCTGTGCATTCCCTGTGCAGCGAGCGAGCCAGATAGAGAGAGCCAGAGAGAGAGAGCGAGAGCGAGAGCGAGCGTTAGAGAGTGCAGGCACGTGCGAGAGAGACACACACACAGGCGCGTGACAGAGACACACACACACACACACAGGGGCGCGAGAGAAACACACACACACACAGGCGTGTGAGAGAAACACACACAGGCGCGCGAGAGAGAGACACACACACACACACAGGCGCTCGAGAGACACACACACACAGCGTGAGAGGGACACACACACACACAGGCGCGCGAGAGAGACACACACACACACAGGCGTGTGAGAGATAGATACACACGCACGAGAGAGAGACACACACGAGAGAAAGAGAGGGGGCTGGAAGCATAAGGCAGAGAAGGCAGTTAAAGAATGCACCGGGCTTGATTTTGTTTTCACTTTTGTTTACAGCGATCGGTTTGTAGCGTGCATTGTTACAATGTTACTTTTCTTGGTGGTTTATTAAATTACAGATTTTTCAAATGTTCATTTTTTTCCCTGTGCTTAAAACTCATTAAAAAAGTGTTTTTAGCGAGGGGTTCGTAAGCTATAGCACAAACTCTTGCAGTGTTAAGTTTTCTTTGTTGTTCAAGGTTTTCTCAGTGTTACAGTAATCCCTCCTCCATCGCGGGGGTTGCATTCCAGAGCCACCTGCGAAATAAGAAAATCCGCGAAGTAGAAACCATATGTTTATATGGTTATTTTTATATTGTCATGCTTGGGTCACAGATTTGCGCAGAAACACAGGAGGTTGTAGAGAGACAGGAACGTTATTCAAACACTGCAAACAAACATTTGTCTCTTTTTCAAAAGTTTAAACTGTGCTCCAAGACAAGACAGAGATGACAGTTCCATCTCACAATTAAAAGAATGCAAACATATCTTCCTCTTCAAAGGAGTGCGCGTCAGGAGCAGAGCATGTCAGAGAGATAGAGAAAAGCAAACAAATCAATAGGGCTGTTTGGCTTTTAAGTATGCGAAGCACCGCGGCACAAAGCTGTTGAAGGCGGTAGATCACACCCCATCCTCAGGAGCAGAGAAAGAGCGAGAGAGAGAGAGAGAGAGAGACAGAGTTTGTTTTTCAATCAAAAATCAATATGTGCCCTTCGAGCTTTTAAGTATGCGAAGCACCGTGCAGCATGTCGCTTCAGGAAGCAGCTGCACAGAAGGTAGCAACGTGAAGATAATCTTTCAGTATTTTTAGACGAGCGTCCGTATCGTCTAGGTGTGCAAACAGCCCCCCTGCTCAATCCCCCTACGTCAGGATCAGAGAAAGTCAGCGCAAGAGAGAGAGAAAAGTAAGTTGGGTAGCTTCTCAGCCATCTGCCAATAGCGTCCCTTGTATGAAATCAACTGGGCAAACCAACTGAGGAAGCATGTACCAGAAATTAAAAGACCCATTGTCCGCAGAAATCTGTGAACCAGCAAAAAATCCGCGATATATATTTAAATATGCTTACATATAAAATCCGCGATGGAGTGAAGCCGCGAAAGGCGAAGCGCGATATAGCGAGGGATTACTGTATTCAATGTTTTTACATTTAGTTTACTATTACGCTGTGCATTCTATGGTGTAATTAACTATATTTGTGCTTAAAAACTTTAAAAAAAATCTATTTACATACAGTTCATACGGTCTGGAACGCATTAATTGTATTTACATGCAATCCTATGGGGGAAATTACTTCGGTTCACGACCAAATCGGGTTACGACCAGAGTTTTGGAACAAATTATGGTCGTAAACTGAGGTTCCACTGTACTACCTTGTTACATTTTCCTTCTTCTTTGTTTATTATTATCTTTGTGGTGAATCCTTACCATTAATATCAGAAAACTACAAAATGTCATCATTAAGTGTAAATTTGCAGCAAATTGTGATGTCATTCATTCTCAGACGCATATTCTTACTCCTAAGTGGGGCTGGGACTAGGACGCCTCATAAATTTTTCTTAAGTCCTTAGGACACATTCTTATCCTACAGTGACCTTTACTTTAATTCCTAGAAATAATTCTGAGATGTTTGATAAATATGGGCCCAGGTCTTTAGTCTTGTTCTGGTAGTCTCAGTCTTAGACAAAATTTTGTAGAAATGTCAGAGAAAATGCCACCTACTGTATAAATATATATCAGCTGCATAGAAAATTTAGGCAGAGGGAAAAATTTTCCATGGTGATTTATTTTGTATCATGTGCATTAGTTATTTTAGTAAGAAGTAGGTTATTCTCTGTCTCCCTTCCTTTTGTTTATTTTCTAAACTTAATTAATCTTACTATTAAACTTGAATTAAAAGCGGACAATTCAGAGCTTGTGGTTATACTACAGTACAGGTGATTATAACTGTACATATATTAATGTATTCTTTAAAATTTTTGCAATTATTGTTTTACTTAGTTTGCATTTTCACTGGTGGAGTTTTGCAGCTATTAGTGTGATGAAGTGCTGTTTGGCTTTCTATTTTATTAGATTTTTTTTCTTGTGGTAGTATGGTAGCATTGCAGCTGGCTTGAGAGTGAGAGCCTGTGGAGATTGCAGAGCAGTGCTCAATCTCGTGGGGGTAGGCTCACTTATTATTGTTATTATTTTTTTTCCTATAAGTAAACATACAGTGCGGTAGGGTCTCAAGGTTGTGGGAAAGAAGGAAACAGTGATGCTAATCAGCCAAACACACACTTCCCCCCGACAATATAACAAGAAAGAAACATAAATGTAATTATTTTTATATATATAATACACATATACTAACATAAGCTTTGATTTGTACACAGAAGATAACTTGCAAAGACAACAATGCATAAAGATTTAGAAATTGCTTACAGTTGGATGATTTTTTAAGTTAGGAATATGTCACACAATATTACATGTTTTGCTTTGTTAAGTCGGATTTTATTTTAGAGAATGAGAAAATAGAGCAAAGAAAATTGGTGATTTGTTCCACTGTGTAGGAAAAGTATTACAATATTTCACTTTATATGTACATATTTATTTAATATCTTTATGCATTTATTTTTGCCCTAACATTATTGTTTTTTATTAGAAAATGCTGTATTTCTGGTTCATTTGGTTGGTGCTGAGCTGGTGGTTATTTTGGAAGTAGTACCCCTTCTCTAAGCCAATCATGGCCAAAAACTGAAATAAACTTAAAAGGACTTACTGGTACTTTGCTGCAGTGTCGGTGTAATAAAAAATAAATTCCTTGAATGAAGCTACAAGTATACAGTATATCCTTAAACACTTTATTAAATCATAATTTAGTCAAGGATGGCACAGTGGCACAGTGGTAGCGCTGTTGCCTCGCAGTTAGGAGACCCGGGTTCGCTTCCCGGGTCCTCCCTGCGTGGAGTTTGCATGTTCTCCCCGTGTCTGCGTGGGTTTCCTCCGGGCACTCCGGTTTCCTCCCACAGTCCAAAGACATGCAGGTTAGGTGGATTGGCGATTCTAAATTGGCCCTAGTGTGTGCTTGGGGTGTGTTTGTGTGTGTCCTGCGGTGGGTTGGCACCCTGCCCGGGATTGGTTCCTATCTTGTGCCCTGTGTTGGCTGGGATTGGCTCCAGCAGACCCCCGTGACCCTGTCTTCGGATTCAGCGGGTTGGAAAATGGATGGATGGATGGATAATTTAGTCAATTGCTTAATTTTTTTTTTGCTTATTTTCCATTTTACTACTTCTGTTAATGAAATGTAAATTAATTAATGGTCACAAAAAGGTGAGCAGAATATGAAATAATTAAACCTGACTAATCCATTTCAGAGTTGTGGTGGGGCTGGAGTTTATCCTAGCAGCATGGTTCTGTCCGTTCTGAAGTATTAAAGGTATACCAGTCTGTTCTTAGTAATCCCACCCTGTCAATATATTTGGGATGTATAATTGTACTTTTTTTTTACATAAAACAGTATTCTTTTTACAGTAGCCTCTGTACATGTTTCAGCCAAGTTAAACAGTATGTGCCTGCAAGTGTGAGCTCAGGCTATATATGTTGGTAGGTGTCATCTGAGTATAGCTCACTTTATTTAGCCTTGCTTTTTCAACATAAAAATGACTCAATACACCTGTTGTTTGTGGCTACATTCCCCTTTCATTTGAGTAGAAACACAATGGAGAGACTCAGGTGCAGTTTTACATATTAATTGTTCAGATGTTTTTGAAACGGATACATCTTAATGAGCTACACAATGGAAGTATTTATATATTCTATTTTTCCACAATAAAATAAACTCATTTGAAATAATTTATGCTACAGATCACTTCTAGACTAATGGGTGAAAGAGCATTTAAAGTTATGATGTTGAAAATTAAACTCAAAATGCTTAGTTTATTTTTCCCCAAACTGAACAGAATAAAATTAGTCTTAGATGAAGGTGACAGAGTAAAATCCAGCTGAGACTTTTAGTTTTAAACCCTGTCAGGACTGTATGAGAAAACCACGATTTACTTTGTTCTGTTTGTCTGCTTTGGAGTAATTTAGTCAATGTGACTACTTTATTATCTTGGCAGCACTGGGCACAAGGCAGGAATTAGCTCTGGAAGAACATCAGTGCCCTATAATCCTCACCTGAATAAACAGATTAAAAATGGGTAAATTGGTTTCTGTGTTCATTATGAAAATTATTGTAATCTAAACATTGGAATAAAATTTAATAGGTATTTTGTTTTTTTTATCTTGGCTACTTTCAGTCTAGAGATTCTACTTTAATTCAGAAGGTATGTTGGCAGTATGATTCTATGTACAATACACACTGCATACAAATTGTGTACAGTATATGTTGTATGCATATGTTTGGCTACTGTGGACAAAGCAAATGGTCAAATCAGTTTTAAGAACTAGAAATGCATTATTGAATGCTGTCATCCTTGTTCACATGCATATTATTTCAGCAGTATCAGGTAACAATTACTTCCAGGTGGTAATTGACATGCATTCATAATGTAGGTTTAGTTTTAGAGATTTTTGCACTATGATCAATCTTACATATGCTGGTAATGATGTACAAAATCCTCTCCTTTAATACGGTAAGAAATGCCTCAACTGCAGATCAACATACTGTACTATACTGTAAATATGAGAATGCCTTCCTTCTGGTTTTATTTGTGGAGCATCTCCTAATGTTACCTTAAATCTTACCTCAAATTTTGCATGTGCTCCAGCAATATTCAGAAAAAATATTTTTTTTCATTGACAGCTTTTGCAGCCTTTTATACTATTTATAGAAAATCATAAGGAACATAATAGTTAAATCCATTACATGTGTTATACAACTGTTGCAATAGGAATCCCTTTAAAAATGAAAAATGAATTTGTGATTTTGTAAATGTTCATTTAACAAACATGTCTCGGCTCGTGTCCCATGATTTTTTTTTTCATTTTCACAGTTCCCACTCTGCCTTAAAAATGGATCCTTGCAAATTACAGACATTTATAGGTAAACAATTATGAGTATAGGCAGTGTGTGTAAAACAGAGTGTTACAGGGAATTATTATGACTGGTAGTTCGATATTTTTGTAATGTTATTTTATTTGCATTAGAATCTCTGAGCAAAAAAAAAGGTTTTGTTATGAGAGTACTAAAACATAGAAATACATTCCTGTTCTAGCTAATGGTGTATATTTTTTGTCTCTCTATTTAAAAAAGTAATTAGATGTTGATAACATCTTAATATATAATATTTTAATCTTCCTACTTTTTGAAATTGCTGGCTTAATTTTATCCTTGTTAAGTAGTAGGTACACTGATGGGTAAGAAATAACACTGCAGCATGTGTTTTGCTCTCTCAAAGAAATCGGAATAGAAAGAGCCAAGTTTTGGTGAAGCCATTAATTACCATGTGATTACTAGATAAGTTGGAATGAAAGTATGTAGCTACTGTGGCTCTCTTTGACTGAGCTTGATGTCTTTATTGCAAAGGTTACTGTACAGGTTTTTGTTTTAAGTCTTGCAGGTAGGATAACTTGAAATGAAGTCCTTAAACTGAAGTTTAATTCTAATATTTTACTTGTAAATGACCTAATTCTTATGCTAGTTTAGGCATGGATTGTGAAACCTTTCTTTTGGTAAGCTGAAAATATGAAATGAGTTGAATACCTTGGAGTGTTTTAATTTTGTGCAGGGGTCACTTAGAGGTCAGAAGGTATATTTTAAATTGATATTTAAATTGGATCAGAGATCCCGGATATATAACTTACCCCTTCCCTGTTTACATGCAAGATTTGCAACTATGGTAAAAGAAAAGGAAGAAAAACAGAAAATTGTTTTGTTGAAAAAAATGTTTATTGGATCATTCAGACCAGTTTTTGTGAGTGTGTGTGTTTGTGTGTGTGTGTTCTAAGTGCTATACTATTAGTCACTGCCAAACACCATTGTGCCTTTTGCAAAATTGGAAGAATAAGTTCGGTAATTAGTTAATGACTGAAATGTTAGCAGAATATTGACAAATTGAACCATGCAATCCATGCATCTCTCATCCTCTACTTGTGTAGTGACCATTTACAGAATAAATCAGCAGAGTAAGGCATAGAGAGTGCACTTGGTCTCCATGGGCTCAGACTCTTGAGGGGAGGGTTAATTCAATTAGTTCCACAATAGACTGATGAGGGGCACGTGGTGCCACTAATGGAGGAGAGAGATGTCCTTTTAGCTAGGCTAATTGTTCACAAAGAGCTGAGCCTTTGTTATACCCAGTGGGGGTCCTGTGATTTCTCCAATGTCTGAATCAGTCTGCCTTCTCTATAGATTGCAGTCCCATGGAGTCAGGGAAGCGTTTAAAAAGAAGCTGCAAGAAGTCTATTGTACGGGTTATTGGGGCAACATGTGAGACAACTAGTCAGGGACCTTGGGGAGGTGCTGATAATTCCCAAATACACACAGGTAGTCACACATACACAGCAGGGTCTTTTAACCATGAGGCAGAAATACAGAAAATAAATCAGATACCTCTGTTAACAGCTTTAAGAAAAAATGATTTGTAGGTATTTATGTTTTATATGCGTTTATCTAAAATTAATTAGAATAACCATCTTTGTAAACAAATTAGAAATTATATCAAGTTTTTTTTCCGTCACTGTACACATTCAGTTTTCCTCTGTTTTTTTAGTTGCTGTTTGCTGAGAATATGTTTAGTGCTGGTCCATTGTTGTACCACCTAATAATAAGAAGTTCTGTCTTATAAAGCAAATTAAGATGTATAGTATTTTGTATTACAGACATACTATTATGATATTTTGACTGAACTTGCTGCACAGGTTTTTTTTGGCAATATTTTAACAAGTTGTCGGAGCTTCCAGTTATAGTTGCCAAATGTTTTGATAATAACTATTGTCTTATGTTGTAATGCATTGTCTTTCTGACATACACACATTTTGGAATTACCTGCTGCCTATTATGTGCACTAATACTGTTGCTTATTCAAAAATAATCTGTTGTAATTTGGTTAAACATACAGCAAATGTCTTTGAAACATTAAAGGAAAAATGTCTTGTTACAAGCTGATTTCTTTCATGTATTTGAGTATAATGCCTGTTTATCTACACTGTTGTTCATTTTTATGAAATATGGCTAAAATTGACATGAAACAATGCTAAAATTTATATGGAGGTGTGATCAACCTAATTATGTCCTTTCTCTATTTTTATATTGTTGGCAGTAAACATTCCTATATATATATATATATATATATATATATATATATATATATATATATATATATATATATATATATAAATGTGGGAGACAATTTATAATGTTAAACTTTATTTTGAAAAGTAAATAGGTGGTGGCATGGTAGTACAATTATTAGAACTGCCTGTCTGTGAATTCGGTATGTCAACATTGGTTTCCCTCTGATTTCAAAACATAGAAACTGGGAAATAAATCCTTGCATAATTAAGATGTGAGTCCAATTAAAAGCAGAAGTTGTTTGGCAAGAAATCTTGCAGCTTCACTGGGTCCTAAGGACTGGACTTGAGATCCACTGGTATAGGAGACGTTTTACAGTTTTTGTTATCTTGGCAAAAAATAGGCAAATCTGTGTGTAAGTTGGTTTGTAAATAAGAGTCACACTAATGCAAATATAAATTTTTGCCTTCACATTTCTTTTCTAACATCATGATATATCTACAGGAATGCTACATTTGTTATGAAAATAGATTTGATATAGAAATACTGAACCAACGTTTAGTACAGTCACTGTTTCTTACTAAAGTGTTCCATTGAAATTACGTTTAGGATTAATTTCTTTTGTGTAAATATTTAATTGCTGAAAATATATTTGAAATAATTCCCAAGAACACCTTTAAACTTTTCAGTAAAGTTCACTATAATAATACTAGTCATTCAATCCATTCTTGAAACTGCTGAATCCAATTTCAGGTTGCAGACAGCTTAACACAGCAAAACACATTGCATGTTAGACAAGAACCAGCTCTAGAAAGGAACCATTCTTTTGTAGGGCTAATTCTCATAGACTCCTTCACTTGCTTACAAATAGACAATTTATAGATAACAGTAAATCAGACTTGCCTTTAGGATGTAGGAAAAAAATTCATGCAAACACAGGGAGAATATGCAAACAGATCCAAAGCCATGAGTGAAATGGTAGTCAAAGTGGAGCATCAGGGCAGTAAATATGTGCAGTTATTCTTTTGTAATTGTTTGAGAGGTGTCAACATTTGTAATATTTTATAAGAATTATGCTACTTTTGTTTTTGAGAATGTAGGGCCTGGTTGGAGGCTAGGACTCCAAGATGCATTACAAGTCATTATTCATATTGTAAAAGCATTTCTTGAGAAAATGTATTGATAGTGTTAGAGCTGGCATTAGTTTGTGTTGCTTTCAGAGATACTTTTACTTGCATTAACCATCATTGCACATTATAAAAAACATAGAATATTGTCGTATTTTTCATAACTGTTTTATCTATCTAGTTCTGTAATATCAAAAATAGATCCTAAGGAAGTGCACCACACCATACGCTCATGCTTTCATCACTTTACTATTAAACTTAAAAAAACTGATATTTCTAAATTGTGTAAAATCATTTTCTCTGACTTAGAATTACTGAAAACTTGGGTTGCTTATAATTGCCTGCTATTATTTTCCTAAGCAAATTAATATCTAATGTTAAAGTTTATCTAAAATAGAAAACTGCTGTAGTACTGTAGTACTACTAGTAAATACGGTATGCAGTTATTAACTAGTACTATGAATTTTGTAAATACATTTTGGTGGAGAATCCACAATCCTCCTTTCTGTCTGGTACCTTTACATCTGGAGTGGAGTTATTTACGACCCTAATTAAATATCCAGAGGGCCTAACAATTCTAAAGTTGTCAAGATTGTTATCAGAAAGTTTGTCAGTGTGTCTCATAATGTAAGCAGCTAATGGATATTCAGTTTAACTGGGCGTTGTTCATAGTACACACCAAACCTTAGTGTCATCTGTAAAAATTAAAATGGGAAAAAGAATACAGACACCTCCCATTTAATCTTTTCTTTTTATTTGCCAGTTTCAGATGTGGCTTTTTCTTTCCTTTTTAAGGCCAGCTAACTATAGTCATCTTTACACTGTTTCAGATGACACTGAAATTTGCCGTGTACAATTTAAGGGAGCTCCAACTGAAGACCTGTAAGGCGTCTGTTTCCCAAACTACTACTAGTCTTCTTGTGCAGTTGTTCATCTGGTCTTTCTGCCTCATTTTCTATCATGTTTAGATCAGGTTTGCCGTACTTGCTTTAGTAGAGACCTTGCTATGAAATCTTTAGGTTTTTGGCAGTCTTTGGCATGGAACAACATTCATTTTGTAAAACAACAATATACTGAAGTGTTTCTTCAGAAAGATGTTTTTATTTTGGCCATTTTTGAAACCATAATTCGAATTTAGGAATGACAGTACTTTGCTACTCAAGGTAAGACAACTTACTTGGTTTATTGAACAGGATAATATGCTTTAGCTGGACTAACTCAATTACAAAGGTTTCTCTGATAACCAATTACCATTTAAATATGATTAATTTAGGATGAACTAAGAGAGTTTGAGAGTTTATAAGTAGTTCACTATAGTAATGGCTGCAGAAAATTGGACTTTATAATCATATGTGTTTAATAAATTATAAATCAGTCATTTGAAGTAATAATAGTCATTTGCAAAATTAAGGATGCAATGGTTATATTTTAATTCAATTTAATGGTAATTTGATATAAAGTATAAATTTCTATTAAAAACATTAAACTTTTTGTGTGATTGCAAACCTTTGAGCAGTGATGTTTATATAATAATAATATTTACAATATATATATGTGTGTCTGTGTGCATCATATTAGTCCATAATTCGGAAGTTCAGTAAAAGGGAAAAATAAAAATGGCAATTCTGTGTTATTAGCTTATGATCTGAATGCAGTTAAATTCGGCAATGACGTCTCTGAGATTTACTACAAAGAGAATTATCTGGGCTCATTCTTCATTCCTAAAAGGTTCCTTGGAGCTGCAGTGATAAAAATATGTGAATACGTTAATTTTCTCTGTCATCTGAGACTTAAGGAACACCATGTATATTTGTGAATATGTATGTCTGTGCGTGTATATTGTTTTCTCGAGCTATTTCACTGAAAACATAATGATCTTTAATAAACACTTGATACAGATATGGGCGGCACGGTGGCGCAGTGGGTAGCGCTGCTGCCTCGCAGTTGGGAGATCTGGGGACCTGGGTTCGATTCCCGGGTCCTCCCTGCGTGGAGTTTGCATGTTCTCCCCGTGTCTGCGTGGGTTTCCTCCGGGCGCTCCGGTTTCCTCCCACATTCCAAAGACATGCAGGTTAGGTGGATTGGCGATTCTAAATTGGCCCTAGTGTGTGCTTGGTGTGTGGGTGTGTTTGTGTGTGTCCTGTGGTGGGTTGGCACCCTGCCTAGGATTGTTTCCTGCCTTGTGCCCTGTGTTGGCTGGGATTGGCTCCAGCAGACTCCCGTGACCCTGTGTTCGGATTCAGCGGGTTGGAAAATGGATGGATGGATGATACAGATATATTTCTAATATATTCAACAAGAATTAATTAGATTTTTTAAAAATATTTTAATATGCCCTAGCTATATTAGTAAAGAATTCAATGTTTTCAATCATTCTAGTTCTACATACAGTGGGGCAAAAAGGTATTTAGTCAGCCACCAATTGTGCAAGTTCTCCCACTTAAAAAGATGAGAGAGGCCTGTAATTCTCATCATAGGTATACCTCAACTATGAGAGACAAAATGAGAAAAAAAAAAAAAACTTGTCCGATTTTAAAGAATTTATTTGCAAATTATGGTGGAAAATAAGTATTTCGTCACCTACAAACAAGCAAGATTTCTGGCTCTCACAGACCTATAACTTCTTCTGTAAGAGGCTCCTCTGTCCTCCACTCGTTACCTGTATTAATGGCACCTGTTTGAACTCGTTATCAATATAAAAGACGCCTGTCCACAACCTCAAACAGTCACACTCCAAACTCCACTATGGCCAGGACCAAAGAGCTGTCAAAGGACACCAGAAACAAAGGGTATATAACAAAGTATTGAGATGAACTTTTGTTATTGACCAATACTTTTTTCCACCATAATTTGCAAATAAATTCTTCAAAAATCAGACAATGTGATTTTCTGGATTTTTTTTTCTCATTTTGTCTCTCATAGTTGAGGTATACCTATGATGAAAATTACAGGCCTCTCTCATCTTTTTAAGTGGGAGAACTTGCACAATTGGTGGCTGACTAAATACTTTTCTGCCCCACTGTAAAGTGCATAGTGAATTGGGTTGGGATGTATTAACAACAGAAAACATGTGATTTTAGATGTATTATGTAATGTATCAATGTACAAAGATTAAAAGCCAACTCCGCTTTTTAGCCTTGTTTTATGAATGTTCCATCAGTGTCCCACTGATACTGTAGCATGTTGTATAGCTTACTAGTCTGCTTTCTATACATGTCCCAAATTCCTCCTTTATACCTAAGTATACTTCTTTACTCTTTCTTCTTTCTATGTGGCTTTCTCATACTTCTCAAACGCTAACCAACAGAATATATGGCATAGAAAGGCTTCTGTATTTAAAACAAATTTTAAGGTAATTTGTCAGTGTGCGTTTAATAAGAACTGTGGTCAGTTGGCAGTATGGCATCACTTTGATTAGCCTGCCATTACTGCCCTAGGAAGTTCACACACCGTTCTCCGCTCAATATTGAAACACTGAAAATAACAACACACCTTAATGGTCTGTGTTTTTGTACATTTGTAGGTCCAAGTCAGCATCTTGTGTTAGTGCAGGATAAGTCTTCAAGGTACCCAATACCTGGCCAAACAACAACCACCGCCTCCCACCAACAAAAAAACCCCAACAAAAACAGGAACTCCAAATAAGCCAGTTTTGAAACCCTTCACAGATCTCCACATACTTTTCAAGATACATACTTTGTCCAACCAATAGAGCTCTTTCCTTAAATGTCTGTTGTACTTTCTTAACATTTATGTACAGTATTTTATTGGAATATAGCTGTGAATACTGGTTGTTTCACTTGGCAATGCTTAATATAGTGTCTCTTTTAAATATGTTAACCATAACCTGTATTCCTGGAGTGTTTAGTATTCCAGCTCCAAAATTTTGGATTTGAGTTCCAGCCTGAGCACAGTCTGTGTGGATTTTATCATGTTCTCCCCATGCCTCTGTTGGTTTTTCTCCTACATCCTGAATACATGATTGTAAACTTACATGTTGAGTCTAACTTTGCCTTGCATGAGTGACTGTGCCCTGCAATGTTCTGGCACTGGCTTTAGGGATGGATCCTCCTTTATATTGGATGCTGCTAGAATGGGCACTGGCTCCTTGCAGATGTGATCAGAATAAGGTAGCTATAAATGAATAGATGAGTTCCTATAGGGACAGTCGTGACATAAGCATTTGCAAGGTGTGTGTTGTAGTGATGCATAGATGCAGAACTTACCTATTTGAGTAAGCAATCTCTAAAACTACACTCATGAAATATTGAGGTAGGACATCCATGTCTATCCCTACTCATTTCAGAGTGGATATTCCTACAAATCCCATATGACCAAGTAAATGGTGGTAAATAGTCATTTGTGCAGGTAAAAATGAATCTATAAACCCACACTAATTTATATGAACTGTTGAGATTTACTGCTATTAAGGGTAAGGGGGCAATGAAATGGGAGGTGTGCTCTTAATAAATATTCAGCATAATTGTAATATTCTTTTACTTAAGTTCATGAGTATGCTTTAAAGTTAATCAAAACAGTAGCAGTGGGGCAACCGAAGGCATCTTCCCCTCACTTAGCCTTTAGTCAATTTAAAGGAAAACCCACCATACTTTATTCACATCATACAAAATCAGCTTAGTCCCAGAACCAAGAAATTACTTAACAGAATTACTTACATAATATGGTAATTTCCTTTTATCAAGTTTGTGATCTAAAAATAAATACACAAATTTAAAATACCTCACAAATCAAGACATGCTCATTGACTGTGATGAATAAAACCTAAATTTAATTATGAAAAAGATTCATTCATTGAAGTAAATATTGGAATGAATGCCAAGCATGCAAATGTGAGGACTTGATTTTTTAGTAATGCATGATTGTGAATGAAAAATACATATCTGAAACTAAATTTCTTTTTTCATCTTTTATGTTATAGCTGTTTTGCATATTTGGAAAAAAATGCTGCATTATTTATCATATAGCCTTTACAAGCATGGTTAGTTTATGGACATTTGAGTTGTAGTGCAGAAATGAATCTAGCTGCTTTATACCAGCATTATGTATGTTTGTACTGCATGCTAGGTATTTATGTTGTTGTAGACTTGCTCTATAGATTTATAGCATCATTACTGTCAATTATGCAGAATACTGTGAAATTCTGGCATTCTCCATTGCTATGATTAGTTTGTGCAACTACCCTACCTTACTTCACCTCCGAAACTCTGTTTACCTTGCCTGAAAATCTCCAAACATATTGGTCATTAACAAACAAAAAGATTTAGGGAATTTATATTTACATATGGCAGGATGTTTATATAATACACACACTTCCCCAGTTTTATGCACCCTATCTATCTATCTATCTATCTATCTATCTATCTATCTATCTATCTATCTATCTATCTATCTATCTATCTATCTATCTATCTATCTATCTATCTATAACATCATGTGGTTGAAAGATTTTTTTTTTTGCAACATTCAAAGATTTTACCTAATTTGTTCAATATAATAGTTAATACACATTGTTAAAATATAGCAATAGTTCTTGGACAGGTTTTTCAAAATTACAGTGTTATGACAAGGCAAAGTTCAGAAACTTAAACTGACACTAAAATTAAATTAATAAGTAAATTAATTTAAAATACTATAGTTTTTTGTATTAGGTTTGATTTTCACCAGATATTAATTGCTTATAAAAATGGAATATAATTTGAATATTTTCTTTTATAATAATAAATCCTGCAAGATTCCCATTGAAAATAATTAAAATGACAGAGGTTTTTGAAATGACAGTATGACAGATTGGCTAATGCTTCAGCATTAGACGTTAGATTGAATCACTGTGTATCTTATTATTGCTTATTCTTCCCATACTTGTGTGGATTTGTCTTAGCACCTGCTGTTATGTTATTCATGTAATTAGCCTTTAAAAATACAGTGCCTTTAAAAATAATACACCACTTGGACATTTTCACATTTTATTGTTATAAAACACTGAATCACAGTGGATTTGACTTGGTATTTTTGACACTGGTCTACAGAAAAAAACTCTTTAATATCAAAGTGAAAACCGGTAACTGCAGAGTGGTCTAAATTAATTCCAAATATAAAACAACAGCTAATTGATTGCATAAGTATTACATACGTAAATCACCACAAGTGCAGCCAATTGGTTTTAGAAGTCACAGAGTTAGTTAGGTGAAGATAACCTGCATGTAGTCATGAGGATTCAGTTGATTCTAGTCTAAATGCACCTGATCTGGAAGGTCCAACTTACGGTTAGTCAGTATGGTGACCTAAACTACACAATGAAGAGAAAGGAACACTCCAAGCAACTCTGTGAAAAGGTGATTGAAAAGCACAAGTCAGGGGTAATATATAAGAAAATATACAAATCAATTAATATCACTTGCAGTCTAGTTAAATTGATTAAAAAACTAGAAAGTATATACTGTAACATAGCTGTAAATCGTCTTAGAGTAAGTCTGTTTACAAAAAACGAATGATTGTGTAAAAAGATGATTAGTGAGGAAAGCCACTAAGATACCTCTGATAACTCTGAAGAAGTTACAAGCTCCAGTGGCTGAAATTGGAGAGAGTGTGAATGCAACAGCAGTTGCTTGAATGCTTCACCAGTTACAACTTTATGGGAGAGTGACAAAGAGAAAGCCATTGTTAAAATACTAATACTACTACTACTACTACTACTAATAATAATAATTAATAATAAAAAACGTACAACATCTCAATTAAGAGTTTGCAAGAATGAAATTTGGTGACTTACAGTATGATGTGACCAGACTTGAGTTTTATGACCATGTTTGGTCATGAACCATGTTTGGCAAACATTTTACATTATTTAAAACAATAACAACAACATTTATTTATATAGCACATTTTCCTACAAGTGATGTAGCTCAAACTGCTTTACATAATGAAGAAAGAGAAAAAAAGATAAAATAAATAAGAATTAAAATAAGGGAACACTAATTAACATAGAATAAAAGTAGGGTCCGATGACCAGAGAGAACAGAAAAAAAACAAAAAAAAACTAGACGGCTGGAGAATTAAAAAAAATCTGCAGGGGTTCCGAGGCCACGAGACCGCCCAGCCCCCTGTAGGCATTCTGCCTCACAAAACAAGCCACGGAAGGCTTCAGAGGGTAGAGGGTAAAATTAACATTGTGAATTACAGGGAAATCCTGGAGGAGACCTTAATGCAGTCTGCAAGAAACTTGCATCTTGGGAGATTATTTATTTTCCAGAGATACAAGCCAAAAGCATCAAGCAAAAGCTACACATGAATGCTTAAAAACAATGTTAATGCAAAGAGTGGCCTAGTCAGAGTCCAGATCCCAATCTAACAGAGAATTTATGGCTAGACTTGGGAAATGGCTGTTCATTCATGATCCCCATGCAGTGTGACAGAGCTGAAGCAATTTTGTAAAGAACAACAACAATATTTATTTACAGTGCATTCGGAAAGTATTCACAGTGCATCACTTTTTCCACATTTTGTTATGTTACGGCCTTATTCCAAAATGGATTAAATTCATTTTTTTCCTCAGAATTCTACACACAACACCCCATAATGACAACGTGAAAAGAGTTTACTTGAGGTTTTTGCAAATTTATTAAAAATAAAAAAACTGAGAAATCCCATGTACATAAGTATTCACAGCCTTTGCTCAATACGTTATCGAAGCACCTTTGGCAGCAATTACAGCCTCAAGTCTTTTTGAATATGATGCCACAAGCTTGGCACACCTATCCTTGGCCAGTTTCGCCCATTCCTCTTTGCAGCACCTCACAAGCTCCATCAGGTTGGAGGGGAAGCATCGGTGCACAGCCATTTTAAGATCTCTCCAGAGATGTTCAAAAGGATTCAAGTCTGGGCTCTGACTGGGCTACTCAAGGACATTCACAGAGTTGTCCTGAAGCCACTCCTTTGATATCTTGGCTGTGTGCTTAGGGTCGTTGTCCTGCTGAAAGATGAACCGTCGCCCCAGTCTGAGGTCAAGAGCGCTCTGGAGAAGGTTTTCATCCAGGATGTCTCTGTACATTGCTGCAGTCATCTTTCCCTTTATCTTGACTAGTCTCCCAGTTCCTGCAGCTGAAAAACATCCCCACAGCATGATGCTGCCACCACCATGCTTCACTGTAGGGATGGTATTGGCCTGGTGATGAGCGGTGCCTGATTTCCTCCAAACGTGACGCCCGACATTCACACCAAAGAGTTCAATCTTTGTCTCATCAGACCAGAGAATTTTCTTTCTCATGGTCTGAGAGTCCTTCAGGTGCCTTTTGGCAAACTCCAGGCGGGCTGCCATGTGCCTTTTACTAAGGAGTGGCTTCCGTCTGACCACTCTACCATACAGGCCTGATTGGTGGATTGCTGCAGAGATGGTTGTCCTTCTGGAAGGTTCTCCTCTCTCCACAGAGGATCTCTGGAGCTCTGACAGAGTGACCATCGGGTTCTTGGTCACCTCCCTGACGAAGGCCCTTCTCCCCTGATCGCTGAGTTTAGATGGCCGGCCACCTCTAGGAAGAGTCCTGGTGGTTTTGAACTTCTTCCACTTACGGATGATGGAGGCCACTGTGCTCATTGGGACCTTCAAAGCAGCAGAAATTTTTCTGTAACCTTCCCCAGATTTGTGCCTCGAGACAATCCTGTTTCGGAGGTCTACAGACAATTCCTTTGACTTCATGCTTGGTTTGTGCTCTGACATGAACTGTCAACTGTGGGACCTTATATAGACAGGTGTGTGCCTTTCCAAATCATGTTCAATCAACTGAATTTACCACAGGTGGACTCCAATTAAGCTGCAGAAACATCTCAAGGATGATCAGGGGAAACAGGATGCACCTGAGCTCAATTTTGAGCTTCATGACAAAGGCTGTGAATACTTATGTACATGTGCTTTCTCAGTTTTTTTATTTTTAATAAATTTGCAAAAACCTCAAGTAAACTTTTTTTGACATTGTCATTGTGGGGTGTTGTGTGTAGAATTCTGAGGAAAAAAATGAATTTAATCCATTTTGGAATAAGGCTGTAACATAACAAAATGTGGAAAAAGTGATGCGCTGTGAATACTTTCCGGATGCACTGTATATAGCACATTTTCATACAAATGGTGTAGTAGCTCAATGTGCTTTACAAGATAATGAAAGAAAAGTTTTTTTAAAATAAACATAACATTAGGCAATACTAAATAACAAAGAATAAAGTAAGCTCCAATGGCCAGGAGGACAGAAAAAAAACACCAGAGGGCTGGATTAAAAAAACAAAATCTGCAGGGGTTGCAAGGGAGAATGGGTGATACATAGAGATTCAAGAAGAATATGGAATGATGGCAGTGGCCTGACATGCAAAGCTGATAGACCTGTGCACACAGACTCAGGGATGTCATGGCTGCCATCTACTAATACTGATTTGAAGGAGGTGAATACTTATGCTGTCAGTTATTTTGTATTTTATACTTGTAATTAATTTAGAACACTTTACTGAGATCTGATTTCAGTTTGACATTAAAGAGTCTGTTTCTATTGATTAATATCCAAAAAGCCAAATAAAATTCACAGTGATTCAATGTTGTATAACAATAAAATGTTAAAACCTCCAAGGAGGTGAACACTTTTTTTAGGCACTGTATGGTTTGCTTGATCATATACAATACTTACTGTTATTTTTTTAATTGATTCATTGCAAGTTGTGTGTGTGTTTGTGTGTGTGAAATAACAATAAAGACATAAGAATAATGGCAAAGTAAACAGTTCAAAAAAACTAAAACAATAATAAATGTAAGCATTAACAGCAGTTGCATTGTGATTCTTCAGCATCTTGTGCGACTCCTACAGCCACCACTGCTTGACACCTCTGGCATATTGAGCCAGTGAGTCTCTAAATCTACACTTGTGGTATGCTGTCTAAAAGCTGTTGTGGGTCCTGTGAAGCTGCTGGCCATTGATAAGCAGAGGGTCACATCTCTGGATTTTGTGATACAGGACATCTGTAAGGTGCTCAGTGGGGTGTTAAGGTCAGGGAAGAAGGCCAGCTGAGGCAGCACCTGCACACCACCATTCATTCCTCAGGAGAGGTATGCCTACAGCAGCTTTGTGTGGCCTGGGGCATTGTCCTATTTTCTTGTAAGGTCATGTAGGAGGTGTGATGAGAGGACTTCAGACAGGTCCTCTCAAAATAGCTGTTTGCATCCAGTCCCTCATTGTCCTGATACTTATGAAGGTATTATGACTGCCTGTGGTTTCACTGCAGTATGAATGGCATATCTACAGTAAAACAGAATGTCATATAAATTAGTCTGGTGTGTGGGTCTGGCTCTGGTTTAGTCATACTTAGAAGTACCAGATCTTGCCAATTTGATAAAACATTGACTGCTTTTGTGACAAAGTACAGCAGGTTAATCCATAGTGTCTGACAACACTGTCACACAACATGAAAAGCACAGAAAATAAATAGAAACCTGATTAACTATGATCTTGTCTTGTTGTTACCTATGCTTTGAAATAAGACATTTTAAATAAAACCTGATTGGACAATGTTTCACTTAGATATTACTTAGATACACTTAGACACAGAGTATTATTTCCCCTAATGAGTTCCCATGTGCTCAGAAAGTCACAGTGCCTCACTGCATAACCAGTGTTGCTTTTTCAGAAGGCTAAATCAAATTGACAAATATTTGTAAAATTCAGAATCTAATTTTCTCATTCCAAAAATGTAGCTTTTTTCCATGATTATATTTTCATGATGTTTTGATGTTTCAGAGCTGGCTTTCTCTCATTCTCCCTCTCTCTTTATCTGTCACTCTCTTGAAATAAATCTCAAAGGAGCTATTTGGTTAAATAAAGGATTAATAAATGTAAAAGGCTCCAGAATCTTTGGTTTAAATCATAGCCCAGGCACTGCTACTATGGAATTTGTATTTTCTCTTTGTATCTGTGTGAGTTTTTCGTGGGGTGTTTTGCTTTTCTTCTAAAGTGTATGCATAATAGTTTAATTTGAGACTCTAAATTGGCCAAGTATGAAAGAATGTTGGGGTGTTGTGAGCTTTCACCCTGCAATGGTTTGACTCCACATGCAGGGTTGGCTAGCTGCAACATTGAACGTTAAAAAATAAATAGTGGCTCTAAATTGGCCCAGTATGGGTGCACACATGAATGTGCCATGCAGTGGAGAGGTGTATTTTTTAGGTTTTTGGTTATAATAATCATACTTTACGGTTTTTACACCCTATGATTTCCAGCCGTCTCACTCTCATTGTTAGTGACAAATGACTATTGTCTTGATTGCTTTCAATTTGTATGTAGCATTAAGTTTTACATTGTATTTTTATTAAAAAAAAAAAAGTTGTGTGCGAAATTTGGAGCTCATATTATTTCACATTATAGGTTAATGAGCACAAAGCTAAGATGTTGTGTACTTAGTCAATTTGGATGTTGCAGTTATCCTGGCTGCACTGGGTAAAAGCCAGGAATGAAATTTAGATGGGACACTTGTCCACAGTAGTACACACTCATGCATAGAGTCGTCATGTGACCTAACATGTACATTTTTGTGATTTTAGTATGCTCAAAATATTTAAATTTAGATGGGACACTTGTCTGCTGCAGCACACACTCCTATATAGAGTCACCTTTTGATCTAACATATACATTTTTTGTGATTTCAATATGCATGTTACTAACGTGTTTGTTATTCAGTATACTTCAGTTAATTCAGTATTTTACCATATTAAGCTTCACTTTTGGTTTCTTCTTGCTTATTATACACATGTGCAATGCAATTTGCTTGAAAAACCCAATGCATTGAATCATTTTTCCCTTTTCATTATAAAACAAATTGGACAATTCAGAAAGGTAAATTTCCTTTGTGAATATGTGTGTGTGTGTATGTATATATAATAACAATATAACCTGACATTTCAGAAATTTAAAACCTGTTTCAGAATGCTACCCTTTAACATGGATACTTTTGGAGACATTTAATTTTTGGTTGCATACTTATTTTTGATAGAATGGCTCATAAGAATGAATCAATAGCTCCTGAATAATGATTGAATTTTTTTTTCTCAGTTGCAATTATTGGCTACTGAATTACCATTTTTGTGTAACTTAATGTACTATTGTACAGTTTTGCATTACAGTCTTTAGGGATTTCATACATACTGAGTACTTTTTAAAAATACAAGTACAGTACTAACTAAAAAGATCACACTCCACTTTCTCCATGCCTTCAGTGTATTTATTGTCTGTCCATGTTACATTAGCTCTCAAGCACAAATAATTGCATTTGTTATCCATTTTCTCAAAATTTTAGAGAACTAACTAATGAAGCTCTCCAGTGAAATCCCATACCAAGCCATGTGTCTCCACAGCAAATCCCCATGGTGTCTGTGCTGTTCTTTGTTGCTTCCATGGCCTCTTGCACCCTGCCACTAGCTCATTTAACAGCACCTCACTTTCCCGATCAGCACGTTGCATATTGGCATGCTGTGTATACTGTAATGCTGATAAAGAATAAGGTCATAATATGCTGCAGAAGAGCCTACAGAGCATTAGATGAGGCAAGAATCACTATCTGTACAAGCTCCATGCGCAGTGCCTTCCTTACCAGTCAAACTAAATACAGCAGCACTTCATCTTGTTGTTTAGTGACCAGTCCATCTAATTAACCACCGTTTTTTATACAAACACTCTCATGTAATTGCTGTTTTTTGTTTAGTGTCCACATCAACTGAGATTATTCTGTCACTGTCATACACTTTGAGGTGTAGAACTGGGCAGGGATGAAGGAACCAATTAATTATGAATGACCATTTTAGTAATGACTGATGTGTAAGTTCACGTATATAATCAACGATGATAGAAATATTCAGTTGTATACACGCGAGTTTATTGGGAAATGTATTGCCTATCAATTCATACATCGTCTAAACTCGCCCTTGCAATATTAACTCAGGACGGGACGTCCTACTGTTGCAAGGCACAATTATGTTAACACATATAGTCAATCTGTAATTCTTGAATATATAGAACACGTATATCCATGAGGTGTGGGAGGAAACTGAAGTGTCCG
Organism: Erpetoichthys calabaricus; assembly: GCF_900747795.2. NCBI lineage: Eukaryota > Metazoa > Chordata > Cladistia > Polypteriformes > Polypteridae > Erpetoichthys > Erpetoichthys calabaricus. The sequence continues at coordinate 163,154,998 of NC_041402.2, read as the reverse complement.
GAAAAATGCAAAGCAAAAACATGGAGCATTCGGTAAAACCAACAAAAAGCGAACTCGAGCCTCTTTTGCTGTGGCGCTTCATTGCTAAACGTCACGGCACTGTGACTCGTCCCGTCAATTGTTTTTTTTTTTTTTTTATTAATAGTACTGTACGGCGAGTTTAAAATTTTAACGGATTATTTTGATCAATACTAAAAATTTAGCAGACTCTTAGGATTTTTTGGTTATTTTTCATTTCAGATGCACCTTTACTCCGCTGTGTTAAAGATGAATGTTGTCGAAAAAGCTTGTAATGTAAACGCAAGGCCACACAAGAACATAATTGATTTGTAGAGCCGCGCAACAAGCGGCTTCACAGAGCCAGCCCCTCATAAGCGTCTGAAAATGGTCCGGCCTCCTCAGAAAGCTAGTGAAACGGACTGAGAAACGCCCTTAAAGGAGTGAGTGAACGAGCGAGAGAGTGAGTGCAAGAGACAGAGATAGAAAGAGAGAGAGAGAGAGAGGAAGGGGGGAAGCGGGGGAAACATCACCAGAGACAATTTTGAATTTGCAAAAGAGAAGGAAAAAAGCAAGAAAGAACGTGGGAAAGAGAAGAAAAGTTGTGCACTTTGTTGGTGAAAAGCCAAAAAATAACATCTGGAGCAGTACTGAGCTCGAAACATTAAACGGGAGGCTTTCGCAACTGCTAACTAGACTCGCATATACAGAGTAACGAAGGAGAAAAAAGGCACAAAGGCGTCAACATACATTTGACTTAGAACGCCGATCATGAAGGCAGCTGTTGACGTGAAGCCGACGTTAACGATCGTAAAGACTGAAAAGCTTGATGGTAAGTCAACACGCTTATTTTTTGCGATTATTGGTGTCTGACTTCAACGCAGCCGGCCGCTCAGTTTATTGCAGACTATTCCCTGAACGGTTAAAACCTATGCTTGGTTTACTACACGTTGAGATCAGAGTATTGATGAAAGTAGAAGTCTGTCTTGGACATACGCATTCTAGTCCGGCAGTCGGAAAGTAGTCTTAAAAACTTAAAGCGACAGTTATATCAGTTATGTCGCTAGAACTCCTTTAATTTGTCACTTTCGTTAATACGGTATCTACCCGAGATGCGCTGGGCGGGGTGGGGGTGGTAGTGCAGCAGTGGCTAGACTAACCGAGGCGTGGTCTCAAGCAGTCCAGAGAAATGCTTAAAGAGTATAAATGCATTATTGATCAAACGACATCTTTCATGTAGTTTAGTATATTTCGAAAATTAATTTTACTTGTTTTCTTAAAAGCTCCGGGTGTTCAAATGCATTGGAACGTGGCGTTTAAAAGTGCTTATACCGTGTGTGTTGAGTTTGACACTCGTTTGTGACATCATCGGCTCTTCTGCACGTGTGCTGTGGAATTTACTTAAAAAATGAAAATATTTCTTGTGCTTGCAAGCAAATTGAATTCAGAAAGTATTTTTCTGAGTATTTTTTTCAGCAACCTCTGAAGCAGCAATAAGGAAACTACTATAACTGATGCAATCTCGTAGTATTGTTGCAATTTCTGTTTTGTTCGGGCTTGAAAAGCCTTATATTAGAAGCTTCTTTAAAATATACGGTAGGTTCAGTTGCTTTTGAATAGCCAAAAATGAATGATTTACAGATTAGATACACTGTCCAGCTTTAATACTTTCACTCTGTTCTCCGTACTAGTTGTATACATGATCATTTATAATGCTGTTTTTTGACTGTTTAAGTATATTGAAAATCCATCCATTTAACCTTTTTTGGAATTTGCTTATTCAAGCACATGATTGTGGAGAAAAAAAAAAAATCAATGTTTTAAAGAGTATTTGTGTCCTATTAAGTTTCTGTGTTTATGTGTCTACATTGAGGTTTCCCCTTCTAAGGACTGCCAGAAAGTTTATGTAGATTTTCAGAAATGTGTACCTAATATTGAGAAAGAGGAAAGTTCTTAAGACTAGGTGTGACAAATGTATACTGGGTGTTTGGCAGTTGCTTGGACTCAGTAATGGACAGCAGAAATGGAATAGATGTGTGGAAATCTTTATGCATCCATTAGGTTCAGTCCTAAGTTTAGTTACTCAATATGGCTGTATTGTGGTTGACAGTATAATGACTGGCACTGGCACCATGTGACCCTGAACTGGATATCCATTAAACATATGGGTTGTTCCTAAATTGCACTCAATGCTTGCTGAGATGGCCTCCAGCTTCCCTGTGACCCTGCTCAGGATAAAACAGGTTTGGAAGATGGGTGGATAAATGGATAAACTTGCTTATTTTGGTTTAGAGGTGTGAAGACCTATCCTCGCCGCACTGGATGCAAGGATGAAACTAAACCTAGGTTCTAGGTTTGCAGACAGTATTCAGTGTTTATATCTAGACATTACAGTAGTGTGAGGATTTTGTTAGTAAATCTGAAAGTGGTATATTTCTAATAATTTATTCACTACATACTGCATAAATCCAGTTTGAATCTTCATTAATGTCAGAACAACAATCCTGATATACAGTAAGTACTTTTACACGCAGTCATTGTGTTTATGTTTTTAAAATGTTTTTGGACCTTAAAAGTGGTATCACTTTTTTTTTTGGTCGTGTCAAAGTACTGTTCTGGAATTGCTTTTCTATGTACTCATCCATCCATTTTCTGAACCCAATTATTTGCGTACAGACTTATAAACAGTTGAATCCTTCAGGTCACCATCAGGTAGAAGGCAGGAACTAATCCAGGAAGCAAAGCCTGCACATTACAGGGGACTCGCTCAGTCATACAGTTCCAATTTAAAATTGCTTATTAACGTAATAAGTACATATGTATCATATGACTGTAAACCAAAGAACCTGGAGAAATTCACCCTGCGACAGAGAAAAAATGTGCAAACTCTGTACACTGAGATGGCTGAGGCCTGTGAGGCAGTAAGGGTAAAACCTGTACTTTTGTTATACTCCAAATTAGGATATTTGTTCATTTTATTCCTCAAAAATGTTTATCTTGCACATTTTTATAAAAATTAGTATTTAAATGTAGTTGTAAAATGGATAGTGGATGCTAGAAGTACATTTTTGTTTATATGAAAATAAACAAAAAAGGATCATGTTTCTTATTCATCCATTCTATCCTTTTCTCTCCAGGAGTTTAGAGCCAAAGTCCATCAGCATCAGGTACAAGGTAGCAACCTAGCATTCATTCATTGCAGGGCACACACCCCAGCTCACTCATATGTCGGACTTTATTGTCTCCAGTCAACTTTTGAAACACTAAACGTGTTTCATCTTTTGTATGTAGGAGGAAAACAAGCAGTATGCAAGGAGAAAAACCTTTGCAGCTATGGGGAAAATGTACAAACTCTACATACAATAGATGGTGACCAATCCAGCATTCAAACCCAGGTTTAAGCAGATTAAACTCCATGTATGCAATTTCACCCCCAGTCACTTTATATATCAGAATGCAATGGTTAAGAAATGATAATTTGATCAGGCAGCCACTTTTTACTTTCAAAAAGCAGTGTCTCCTACAGTAGGAAACAGAAACATTATGGTAGTTCTAGATTTAAGATATAGAAGTGATGAGAAGGACTTCGAATTAAAAGATTCTGGTTGTTAATTGAAAACTGAATTGCATGCATATGGTTTGATTAGTCCAATGACGATGAACTGGATAAAGGAATTAGAAAAAGGATAGATGAATAAATTCATGGGTCATCTTCCTACTATTCAGAAACATTGATTTCTAAAATTATTTTACCCTAAAATACATTAGCTTCATAAAAATAGCTATTTGTTTCAATTAAAATTAATTGAATGTGCTTGTCCTCCAAACTTGTTCTGTTTGTTTGTGTTTTAATCTTTGTTTAATTTAGCACACTTTTCATCTCCTCCTTTTTTTGATTCTTTAAATATATAGTTGCTTATGTGACAATTTAAAATATCTTCAGTCCACCATTTCTTGCATGAATGTGAGGTTGTATTGCTATAATTTAGAAGACCTTTGCCACTTATTACAGAGGGTGAATAATATATACAAAGTCTGTATGCTGTATATCGATGTTTTTTCTGTGTAATTAGCACTTTCCTAAAATTTATCCGTCATCTTGTCAATATTTCATCACATAGGCCTGTATCAGAGATCTTTTTTAAGTCCTTGCCTCTTTGATCTGGTTATGGATTGAGTCGTGGGATAAAGAACCAACTCCTCGGTGCATGCTTTTTGCTGATGACATTACGTTGGGTAGCATCAGAAAAGAGGAGGTACAATGGATGTTAGAAGAATGGAGAAGGGTTTTGGAAGATATAGGGTTGAAGAATAAGACGGAGTATATAAGGTTGAATGATGATCAGGTTTCAGAGGTTAGCCTTCAGAAAGAGCAACTGAGAAGAGTGTATACATTTAAATATCTAGGATCAGTGATAGCCCAAGATGGAAAACTAAATGCACAGATAACCCTAGTGTCCAGTGTGGATGGAACAATTGGAAGAAGGTATCAAGAGTATTGTGTGATCTTTGAATTGTGGTGAAGTTTACAGGTAAAGGTTTTTGAGACAGTGGTAAGACCAGCAGTGATGTATGGATTTGAGACATGGGCAGTAAAGAGAGCGCAGGAGATGAAGTTAATAATTCATTTCATTTATATAGCGCCTTTCCCATGCTCAAGGCACTTACAGAATATAAGAAAGAACGGCAGGGTATACAGTATATAGCATTGTACAAACCAGATAAATAAATAAAGAAGATTACGACAGTGAATTCAGAGAAAAAAAAGCCTAACAGACAACATAATTGATGGTCTAGCACACACACATACAGGTTACATGAGCATCTTGACAGAGAAGTAAACCGAGAGAAGGGTAATAAAGTCAAGTAGAGCTAAAAGCCTTCCTGAACAGATGAGTTTTGAGTTGTTTTTTAAAAGAATTCATGGAGTCAGTTGATCTAATTAATTTTGGTAGGTCATTCCAGAGTCTGGGCGCTATACAGCTGAAGGCCTTGTCACCCATGGAGTGTAGATTAGTGAGGGACACAACAAGATTGCCAGAATCAGAGGACCTTAGTGGGTGGGCAGGCACATAGTGATGGAGAAGGTCACTGATGTAGTTTGGCGCAAGGTTATTAAGTTAGAGGTGGCAGAATGAGAATGTTGAGATGGGTGTGTGGAGTTACAAAAACAACAGAATAAGAAATGAGACATTCAAAGGTACAACAAAAATGGGAGAGATATCTAAGAAAGTACAAGAGAGTAGGCTGAAGTGGTATGGACCTGTGATGAGGAGAGACAATGAATAATATGGGTAAAAGAGTTGATAGGAATGTAAGTGCAGGGGAAGATAAAGCAAGGGAGACCAAAACAGAGGTGGATGGATAAAGTAAAAGAAGATCTGAAGGAATAGGGCTTGACTAGCAAGGAAGTGCAGGACTGAGCTGTTTAGAGAAGGTTGGTCAAGCACATTGACCCCACATAGAAGTGGAAAAAGATGAATAGGGAGAAATAGAAGACCAAACGACATGTAAATTCATTTTTAGCTAATTGTCAATGTTAATTTTGAAGATTTCAATTGGAATGAGAACATTCACCCTTATTATTGTTTTTTTTTGCTCTGATACTTTTTCTTTTGTGCTGCAGTTTAATTAGCACTAATCAGAAAACTGCTGAGTAATCTGAATAAACAGAATAATGTTTGTCAACTGATATGATTATGTAATTTTACTATGGGCAAAATGATTTCCTTTTAGATGAATAGATCTATCATTTACAAACATGTAATGTATGCTTTCCTTATATACAGTATTAAATAATGTACCAATTAGTACATATTTTTATGTCTTCTATTTTTCATATTATTACACTCTACTTATATTTTAATTTAAGCATAGAAGTGATAGAATAATATAAATACTCAATTATTTTAAATACTAATGATCTCATATTAATGAGGTTTGTAATTGGTAAAAGGATGACTGCATTTGGTGTACTATATAGTACTGGGAACATTCAAAGAATGCAGCAATTGTATCCAGGACTAAACTTTGCATACACCAACCATATGAGAAGTTTATCAAATAACGTGCTAATTTATTTTTATGTATTGATTTTTTGTTGTGGTAAGTTATACCACACTCATGAAGTCTTCTGTATCAAGGTTTGCTGTATGTTAGTGATTTAGAATGAAAAACATTTTACTGATATCTAACAATCTGTAAGAAAAGTCGTTGACTGAACATTTCTTTGGTGATGAGGATAGAAGCAGGCAAAAAAGTATTATAACTCCGATTTAAATAGGTAGACATTTTTCTTTACCTCCCCTAATTTGCAATGCAAAATGTTTTTATTCTGCGTGAACTACTCTAATCTTTCCTTTTAGATAAAACACAAGATTTGTGCATTTCTCTTTAAGCTTGCAGGTGTTTTGAGGTTAGCAGGAAAGTGTCTGAATTTGAAGAGTTGAGCATCAGTTTCTATGGTTGCACTGCTTTGCTGCTTGCTCAGAATCACCCTCAGATGTTTCAAAAGTGCTGCAGACCGTTTGTAGACGGCATATAGTGCTTTGCAGGAGATGCCTCAGTGGTTTTAGAAGATCAAATAAACTGGCGCCTGTGATGCTACAAGAAGCGAATGTGCTCATATGAGATCTTGCTCACAAATGTGGCCACCAGTGTTTCTTTAGCGTGGGGGTGGCTGGCTGCACATTTACACAAGTTTTACAGCATGTAGCATTTTCAAATGTGTAGTCAGAGCTTTTTTAGCAAACATTTCAGTCTCGGTTCTTTTTGTGTTTACATAATTAATGCACAAAAGTGTCTGCTAGTTTTATTTGTAATGTTGTGTTTTTGGCATGTTTAAATAAAGTTAAGAATAATTTTCAGCTTTTTCCTTTTTTACTTTTCTTACTCTGTCAAGAATATGTTAGTACTATATTTTTCATACTTATTCTTTTAAAATTAACATATTTTTAACTGGCAAACCATCAACAGTGCATTTTTGCCTTGATAGATAGATGTTGAATTTCTGCTCTTCATATTTAAACTCACAAAATGATATGTACAATGGCTGAAAGAGAGAGACTTCAGTTTCATAACCATGCTAAAATGATGCACACCCCATCTGTGGTTAAACCATTATATATGGCTAAATCTACTTGGTGAACAATCCAACAAAACCAATTTGTGACAGACTGATTTACCTACAAGATGGATCCATATGCTAAAAAGGAGATTCTTAGCCCACATTATGAGGTAGGACTTCAAGAGGGCCGGTGTTTATTCTCCGGTCAGGCAGATTGATCTTTGTGGTTCTTAGCCTCAGGCCACGTGGAGTCTTCTGTTTATTGAACAGAATCTCAGGCCCATGCAAGGAGTGGATATGATATTTAGTCTTAGATGCAAGTAGTCAATAATGTCTATTAGCGCATTGCCTTGTAAGTGTATTCACAATGGGCATTAGCGTTAGGGCTGGTCAGTTGCACACCTCAAAATAGCATTATATGTTTAGTGAGATAATTTGTTTTGTTCAGAACAGTCCTTACTTTTGAAGTGTAACACATTTCTAAAGATTTGAGCCATTTTTTAGGGTACTTTATTTTCTTTTATGATGAACACTTCTGCTAAACAAGCTCCTTTCTAAAAGAGTATTGCTTCTAACTGTTAATTATCAAATCAAATATGAATTAGTCCTTCACCTTTTGGCATACCACCCTTTTAAGTGCTCTGACACATTCATCACACAAACAGATAATAATCACAATAGAGTGAGAAATTAATTCTGGTACAAAAAAAGATGTGTGATAATCAGTTTGAAAACTCACATATAAAAAACATTTAGACATATATTCCACTCTGTTCTGTTAAGCATGACATGAAGCAAAGAAGAGCATTTATTCAAAAACTTCTAAAACACATGATATATTCTGTTATCATTTTTCTTTAATATAAGTAAACTGTAAATCTGTTATTTCTATGTCATGCATTGCTCATACTGTAATGTTTTAGTGGAATTTAGATGATCAATGATTCAGATTAAAATAGGTAATTTATTCTTGATATTTGAGGAAACAGCATAACGGTGTTCAGAATTTCTGACAAGGATGAAAATATTTGGTAGGGAAAAATAGTCTTGAGATATTAGGCATTAACCCTGGCATAGATGCCAATATTTCAGAGTACATTTATGCAAATCCTTGCACTCATCCAATCTGAGCCAGTTTAAGGGTAATCCGTTAACAGGATGTGTGTGTGTTTGGGTTTAGAAAATTATTGTACATGTACAGGAATAAGACCCATTCAGCAGATAATGACTAGGACCTGGACACTACTGGCTACATTTCTAGTCACTGTATCAGTGTGATATACTAGTATTAAAAATATGTTGAGTAAAATAATCTCTGAAGAATTTGTTTACCATTTACTAATGTTTTTGCAAATTATACGTTAAGGACCTTATTTAAAAAAAAAAAAAAAAAGTTACGTCCCCCTTATAACTTGGAACAGTTTTTTTCTATTTACAAGGAAGCAGTCAGCCATTTACTGTACCTGTTTATTTCGGTGTATGAATGTGATAGCTTTTGTAATGAGGGACCCAGTGAGAAGAAAGAGTGCAGTAGGCTAGTACAGAAGGCCATTTTAAACTTGTATAATGACCTTCGGCCTTATCTAGTTTATTTATGTGTTCAGCAACACAAGGTTATGTTTAGTATCTCAGTTGGGGTTAGACACTAAAGAAGAAAGATTCAATGAGATAGGTGTTATCTTTTTTTTAATTTTTTTTTTTTTATTCTGGCTCAACTTGGTTTATAGCAGGTACAAAAATGTTTACAGCTGTCACCATGGTTAGTACATATTTACTTCAAACAAGCTTGTCATTTCCTTTTGAACATTAAATTTATAGATCTAAAGAGGAAAAAAAAAATAAACAGCTCATCATAACACATTATTGATTGCATAATGATAATGGAGACTTTAGGATAGTTCTTTTCACCATCTTTGGTGGTGATTTATGTGTTATTGTCAGTGGTAGCTCAACAACTAATGCAACAGGCTACTTCAGATATCTTCTCGAAGTTAGGGAGGATGTATTGGTTAATATGTTGGTCCGGAAAGTAGAAATTTGAAGGATTGCTATTCCTATACTACATTGCTCTGTAACCTCAATACATTCACTTCAAGATGATTGTACTTGCATAGTGTGCAAATATATTTCTTCTAATATTGTGCTGTAAGGTGCTTCAACATAATATTTACAGTGAATGTTTCTATGGTTCTGTGGTTTTTTCAGTTCCACTGCAAGTGAGTGCTGTGTATGCATGCCACACAGTTTATTCGTTTTGCAACCAGCAGAGTACACAGGATTAGGACACTTTTGGACTTGGTGGCACCAATTGATATATTACTTCTAATAATGTCCAGTCTGAAAGCAAAAATGTGCAAGACACTCTGGCAATATTTTGTATAGTGCCTCCATTTTCAAAATGCATCTTTTACGCTGAATATTTTAATTTTGTTGTGTTCGTATTTTACATTTGGTCAATGCCTTTATTCAAGCAATTGGTCAATGCCTTTAACAGTTGGTGCTTAGGTAGGTTAAGCGACTACGTTAAGGTCACCCAGTGGGTCGTTTGTAGACAACTGAACCAGCAACCTGCGAAATATAAATATAGTGCTTTAGCCAATAAAACAAATTTTCTGCCAACTTGGTTTTGCAAAATATGTTTTTTTAATTCAAAATAATGTACCTTTTTCATGTATGCAACAGCTGTGTGATAAATGCAGCGAGTTTGTGTAATAGTATTCAAAGTAAGCTTTGCATATAAATTTTTTAAAATATATTTAAATATTCAAGAACCTTCTTTTTCCAGTTTAAAATTGTTACAAGTGATAGACTTTTTAGCTGCATTGAGTAAAATGCAGGACAAACTTCAGAAGGATTAGCAGGTCATTGCCATGCAAATCTTCTTGCACACTTCCCTGCACATTCATATCAGGCTAATGAAGATTGTTCAATTATCCATGCATGCCCTTCCAAGGTGAAGGAAGCAAGAATAAATGGAGAAAACCTACTTGAACATGGAATGTTAGTGAATACTCTACATAGAGAATCCGACCCATATCTTAAACCATTTCTTGAATCTTAAGAAGCAGCAATATTTATTTGTTTGTTTATATATTTGATCTGTGAAAATTTAAAAAATTACAGTGATTCATGAATTACATTGTACTTGAGTCCTCCTAAGCTAGGTTGTCTACATTTTTCAGATGGGTCTGTTAATACTTGCCTTAATGTTGGAACTATTGTTCTCTTTAGTTGTTTGGGAGGTGAATTATTTTAAGATAGTTGAAAATGTTTGTTTGTGCTCTTTCTATTTACAAAGTGAAATCTTCTCCAAGTAATGAGTGTTTGCTCTTTTATCACCATAGAACATAAGTGAGAGATGCAGCTGTTAACCTATATCAGGAATAAATTCTCAGGCGATAGATCAGATATCTGTGCATCATTTTTGCATCTTACACTCGGATTGATGTCCACTTGAAGTCACTATAGTTGCTCCTTTTTTAGTTTGATGAATATCTTATGCCTATTTGAAAACTATTTGATTTAATGTAGTTGATTCTTTCTAAAATATACACAAATCATAATTGGATATAGTATACAAAGGAAAGCATGGCGATCTATTCAAAATAGTCAACTTGGTGAAATATTGCATGTAGTTATATTTTTTCACATCATGACCTAGATTTTCCCAGAACTGATGCTTAACAGGTATATGGCAAAAAACCACGGGAGACCAGAGTAACATTATTATTGTGTTTGTGCTGTGAAAGAGAGAAGAGGAGAGAAAGAAAGCAGAGGGAGAGAATGGCCACCCTCTAAGTTGTTGAGAAAATATCCTCTTCAGCTCAGCTGGGAAGGGGTGGTTTGATCTTAAACATGCTATCCTAATATTAATTTCACAAGAACACCATAACAAATGAAAATGAGTATGGAAATGTTTTAGATAAAATGTCATTATCAGATGGAATTGATTTAAAGTTGAAAAAACCTTTGAGGGTTAGAAGCTCAGAGGAAGTTAACTCGGTGCAGCTGATAGTGGAAGTAAAACTCATCTCCAAATGAAATATGGCTTTTTCAAAATGGCTTTTTGTAAGAAATGACAGAGAAGAAAATAAAGGTGCTATATAATGGGGAGAACTATGAACAGGCAAATCATGATCATTAAATTGCCTCTGCTCCATGATACTTGAATACTTAAAAGATGTCCACCAGTAGCAACAGTGTGTCATCTGTGGTTGTTATGCATTGTTTTTTATAGAGTTAACTCTATTTAATTTGGTTTATCATCTTTAGTGGCTAGTAAAACTGTGATATAAAGGTTTTTGTTGGGAAATAAAGTATGTTAGCCCTAATTAACATAGGGGTTCATTTCTGCTACTTTTATGTAAACTTCAAAGTTTCTTTTGTTACTTAAAATAAACTTGCAATTTTCAAGCTAACAAATTGGAGACAAATGCAAGTATGTTTTATTAGTTAACCAGTAGTGCACAGATCAGCTGTTAAAAACGGGTCAGTCTCCATTTGTACCCTGAAGCACATTTGTATTACTTTGTCATGCTGTGTCCTTTAGAGGAAGCAATGTGGCGTGGTGGTTGAAGAATTTCAAACCAGGCAGTTTCACCTACTTGATGTGTAAATTTAAATAGGTTGCTTAATTTAATCTTGCTGCAAATGAGATTCAAAGGTCACTGTCTTCTTTTGACATTCTATAAGGTTTTTGTTGCTAAGTTTTGCACTTACTAAAAGAAAACCTGTGAGCAAATATGTACAATTTCTACTAATTGTGTGAATGCTATTATATTTAAATTAATGTACTACATTTTATTTACTGCATAAACATTTTTTAAGAGTGTAAAAGTAATTTTGAAGACCAAAATATACATGCATTTAAGTATATATAGGAAGCAAAGCTCCATGGGTTAAATGTTGATATTTACATGACTAATGTTTCAGATTAATAAATAATATTAATTTCTTCATAATGTCTTCAGTATAGTTGGGTTGTTTGATTTTGATTTGATATACTAGTTTACAACTCACTGTCGTAATCTTCTTTACTTATTTATCTGTTTTGTACAGTATACTGTATATTCTATAAGTTCCTTGAGCATGGGAAAGGTGCTATACAAATAAAATGTATTATTATTATTATTAAATTACAGTTCAGCCCTTGCGATTTGCAGGTTTACGATTTGTGGATCTACCTATTTGTGGGTCTTTCATCAGTAATTAAATGGAAATTATTTTGCAAGTTTGGTGACCTGTTGCTGAAAACTGTGGACGATGCTGCAGCAAATCCCAGCAACTCCTGGAGTTCTGTGTTATTGGTCAGCTTTGGTGTTTGTCAAAAGGGATGCTGGGTGAAAGGCAAGGGCACTAGTTTTAAAAGGAATGTCTTTACATGGTCACATTTGGTGGTGTCTTTTTTGTTTCAATGCTTCACTGCACAATTGCATTAAAGTTACACCTATAGAATTACAGTTATCTCTGGATATATGTTGTTGCCGTGGCCCACTTGTTCATATGATTTTGTCTATGATGGAAAACATCTTTGTCATGATAGAAAAACATACTTTCAGGAAGACTGTTCACTGGGAATTTCATTTCATAACTATACCACTGTCATCTGCATCAATGAAACTGGAATGTATTGTTATTGTTTGTTTCATGCTTTGTTGTATTTCTTTTTGTAATATTAATCATTGTTGTGATTAATATCCTCCTCGAACCGCCACCTTATCGTGGTGGAGGGGTTTGCGTGTCCCAATGATCCTAGGAGCTCTGTTGTCCGGGGCTTTATGCCTCTGGTAGGGCCACCCAAGGCAAACTGGTCCTAGGTGAGGGATGAGACAATGTGCGGTTCAACACAACCTCCCATGATGAATAAAAAATTTCGACGGCATTTTCACTTTCCGGATGCGGGTCACTGGGGCCCCCCTCCGGAGCCAGGCCTGGAGGTGGGGCTCAGTGGCGAGCGCCTGGTGGCCGGGCTTGTACCCATGGGGCTCGGCCAGGCACAGCCCGAAGAGGCAACGTGGGTCCCCCTTCCCATGGGCTCACCACCTATGGGAAGGGCCAAGGAGGTCGGGTGCAGTGTGAGTTAGGTGGTGGCCGAAGGCGGGGACCTTGGCGGTCCGATCCACGGCTACAGAAGCTGGCTCTTGGGACGTGGAATGTCACCTCTCTGAAGGGAAGGAGCCTGAGCTTGTGTGCGAGGTTGAGAGGTTCCGGCTAGATATAGTCGGGCTCACCTTGATGCACAGCTTGGACTCTGGAACCAATCTCCTTGAGAGGGGGTGGACTCTGTACCACTCTGGAGTTGCCCCCGGTGAGAGGCGCCGAGCAGGTGTGGGCATACTTATTGCCCCCCGACTTGGAGCCTGTACATTGGGGTTTACCCCGGTGGACGAGAGGGTAGCCTCCCTCTGCCTTCGGGTGGGGGGACGGGTCCTAACTGTTGTTTGTGCGTATGCACCGAATAGCAGTTCGGAGTACCCACCCTTTTTGGAGTCCCAGGAGGGGGTACTAGAGGGCATACCTTCTGGGGACTCCCTCGTACTGCTGGGAGACTTCAATGCTCACGTGGGCAATGACAGTGAGACCTGGATGGACGTGATTGGGTGGAATGGCTCGCCCCAACCGCCCCCAACCCCCCCCCCCCCCCCCCGATCTGAACCCGAGTGTTGTTTTGTTATTGGACTTCTGTGCTCGTCACGGATTGTCCATAACAAACACCATGTTCAAGCTTGGGGGTGTTCATATGTGCACTTGGCAGCAGGACACCCTAGGCCTCGGTTCGATGATCGACTTTGTGGTCGTGTCGTCGGATTTGCGGCCACATGTCTTGGACACTCAGGTGAAGAGAGGGGCAGAGCTGTCAACTGATCACCACCTGGTGGTGAGTTGGCTTCGATGGTGGGGAAGGATGCCGGTCAGGCCTGGTAGGCCCAAACGTGTTGTGAGGGTCTGCTGGGAACGTCTGGCAGAGTCCCCTGTCAGAAGTAGCTTCAACTCCCACCTCCGGCAGAACTTCGACCATGTCCCGAGGGAGGTGGGGGACATTGAGTCCGAATGGGCCATGTTCCATGCCTCTGTTGTTGAGGCGGTTGACCGAAGCTGTGGCCATAAGGTGGTCGGTGCCTGTCGTGGCAGCAATCCCCGAACCTGTTGGTGGACACCGGCGATGAGGGATGCTGTCTAGCTGAAGAAGGAGTCCTACCGGTCCCTTTTGTCCTGTGGGACTCTGGAGGCAGCTAATAGGTACCGGCAGGCCAAGTGGAATGCGGCTTCGGTGGTTGCTGAGGCAAAAACTCGGGCATGGGAGGAGTTTGGGGAGGCCATGGAGAACGACTTTCGGATGGCTTTGAGGAGATTCTGGTCCACCGTCCGGCATCTCAGGAGGAGGAAGCAGTGCAGTGTCAACACTGTATATGGTGGGGATGGTGCGCTGCTGACCTCGACACTGGACGTTGTGTAGTACTTCGAAGACCTCCTCAATCCCACTAACATGCCTTCCAATGAGGAAGCAGAGCCTGGGGACTCAGAGGTGGGCTCCCCCATCTCTGGGACTAAGGTCACTGAGGTGGTCAGAAAACTCCTTGGTGGCAGGGCCCTGGGGGTGGATGAGATACGCCCGGAGTTCCTCAAGGCTCTGGATGTTGTAGGGCTGTCTTGGTTGACACGTCTCTGCAGCATCGCATGGACATCAGGGACAGTGCCTCTGGATTGTCAGACCGGGGTGGTGGTCCCCCTCTTTATGAAGGGGGACCGGAGGGTGTGTTCCAACTACAGAGGGATCACACTCCTCAGCCTCCCTGGAAAAGTCTATTCGGGGGTTCTGGAGAGGAGGGTCCGTCGGGTAGTCGTACCTCGGATTCAGGAGGAACAGTGTGGTTTTTGTCCTGGTCGCAGAACAGTGGGCCAGCTCTACACCCTTAGCAGAGTCCTGGAGGGTGCATGGGAGTCCGCCCAACCAGTCTACATGTGTTTTGTGGACTTGGAAAAGGCGTTCGACCGTGTCCCTCTGGGAATCCTGTGGGGGGTGCTCCGGGAGTATGGGGTACCGGACCCCCTGATAAGGGCTGTTCGGTCCCTGTACAACCGGTGTCAGAGCTTGGTCCGCATTGTCGGCAGTAAGTCGAACCCATTTCCAGTGAGAGTTGGACTCCACCAGGGCTGCCCTTTGTCACCGATTCTGTTCATAACTTTTATGGACAGAATTTCTAGGCGCAGCCAGGGTGTTGAGGGGGTCCGGTTTGGTGGACTCAGGATATGGTCACTGCTTTTTACAGATGATGATGTCCTGTTTGCTTCATCAGGCCATGATCTTCAGCTCTCTCTGGATCGGTTCGCAGCTGAGTGTGAAGCGGCGGGGATGGGAATCAGCACCTCCAAATCCGAGACCATGGTCCTCAGAAAGAACGAGATCGCGAATACAAGCGGCTGAAATGAGTTTCCTCCGCGGGGTGTCTGGGCTCTCCCTTAAAGATAGGGTAAGAAGCTCAGTCATCCGGGAGGGGCTCAGAGTAGAGCCGCAGCTCCTCCGCATCGAGAGGAGTCAGATGAGGTGGCTCGGGCATCTGATCAGGATGCCTCCTGGACGCCTTCCTGGTGAGGTGTTCCGGGCACGTCCAACCGGGAGGAGGCCTCGGGGAAGACCCAGGACACGCTGGAGGGACTATGTCTCCCGGCTGGCCTGGGAACGCCTCGGGATTCTCCCGGAAGAGCTAGAAGAAGTGGCCGGAGAGAGGGAAGTCTGGGTATCTCTGCTCAAGCTGCTGCCCCCGCGACCCGACCTCGGATAAGCGGAAGAGGATGGATGGATGGATGGATCATTGTTGTAGTTTACTACATAACTATATGCAAAAGTTTATTATAATAAGTTACTTTTTGTAAAACGTTTCAGTTCACTAAACAACTGCTGAACTACACACTTTGGGGGATGCCACAGATCTTTGCCTCAGAAGCTAGCGTTAAACATGATTTGATTGAGCAATGATCATTCTATTTCACTTTTTCATTCTTATTTGTGTAGTAAAACTAGAAAATGCAGTAATCCTGGGCCCAAAACATATTCACAGGCTTTCACATCCTTAGGGGTCTTGTGCCCCTAACCCTCGCATGTCATAAGGGATTACTGTAGTGTTATGTGTGCCTGGCAATTATAAATAGATGTTAGCCCAGCCTAATTACAGGTCTAGCATCCTAGATTTGAATCCTGACCAGGCCACTGCTTTTGTTGTGTCTGCCTATTCATTTTAGTACAAAATGGGGTTACTTTTGGGTACTGTAGTTTTCTTCCCATATCTTAAAGTCATACAATTAAGGTTGATTGGTGAATCTAAAATGTCTCTGTTTGAGTTGGTTTGGATATGAGTGTGCCCTACACTGGTCTTGCATTCTTTCCAAGACTGTCTCCTGCCTTATGATGAATGCTGCATAAATAGGCACCAGCACCCAATAATCCTGAAATGGGTAAGTGGATGAAAAAAATGGGTGAATGGATAGATAAAAAGTACATATTGAATATGGAACATGTAAGGATTTTTTTAAATGATGCAATGATTACAGATTAATTTTAGTTTTTTTGCTTTCCTTTTATAACATTTATTTAGCATTCCATTTACTTAGACTAAAAAATATGGCATGGTATTTAGAAAACTGTAGGCATTTGGAAGAAGACTAAGGCTTTTGTTTCAAATGTTGTGCTTGTTAGCTTTTGGTAGAGCATAGCACTTGTGACATTGGTGATGGATGAATTATTATAACATTAAATAACTTTTTTCAAAATGGAAATATGGAATTTTTGTTAGGAATTTCATAAAAATCACTTTGAAAATAGTGGCTACCTTGAAAAGTGCTTAATAAAATTAAAATTGTTTGATTTTCTTTAATGGTTATACATGTTAATCTTATGGTGGTGCCAGGTTACATTTAACAGCCAAACCCAAAAATTGATACAAGTGAACACTGGTGATATAGCAGTCAAAGAAAACAAGAGGCATGGGAGAAAGACGCAATGAAAGATGGTATGATAGGAAAATAGATTGGGTGTATAAATGTGCATATGTAAAAGGAAAAGATACTCTCAAGCTTAATTCCTGTTATCCTCTTTAATAAAATCCCTGTGTGCGTCCATGTGTCCGTGTGTGTGTCATCTGGTGAAGTGCGCACACGCGGGGTACGGTGTGATGCTTCAAAGGCCACCTGACGCGTCACACAAGACAGAGAGGGTGGGACCTATAAAAAAATTGCGCGGCCGACCCAATCGGATTTCGGTACATGAGGTAAGACCTAAAACATAACGCACGAAAAATCCAATCGGCTACTGAGACGCGGAGACCAGCTTCCCCAAAGAGGTGGTATTAGTGTTTGTTGTTGTGCAAGTGTTCACTCTGAGGATGTCAGATTTGTGATTAACAAACTTGGCCCGGTCAAGTGTAAAGTGTTTTCCTAAATATACAAATTTTCATGATATTACAATAGGATGACTTTTAAAAGTAGATTTATTTTTGCGCACATAAAATCCGTTGCTGGGGAGACGCCATACATACAATAATCAGCTGCACGCCAGCACAGATTAAAATACTTGCTGGAGAGACGTATTACTGTGAGAGAAAATTAAAGGCACACAATACAGTGATGCATATTACAGCCACATACAAGCCAGTATTACTGTAACAGAAAATAGACAGTCCTTTGCCATTTAATATAGACTGTTCATACTAATGTTTATGCACTACTGTTCTAGCGCCTGTTATTGTAACGGGCTAAATGACTAGTATGTTAATATTAAATGATCCTTTAAGCTGTACTTTATTTTTCTATAAGGATGTTCTTATTGTCTTATTGATTACTTCCTGAAATCTTCCATTCAACTGCCATCTGCTTTTAGTTCATGTATATTAATTAAAAAATAGCCAACCCGCGGCGTAGCATACGCTGCATAATTATGTATTGATGTGTGAACACTTCCTGAAAGACACAGTTGTCCAAATGGGGTGGGTTTGAGGATATGACTGTAGGTGAATGAAAAGATGGAACTCTGGAGAGGGCAACATACAATTGTCCGTGACTGAAAACTGGAGGACCGCCGTCGCACCTCCACCTCCCAGAGCGAGGGACGGGGCTGGAGGGTGGAACGGGGGGAGAGGGTAAGGATGCCCATTCCGCCCCCTCTGCCCCGGCCCCCCCGCCATTCTAGTTTGCTGATTTCTTGGTCATCTCTTAGTCATCGTTCAGTACGCACTGCCTGCTCATGTGCCTGCCCCCAACTCCTCACCTGAGTCTCTTTCGTCTGTGTGCAGTCCACATGCACCTGTGAGTCATGTTGACGTTTCATTGTTCTTTGCGGTTCCGGCTGCTTTTCTATATATAATCCAAGTCACCTGACCATGGTAGTAGCGACGGGGGGTGTGTACAAAGGGCAGGAACTTAATCAGTGTGAGCGTATGACCCGCACTTAATGGGAATTCCTCGCCACTTGTCCCTCTAAGAAGTTGGATGCTGACCGCTCGGGGATCGTGTAACTATTTAGCAGGAGGGAGTTTCATTCGTTATCGGAATTAACCAGACAAATCGCTCCACCAACTAAGAACGGCCATGCACCACCACCCACAGAATTGAGAAAGAGCTATCAATCTGTCAATCCTGTCTGTGTCCGGGCCGGGTGAGGTTTCCTGTGTTGAGTCAAATGAAGCGAAAGGCTCCACACTTGGTGGTGCCCTTCCGTCATTTCCTTTAAGTTTCATACTTCATCCCCCCCACCCCATCCCAGGAACCCAATGTCTTTGGTTGCCCGGTCGGCTGCCCAGCAGGTCATAGGAATAACGCTGCCGGATCACCAGTCGTCATCGTTTATGGTCGGTACTATGACGGTATGTGATCGTCTTTGAACCTCCGACTTTCATTCTTGATTAATGAAAACATTCTTGGCAAATGCTTTTGCTCTTGCTCGAATTGTTGGTGGGCGGGGCTCTGTCTTGCGTGCGTTTTGCTTGCCATGGACTTAGTGAATTCTTAGAGTTGGTGGGCGTGGCTCTGTGAGTTGTCGTCGTATCCCATGGTCTTAGTGTTGGTCGGCGGGTCTCTGTGAGTTGGCAGGCGTGGCTATGTCGTGCGTATCCCATGGTTGTCTTGTGTGCCCTGTCGGCTTAGTGAATTATATATATAGATAAGTCCCTTCCACACTTGTAGGCTATTCCAGGAATAAGACAATCAATTGCAGTATCAAACACATATGTACAGAGCTAGAGTGGAATACAGTAATCCCTCCTCCATCGCGGGGGTTGCGTTCCAGAGCCACCCGCGAAATAAGAAAATCCGCGAAGTAGAAACCATATGTTTATATGGTTATTTTTATATTGTCATGCTTGGGTCACAGATTTGCGCAGAAACACAGGAGTTTGTAGAGAGACAGGAACGTTATTCAAACACTGTAAACAAACATTTGTCTCTTTTTCAAAAGTTTAAACTGTGCTCCATGACAAGACAGAGATGACAGTTCCGTCTCACAATTAAAAGAATGCAAACATATTTTTCTCTTCAAAGGAGTGCCCGTCAGGAGCAGAGTCTATCAGAAAGACAGAGGAAAGCAAACAAATCAATAGGGCTGTTTGCTTTTAAGTATGCGAAGCACCGCGGCACAAAGCTGTTGAAGGCGGCAGCTCACACCCCCTCCGTCAGGAGCAGGAAGAGAGAGAGAGCCAGAGAAAAACAGAGTCAAAAATCAATACGTGCCCTTTGAGCTTTTAAGTATGCGAAGCACCGTGCAGCATGTCCTTCAGGAAGCAGCTGCACACAGAAGGTAGCAACGTCCCTATCGTCTAGGTGTGCGAACAGCCCCCCTGCTCACACCCCCCTATGTCAGCGCAAGAGAGAGAGAGAAAGTAAGTTGGGTAGCTTCTCAGACATCTGCCAATAGCGTCCCTTGTATGAAATCAACTGGGCAAACCAACTGAGGAAGCATGTACCAGAAATTAAAAGACCCATTGTCCTCAGAAATCCGCGAACCAGCGAAAAATCCGCGATATATATTTAAATATGCTTACATATAAAATCCGCGATGGAGTGAAGCCGCGAAAGGCGAAGCGCGATATAGCGAGGGATCACTGTACCCTAGAAAAATCTGGCAATTTCACCGGTCAAGACCAAATATAAATCCAGGGAGATTCACAAGTCTGCTTATGTGTGACAAAGAACAACATCATAGTAAAAGCATGCAAAGTGCCTTGATGATCTCACGCAAGTGAAACATTTATTAGACTGCATAAAACTATTCTAATGTATGGAAGAAGGAAGAGAGAACCACAAATGCAAAAATTAGTTCACTATTGCAAAAGAGATGTTTGAAATGAAGTCCTACAAACATCACAGCCATATATCCATTTTGCAACACAAGGCCTAAGAACATTCTTTCTCTATCTCCACTCCATCACTCGAAAAAGATTATTTACTTGAGCATGCCTGTCAGTGGAATCTTTTGGTGGAGCATGTTTGTCTTTGGGATCTTCTTGATGATGTCTCAGTTCAACTAATACAATAGTTTATCTGAACACATAATGGGCTTTTGGTGTTTGTGGAGAAGTAATGTTATCTGATCTACACCAAGAGTTATTATTGTCACAGTAAAATGTAAGATGCACTTTGTGATTTGTGTTCACTGTGAAAGGCACAGACTGTGTAAAATAAAATAAAAGTCGGTTTAAAATTCTGCTCAAGCTTAGCATGGAATCAAAATTTAAACTTGTATGATGTGCTGAATATGGCATTGAAAATACAGCATATTTAGTGGTCTAAATTTCCATCAGATCCCTCTTCGGCATTAGCTCTGTAGTGATGCTGCTTTTGTTTGGTTGCTGTATTTACAGATTCATGATGTAGATTTGATGCTTAAAATGTGCAAATTGCCTTTATGTTTAAAAAAAAAAAAAAAACAAACAAAAAAAAAGCATATAATAATATGTAAACAGTTAAAGGGGAAAAAGTAACCATTTTAATATAAAAAGTACATGACTGGCTCTGCAATCACCACATGAGCAACTCTTTTGCCAGCCTATGTGTAGTATTGTATTGCCAGCTACCGTGTTGTCACTCACCTCCTCTTCTTCTAAAGATGCCAGTTTCTTTGTTTTTAGTTATTTTTCACTGCTCCTTTGAGGTGTAACATGGTTAACTAACGTCAGTCAATCACACAAGTGCCTTTTGGTTGTGTGGCAATCTAGGTAGTGTGGACAGCCTCCATCAGTGAATAAAGTGGCATTCTGCCCACTTAATGTATGCAAGTAAATACATAAGTAAGTAGAATAATTCTTTGCATTGCTAATATGATGCAGAGGTAATTGAAATACTGTTTAAGTCATATTGCTTTGTAGGCTGAAATATCACATAAAGTAAGCTTCTTTGGATTATGCATAAATTACATAAATATATACTGTATAAGCATATTTCCAGCACTTCCCACTTCTTCATTTCTGCTGATAGTTTCGATGTGCGATTGTATACCAAAGTATACTACTACTACTACTACTGCTAAAAGCTTTCTGTGCACTAATATGGATCTGGTAGGAATGAGTTCATCTCTCATTTCTGAAAGAGCAGCTTCTGCATCTCTGGAGACATCAGAGGAATAGAGTGTACTGTACAAGTACCTTGTTAAAGTCCTTTATCAAGAAATCTGCTGCAAGCATCTGTGAAGAAAGGTTGCTGGTGCATTTTATGGTGGTGACCCCAAGAACCATTTTGAGCCCTGGCAGTAAGGGAAGGTTTTAGTTTGAGGACGAAGATAGTCCATGCAGTGTTAGAAGTATTTCTAGGTCAGTGTGAAGTCAGTGTGAATGTGAAGAGTTGCTCAGGCCATGACGAAGGACTTTTAAATGGCTTTAGAGTATCCAGCAAACTATTAGAAGTATCAGGAAGACTAGACAGGATGTTGTGTAGGCTGTCCTTAACAAAGTTGAAAAATGTGTCCTCCGCTGCAGATATAAAAGGTGGAAGAAATCCTTTGAGGAGCTCCTACACTTTATGGGTTTGCTCTGTTTGAAGGAAGCTTTGGATGGGTTAAAATCTGTAGTCAAGGTCTCTGCACTGGTATAAAAAGCCTCAAAATGGCAAGAAAGCAGGGGTGAATGAGATGTATTCAGAAATGTTGAAAGGTCTAAATATTTTATGGCAGTGGTTCTCCAGTTCATTCCTAGGACTCACCATGGCTATAGAGGTGTTGTTTTTTTTTGTTTTTTTTTTATTCTAACCAGTTTCGCAGGCAATGAACTAGTTGTTGAATTGAACTGTGCTTTCTCCTTCACTTATTTTTCATTTAGAAGGATGCAGTGGAATGAGATTTCTATTTGTAAGAAAATGTATATTGTTTGCTATTTCCTTCAATGCTTAACTCATTGTTATTTTTAATTCACTATTTCTTTGGAATATGCTCTTTTATTTTTGACTAGATAAAATTAAAAATGAGCTGAGCAGACACTAGTACAAACAACACAGAATACTAATGAGCATAAATTTTATTATTAACCACTTGAGTGCTAATTAGTGAATCATGCCTTAAAATAACCAGGGCATTAAACATGACAGAATATTAAAAAGAAAAGAGTGAAATTTTACCGATCTAAAATTGTTAATACTGTATATTTAGCAAATTCACTTTCCAATTTCTGTATTGATGTCAGAAAAAGCAAATAACCCAACTAGAAATTAACTTCTTGTGTAAGTGTTGTATCCAGTTAATTAACAGCACCTACAGAAGGTCCCCAGGACTGAACATAATAGCCATTGTTCATTGGGCATTTTGACAAAGATGGAAACAATACCTTGGAACCAGCAGATGGTGATCCCCTATTCTAAAGGAAGACAAGAAAGTGTGTTGCATTCCCCAGGTTAACTAAGAAAAGGTCACACTTTTCAGCTTTTTAACATATCATATGCTAGAGTTCTAGAATGGAAATTACATCTGATAGTTGAGACTTGATTCATTAGGCATAATATGAATTTGTTTTTACCTGTAGAAAGTGAACCAACTCCTTATTTTTGTGTAGGTTTTTGGTAGATAAGATTTTACCAGTCATTTCTATAAATGCTAGTGGACTTGAAAGAAGTACATGATCTTGTAGCATTGAATGTGTGGTGCTGGGACCAATGTTGTATGCCATTTAGCCCCCATATTTGAAGAAAGAGTTGTGCTTGAATACTTGGCATTAAGTTAAGGGCACTAGACTCCACTACAGGTGTGTCTTATCTTCTCTCCTGTTCACGATCTTCATTGACAGGATATGAAGGCACACCCAAGGTTCAGATAGGATCCAATTCGAAAATAAAAGAGTTGCATCACTGCGCTTTTCCTATGATGGTGTCTTTTGGCCCCATCCAGTTATTACTGTTAACAGTTCACATCAGAGTATGGTGCAGTTGGGATGTAAATTAGCACCACAGAATCACAAAAGGTTTATGGCCCTCTCCCTGAAAAGTCACTTGTTTTCTGCAGATGACGGGTGAGCAGCTGCCCAAGGTGGAGGATTTTTAGGCATCTTGGGATCTTGTTCATAAAGAGTACAGGTGATCATCACATTGTCCAACATATCTTTGTGACGGCAGCATGTTTGTGGATGTTGAACAATTCTGTGAGGGTGAAGAAAGCTAAGTCATCAGGGAAAGCTTTCAGTTTATCTGTCTACGATTATCCCTAACCTTTGCCTATAGTCACAGTCTCTGACTAGTGAGCAAAAACAGTATGATTCCAAGTACAACAGACGAAAATGAGTTTACTGTTCAGGGTTACTGGACTCTTTCTATGTGATTAGGTGATAGGGTCAACAATTGGATTGAAATGGGTGGTTGTTTGTGTGGCGATGCTGAGTCCCAGTGGTCTTTAATTCTTCCCACTCACTGCACACTTTATGGCCGTGTCTGTTGTGCAAGTCACATTTGGTTGAAACATGTGTCTGTTTATAGTCTGTTGTCTAGAGCAGGTGTTTGTGCTTTATTAGACAACATGTGTATACAGGCATTTAATTGTAAATCAGTGTTTGTTAGTTTGTACTGAATTTGTTCACTTTATATAGCAGTGACCACGTTCAGTTTATTTATAAACTGAATTTTTATAAACTAAATTTTCAAATTATACCATGTAATGTCAGCCATGGTATTAAGACATCGATGTCTACATTTTAGTACTGTATTCTCAGAATCTTATTTTGATCCCTTTGAAGAACTCCTTAAAAGCATTTTAATATTTTGCCTTGTAAAAGTAAATGTAATTAATTGTGCATATTTTAAAGAATCAACTAATGATTACTCTCTGTGGACATTACCACAGATTTTTTTTCTTTAATTTCCCCTTTATGGGTGAGTTTTGTTTCCTACCACAGACCACTAGTATCAACAAAGAAGTTGCAATCACTAGTTAGTCACAATTCTGCACAATAGTGCTCACAGCTGTTACCAAGAAAGCTAAATAAAACCAATCCAGTGACACTGTCATGCTGACTTTCATAGTATCGATTACTTGTTAAGCATAGTGCCCACCCATCGATACAAGATTACATCTGGACATAAGAGACCCTACCTGCGCTGCTGTTTTCTTCTCCTAGTGTACTTTATTTAGCATTCTCTTTATTAGTGAGTGTTGTGGAGAAGGATTGTTTAGCATTGCTAGCTCAGTAGCTCAGTGCTCTTTGAAACTGTGTTTGAATCCCATCTCGATGAGTCTCTGAGTGATTTATGCACATTCTCCTTTTGTTTTCGTGGGGTTTCTTGTAGTTGTCGGTATGGGAGAATAAGGTTTGTTTGTTTGTTTGTTTGTTTATTTATTCTCAATGTCAGGAAGATTGGTTATTGGAGTAATTGTGTAAGCTGGTGGATAGTAAGTTATTCAATACAGCATATGACATTTTTAATAAATATATATATACAGTATATATATAAATAATACTTTTTTTGCACAAGTGAATTTAATTTCTGGAACAGTCATAATTTCCCCCCTCCTAAACCTTTTTTTTTTTAATTATTCAGCTTTGTTAAGGATCAATCGTATTGCACTCTTTATTACAGATAAGTGCTTTATCGACTCCCTTGCAAATGTGTGTTTCATATTCAGTCGCTGGAAAATAGAACTGCTGAATATCCTTGTTATTGTCATTTTTTCTTATTGAACTGTTAGAAAGTGGCACAGTGGGTAGTATTGATGTTGCTTTGTGCCTGAGACCCTTTTAGACTTAGATGTTTTCTGTACCATATTTGTTTGTGCTTCCTTTAAACTATTTACCACTTGGGCCCCCCATTTCCTTCATAGTCCAGTGACATTCCAGTAGGTGGGTTAATGTGAATCACTTGCCATAGTGTAATGTTTTTGTGTCTCTAGAAATGGACTAGTCAGCTGTATAGAGCAGGTTCTCTTTTGCACTCAAACATACCAGAATGTGCGCCTGCAGCTTTCTTCAAGTACTGGTTTATGTTTTATTTGGTTACCCTGTCAGCAAACCTATTAACACCTGACATTAATTGAATAGTATTTTTTTTACCTTAACAATTAATTTGGTTTTAAGATAATATATACTTACTTTCTGTGCATTAAATATTGCAATTATGTTTATCTTTGGGGGATGAATTTCAAACAAAAGCAGTGCTTTGTAGGAGTTAAATTATAGGTTAGTTTTTCACTGATCACGTGATTTGTGATGAAGTGAAAGCAATCATTTGGGAATTTGATCAATCTGATAATTTAACATCGGCTATTTAAGCCCTCCCTCCCTCTTTCCCTCCAGCCCCACTAAACTATTGAACTGACAAACCACTTAAAAGCAGCAATCACTAATTATCCTTAACAGCAGAGATGGGTCTAAACACACTAGGCAGCCACAGATATTTGCTTTATAGTAAAACCCAGAAGATATAGCAGATGTACTGACACAACACAGAGACTGACCTCTCATAATCTTTCTGTGTGGTTGTTGTTTCTTAGAAATGATATTGCGTCATTTTGTAGAGCTAACTAAGTTTAACTGCATTGATTAATCTTGTGAAGTACAACAGTAAGTCACTATTGTTCCTTTTGATGTCCTCAATTTTAGGAATCCCTAAGACTTAATTCTATATTTTTTTTTCCTTAGGATTAGCTTATTTTACATCATACTGATTTAATATTAGATAATGGAGCCATTCAACTGGCTCACAGTTTTGAAATTTCACACAGTGGTTTTACTCTTTGGTATTCATCTATTGCAAATAGAGGTGTTACATTTAGGAATTAAGATTGTTACAGTTTTATAAGAGCATCCTGGCAGTTTCTCAGTGGTCCCTCACTTCTAAAGAAAAGGGGAAAAAAATAGATCCTTCAGGCTGAGTTATTTTGGTGCCTGATATCTTTTTGATGTTAGTTTTCAGTCTGGTATGTACATAAGAAAAAATCAGTAAGCCCCATTTATTTGGCTGTTCTGAAATTTTGGGGTATTGACAGTATTGCTGAGGTTATGTTTAATTTCAGTCTAAAGCACATTCTGTTTTACATGCATTTGCCATTTTCATATAGTGTTTCTTGAGAGTTCTGAGCTTTGTTCATAATTCTCTGATATTCTAACATGTTTATTACTCTGATAAAAGTATCTAATGTGTTGTTATGCATGCTACAGTATTCTGGCATCTAAAAAAGGTGATCCCCCAATTGTTAGTATACACTTGGATTTGGAGCCGCCCAGTAATCCAAATGATAAATAGAGTAGACATCAGCATTGCTGTCACCATAGATAACCTTCCCAGTTCATTGCCTGGTGACTTCAGGTTTATCCACAGATCTGCTGTCATTTTATAGTCAGAAATTCCACTGATTAACTATTTCTTGTAAGAAAAACGGTAAGTTTTTTGGCCACAAATGTTAGTAATGGAGTACCTTTTATTCAAAAAATAACAGTTTATTTAAAGCTTAGCATACAAAGTTGCAAATGAAAATGGGCACATATTGCCATATATAGTACTTAATAAGGAGCTTGTAGATGTACATAGTAGCTTAAATTATGACAAAATATTTCAAAAGATAGAAATGTAACATTATCAAACCAATTCAGTGTTACAGGTACACAGGAGAGGGCATCAGTATATTGTAGATCCCAAACACCCACATTCACACATGGCCAGTTTAGACTCACCAGTGGAGTTAAAATACATGACTTTAGCATGTGAGAGGAATACCAGAGTACCCAATTGAAACTCCATCCAGATACCGAGCATATGTACGAGTTGTTTACAGACATTTGTGAATTCCTTCAAAGGAAAATTAAACCTCCTAATAATTTATTTTAACTTTTCTTATTATCTGTACTTGTCTAGTCCTCTTCTTAAATGTGAAACAAAAACTAATTGTGAGTTTCTGGAGTGACATAGTTAATATGGAAACTAGGAAATGGCAACATGCTTTAATTAAAGTTAGCGTTCTTTTGAAAGATGGGAGTTGGTAAAAATGAAAAACTGTAGGCAGGTACAACCTAGCCAGAATTTGAGAAGCACTGTTTTGGAGGTTTAGAACATTGTAAAAGTCTGTTACCCATTTCAGTGTTTCTTGATATACAGTGTATTTGCATATTTAATCTGAAATAGCGAACTCCGTCAGCTACAATAATGTATTTTTGTACCTTTACCTTACAAAAAAGCAAAAGACAAGGATTACCTTGCTAAAAATGGTAAACTATTTATGGATGGTCAGTATTTTAATGGTAGCTTTGATTGCCATAACTGGAAAGAATTGTAAAATGAGCAATTGCAATGTTTAATAGCAAAGGTGTTTGCATTCTGTAGGTTAAAATGAAGACCAGTTATTGGAGAGGTGGTTTGGAGGGAAGAGAGATAACAATTGTTCTTCAGCTAAGTTGTGAAACATTCTACAGTAGAATACTTTATTACAACCCGCAGTGTGAGGGCCAATTCATAATTTCTGTTTATACAGATCCATACTCTTGTTCACAAACAGACAACATCATTTTGACATCAATCTGGATTACTGCACACATCTATAAACTGACAATCCAACTGCATGTGGACTTGCATGGGCTGCAATCAACAAGCGTGCAACATAGAACAAATACTTGTAAGTAGTAGCTGACACACAAATTTCCAAATTGTGGCAACAGCTTTAGTATGAAAAACATTTTGCACACACATACAGACATTCACTTTTTATGTTTTTATAGTAGGTGTACTTATACAAAATGTGACATAAAAATTATATAAATTTAATGCAATATTGTCTTGTTCTTATTAAAGGGTAAAAGAGCTACTAATTCACAATATACTTCAGTGAATAGTACTAACATTTAAGCTTGCAGCAGAATAAGATTCCAATAACCATCATCAAAAGTGTTGCTTTATTATGTGATTGGAATACTTGTACTCTGATCAAAGTTTGACTTTACTTCATCCATCCATCCATCCTTATAAAGGTTGAAAAATCTGCTATGCTATGTGTTAAAGCATTTTACTTATGTATTTTCATTTCATTGTCAGATCTGGTGTGGTTGGAGGTGTTTTTGGTTATTTGAAAAATAATCTTTCTTAACCTTTAAACATGTTGAGCCTAACTTTAGAATTAATACAGGTTATGTTGTTTAATATGCCACTATCCTGAAACCACTTGTTAAGGTTAGGGGTCTGGGTGGTAAGCCTACACATTGTCAATGTTATTCTGACCTGTATATTCTTCGAGGCTGGCACTGCTCCTGAAATGTGTTTTTTTTTTTTTTTTTTGATAAAGAAGTCAGTATTGAATAACAGTGTATTATTTGAAGTTATTAGTTCATCTCAGTATATTTAACATCTGATTTATATTTTTATTTATTTTGTGAGGTCAGAATTCATGGTATACATTCTATTTATATATAAACATGTGAGCACAAATTATGTGACTGGTTATATTTTCATCCATTATTCTATTAGACTAAGGATGAACTCAACAATTTGGACAACATATTTTTTATGTCATTGTGTGTGTGTGTATGCTTTTGGCTTTCAAAGTTAGTCATTAGTTGTATTTAAATTATGTATGTACGTATGTATGTATACAATACATTTTAGATGTGTGAAAAGGGAAGCTGAATGTATTTCAGGATGAATGCTTTTTTAGAAGTAAATTCAGCTTTTATGATAGCAATATACAGTCAAGAAGCAGTTTTGAGTGACCTTTAAAACAACTATAAGCATAACAGCTACTATGTTTGGAGAAATTTTTAAAGTAACAAAAGTTCCAGATAATCTTTCCTCTTATCACAACACGGCACACAAGTCTAGCTTAAGGAATTAATAGCTGTAAACAAGAATGATGTTGGTCTATGACACAGTAGTGGAGCAATGTCTAGATTGCAGAATGCACATAAATTCGGAGTACATAAATTAGCATGTATCAGACTGCTGTGTAAAAGGCCAGTGAGTTGTAATGTTGAATGGAACTTTCTGTTAAAGGGTAAAGCAAAATAATCTATTAGGCTAACATACAGAATATATAATATGTGTATATATTGTGTGTGTGTGTGTGTGTGTGTGTGCGTGTGTGTGCGTGTGCATATATGTGTATATAATACACACACACACACTTTTGAACATAAAAACATAGCTGTATTGTTTAAAATGCTATCAAAGTATATCAAAATACTAAACTAGAAAACAGGTCTCTGAAGCCCATCTCTTCTCAAAAACTAGCCTTAAACTATGCTTCAGAGAATATGTCAGTGGTTAAAAATAACATTTTAACAGAAACCATAATAGTCAAACAACAAAGGAATTTTGTTACTCCTAGTTGCATTTCCTGACTTCCTTGTAATAGTTGTGAGTTGTTGTAATTGTTTAATTTGGCTTTAAATGCTGCATCTTGAAAGAAAAAAATACTAATTTATTGGTAAAATCACAATAAAAACAAAAAACTTTTTCTTGGTTCATTCCTTTAAAATTCTGAAAAACGTTGATGTGTGTGTGTGTGTGTATATGTAATGTATGTTAGTTTTCGTAGTGACAGATAAAACAGAAAAGTTAAAAAAAAAAAAAAAAAAAAAAGGGTCATAATGGGTTTATTTTTTAAGAAAACAGTACCGTTTAAGCAATGAGCGCCCCCGCTGTAACCACAATGTCACACTAAAGAGGTGCTTTTTGAGAAGGCCTTCATGTTAAATGGTTTTGCTTTTGTGTAAAAGGCCTTCATGTCAAATGGTTCAGAACTGTGTGGGAGAGAGAGAGAGAGAAAGGAGCTTGTTAAAGTGTGGGGATGTTCAAACTTGTTTTAATAAGATTTTGAACAGTTTTAGACCGATGTCTGCTTGATCTGATCAAATAAGCTATAGTCAGGTTTGGGGGAAAAATACTTACTGTATCTGAATATTCTACATTTATTTTTAAGGTTGCAAATATTTTTTCAACAACAAAAAAAGTACCTGAATATTTTGTATTTATATTTTTATTACATTTTTAATGTATGCATTTTCTAAGTTTAAGTCTTGAACTTCTGCACATGACACAATGTTTAAGATACCTAGCATAATGCCGTGCATTTTTTGCAGATGTTTTTTCTGTACTACATTATTTGGTGTGTATTGAAGGAACTTAATGCAATATGTTTGTAACTTTTAGTTGCTGATGTAGTGGCACTGAGGGTTTTTGTACATTTTGACGAAGGGCAGCAGTATGTTATTGATATTTTATTCCTTGTGCATAATCTTGGGAGGCTTATCTTGTCATCAGACATTACTAACAGTCTGCACTATAAAACCTAAATATTTTTGAAAGCTAAGATGAGCAACCTGAAAACTAAACTTCATAAAACTGATTTAATTTAACATTTTGGATTAATTTACTGCTGCTTGTGGTTAGTGTTTAGTACAGAAAGTGACTAGTAACATGATTCGTTTTTGAGTCATTGTAAGATACCGTTGATGGTTCAGTTGCTCAGATGATAGTCAGAGGTATGCTTGCAACATCTGAAGAAAAAAAAAATCTCTCCTTTTTTCCCCCGCACATGAAACGTCAGACTAGCTGAAAGAATTACAAGTTCATATTTGACATATTTCATCTGTCCATGCTTAAGGGAATTGATTGATTTGACTATGATGATAAATGTATTTACCTGTGTATGAAATGCTTTTTAAAGCTGCATAAAGTGTTTGGAGAAGTTCCACAAGCAGTTTCATCTTCCATATATAGATCTGTCAGAATTACGCTATCTTCTACTCTATTTCCCTAAGGCTGAAGGATCTAATCAAATCTGTTGCCTCTCAGCATGGACTGTTTAAGTTATGAAAGAGGTCTCTGTTTCAGTTCTGATACCCTGGTGGTTGATAATAGGACAGTAGCCTTGTTTCAAAAGAGGTTTGCAATTGAGAAAGGCACTGTGTGACATCACCCGCCTGACCTTCAGCCTTTGACTCCAAGAAACTGACCCCTGTTGTGTTGGAATACACTGCTCTTTCTGTGTCTGCCTCTGTACATTCTGGGTAGACTTGGCGATCTACTTCATTAATTAGTATCTAAGGCCTTCTGTTATATGCTGGATAGAATAAGGGGGGTCTTGCGGTACGTGTATGTCATGTTGGTGATTCTAATTTCTGGGCAGTTTGGCCCTGAGGTATGATATCAGCTGTTAGAGGTCATTCAGATATAGTATGTATTTCAAAGCAGGATAGATTGATTTCTGATCTTCTAGCATAGCTGCATTTAGTATTGTATTGAAAGGGGGCCCTGGAATAGATTCGTATGTATCATCTATGCATGAGTGTGTTTATGTCTAATATACTGTATATAGTATATAGTATGTAGTGTGGCGGTCTATGTTTGTGAGTATATGTATAATACATAAAAATGCACACCCTTAGAGGGATCAGAAAGCCTTTAGCTGGACGTATTTACTAATACACCTGTTAAGATGTTCACAAAGCTTTTCTGCACCACCTTTTTTTTTTTTTTGTAACCACTCTTTTATGACTGACTTGACATAACAAATCCTTTAGAGCAGGGGTGGGCAGATTCAGTCCTGGAGGGCCGCAGTGGTTGCAGGTTTTTGTTCCAACCCAGTTGCTTAATTAAAAACCAATCCTTGTCAATTATTTAATTGCATGGCTTGCTAGTGCTTTAACTCTGCCATGTCAGGTCATTCTCATATCCTAGATTTATTTTCCTTTCTAAGGATATCCTCCAAATGATTTGAAGTCTAAAACAGATGAGTAATTCTCAGTGCTTCACTTTTTTCTCTTCACTTTCCTTCCAAGTATTTAATTAAACCAAATAGTGTGTGATAAATACACACAGGTATAAATGAAAACAAGCTAAATGGAGAAATGCTGGTCTCTTTTGTCATTTGCATGGTATTGCTAATTAGGAGCAATTCAAAACCAAGAATACAGCTGTTTAAGACTAAAATAAGCAATAAGTGTTCAAAATCTTAATGAGCGAGACAACTAAAGTGAAGCTGAAGTGTTACTTGAGCAATAAGGGCTTCTTATTAAGCAATTGGGTTGGAGCAAAAACCTGCAGCCACTGCGGCCCTCCAGGACTGAATATGCCCACCCCTGCTTTAGAGGCTTCACTTCAGATTGGGGAACAGAAGATAATCGTATGGTGTCAGTTCTAGAGAACAGAGTGTGTGTGGTTTCACAGTTTGACAGAGCAGCTTTTGCAACTCATGTAGTTTCAGCAAGTGGTTCTGTTGTGAAACAGAATGGGTAACAGTATTCCTTGGTACTTTTTCCATAATTGAATGATGCAGACGTTAGAGCAAATGAGAATAGTATTGACTGGTTATGTGAACCTTTCGAGGTATGTGATCAATATGGACAATACCTTCAGCATCTTAATAAATTCTACACAAGATGCTGCCAGCACTAGTTTTGTCCATTAGTTTCCTTTTGCTTTGAAGAATACCATGCTTTTATTGTTTTGATTGTTGTTTGGTCTCTGCATCATAGTCATGATTCCAAGTTTCCTTCCATTTTTGAAGTGCTTCTTGAATTTCTCAGTCTGAATTAATTAGCCTAACATTGCTCATTCTTGACTTGCAGAGATCCTCATAATGTTGAAATTTCCATGAAAAATGGGTTCAACTAATTGATATTTAAATCCCATTTTCTTCTGTCGCATGAATCAATTGTTGGCAACAGTATCTTCTGCCATAATCTTTGAAGGCTGGACAGACCTTGGTTCATCTTGAAGATACATCCTACTACAGTAGATCTTGGCAGTTCAAATCTTGAGTATAACATATGAAGGGTCCTAGCATAAGATTATCTCAGGTGTTAAGAATTCACAGTACTTGATTTTGTAGCTGTTGGCATCAATGTTGACTTGGATCTGAAACAAGAAGCATACACTGTTAACTAACTAACTCCTAGACACTTGAAATTTACATATTTGTTACACAGAATCTAATCATGCAGGTTTATGCACAAAACATTTTCATGTAAAATATAGAGATTTCCGATGTGAAAAGTTAATTTAATTTTATGTTTTCTGTATAAATTCTTGCTAAATACACAGAAGGTCACATGAGAGATTGTAATTGATGATACAACTGTTTGTACTGTTTCGTTAAATATTGTACGTGAAGTAAAAATCATTGTCTTAAATGCATAAGGCCTAGGATTCTGCTGTCATTCACAAATGAAGACATAAAATGTGTTACAAAACCGAACATTTGATTTCCAAGTACAGTAGTAATGAGTGCCTAATAACGTCAAGTTTTTTGCAGAGTGTTCCTAAAGAATTCAGTTCCTTGACCAATTATCTAATTTTACTGAATAAGATATTCAATAGTCAAATACTTTTTACTGCAAAGCCCCGATATTCAAAAGTACTGATTAAATGTGAAAGAAGTTTGCGGTAGGAAAAAATTAGAGGAAAAAAAAGCATATATCCTGTTTATCTGGGTATTGATCCCTATGTTGTGAAAGCTCCAAGTTTGCATATGAAATGTAATTGCCTGGCAAGGGTAAAATTGTCTTACAGTTACCCTTTACCAGTGAAAAAATACACTCCAAATAAGTTGAAGAATATTTACCTGTCAACGATCATCATCCAGTAAAAAAATGAAAAACAGCAACTGCTTTTTCCTTTTATAAAACCTATAGCTTTTAAGTGGAAAATCACCAAAGAATGGAAAAGAAAGCAAATGTCTTTAGTATATTATTAGTTACAAAAGTTCATATAGCACAGCTTCAGATTGTGAGTCTTCACAGAGAATAATACTCATGTTATGGCTCTTTCTTTTATTCCATCAGACCTTGAATGTGGAGATGTGCCCTTGCTTACACCAGGCAGTAAAGAGATGATGTTTCAAGCCGTAAATGCATCATTCAGTGACTTTGCAAAAGTACAGCAACGTCTTGGAATAGCAAAAGGTAAAAATAATTTAAAAAAAAATTCTGTGCTTCAGTTTCCTTATCTGTGTCTAGGGTTGTGAGTTTTTGATGATGTTGTATTTTCTGCATTATAATCTTTGTTCGGTTAATGCGTGACTGTTTATTTCTAGTTTTTTTTTTTTTTTCTTTTCCCCCTTACCTTGATAAAGCAATACCCAGTTAGAAAATTGCAAACATGGGTTTTAAAACTAAAGGTTATCCTGAAGAATTTGTTAATGAAAGATACAGGTGTTGCAAATTTTAATTTCTCACATTTTATTGTTTCCCTTCTGACCTAGAATTATATAAAAAGAAAAACTAAACCAAGAGTGATTAGACACTAAGCCACTGGACAGAATTTTGTATTTCTAATGTCACTAACCAAAGCCTACCATTTCCCCTTGAGTGCACTGTAGTGATCCATGAGGATTTAGCATGAAATAAGCTTGGGAAAATTAATCATCATCTTAAGTGTCTATGTTTAGTTATATATATATATTGTAATAATAACAAATAAATAAAATTGTTAGTACTATCACAAAATTACCCATGGTTAAATGTATATACTAATTAATGGCTAACATTATTTTATCCATATTGTCACCTTGTAAGATCTTTCATGATTAAGAGGTCTATATTGACCTTGTTGTTTCCCTTGCCCTTGCATCCTCTTGCAGATCAAATGTGCCTCTAGAACCTATTTTATTAACTATACAATGAGTGGTCCTCCTAATATTGCTGTTTATAATGTATAGCGTAGGCATATAACAAAGACTGTGGAATACAATCCTTATGTGAAAAGGTCTTTCTGTTGTCTTCATCAATATGCAAATTCTACAGTTTTTGCCTCCTATTTGATTTTTTAGCATTATACAGTATTTTACACCTTTTTGTGGTTTGTGTTGGTATGTAAAGGAAAGTTTGAAACAACAAGAAATACAAAAATATGTTGCATCTTTTAATCATTTATGTATAAGGGGAACATGTACAGTTGGTTGTCAAAGGTAGTTGCCCAAATAAGTGATCCCAGTTAGAGGAGTAATAGATGTCTGCTGTTTGAATACTTTTGGTGGTATATTTTTTAGTGTTGATTTATTGCTCTGAATATGGTCTGTTTGCTATCTGTGTGCAGTTTTCATATTCTCCTTGTGTTCATTGGCATTTTTATTTAGGGTAGCACAGACTTATAGGATAATTTAAAACCATAGCGCTAAATCATCCCAGTGTGAGTGAATATTGCCACATGGATTGAGAGTACCTTGTGATTGACTGATGCCTAATTAAGGTTAATGCCTTGTGCTCATCTCTTATCAGGATGGACTTGACAGCAGTCCAATATGGTAATTGAACTTTAAATTTTGAAAAGTAAATTCATGAGCTTTAAAAATGCTGTCTGGATTCAAGGGCCTGTTTAAAAAATAATATTTATACTTTGAACTGTTTAAATCAAAATATTGTACTTTTTTTATTGTCTTTAAGAAAAGTTTGGCCTGTCATTTAGGGACACCAAAAAGCTATTGGCAGTTACTGGAGAGCGTCTGTATGGCCCTCAAACACAAATAAGTATCTGTCAGCTTCTGCAGGTGAAAAACTGGTATAGAGACAGAGAAACTGTATCATTGCTGGAGGTGGCAGCTGCTGGATGTGTGCCTTCTTACCAGTGATGCCATAGGATAGTAGAGGTTTGTTTTTGGTTGATGTTTATGGTATATTCAGCAGTGGTGATAGTTGAATTAAAACAGGCATATAACAT